>NC_133236.1:17521244-17835200 GCF_040436345.1 Pagrus major
TGGGCTCATGGGCCGGGTTGGGCCACGCTGTACCTCCACTCCTAAATTGGACTCTGGAGTGCTGGACTCCCCGTCAAGTGTCCCTCATCTCACAGGTCCCAGGAGGCAGCTCATAATGTCCCGAAGAGATGAGGACGACAACTTCTAGCTTTCTCAAGACAAAATCAGGGAGGGAGCAACGGCTATGTCTCCAACATTAAAGGAGGAGTACACCAGCTTTTTGGAAGGTTGCTTTTTCATCTGCTCAGTGCTGCAGAAATTTCACCTCTAAATGTCAATATATTTAGTACACTGTGGGGCATAGTATATGCAACAATTCTGAGATACTGCTAAGCTAGCCTTCTCAAATCATAAGCTGTTTTCTAAAAGCATTGCTTTGCCCAAATGCTTGAAACACACAGGTGAAACCTTCAGTTTTATCACGAAAGAATATAATTAAAGAGCTAGTTAGCCACAGAGCTCAGACACACTTTCTACCTGACATCCAATCATTTTTTTTTTATTCTTTTGGCAGCCTCAAGAATCATACTGTGCAAAAAAGTGAAGACTGGTTCTGCCAGGTTATAATTACATATTAAAGAAGTAGCCATGAGTTGTATCAAAACATCATAATATGCAGCTTTTTAATGATCACGCACAACTGATGATCTCTATATTAAATACCGAAACCGCTGCTATTCATGTTAAAAACTGCCAGCAGTTATGAGAATAGAGAAATGATGCCGAAACCTAAATGGGGCAGGAGTGTGTGACCTCTGAGGCTTTACCAACTCAGCATAAGCCTGAGCTTTGTTGGCTTTTTAAAAGCACAAGTATCTTCTGTATCATACATCTATTGCTGTGATTCTTTTGTTATTCCCATAAAAAAAAGAAGAAATCCCTTATCCCCTGAGAGAAGAATATACTGTATTTTTTGTATAATCATGTCAACTGGCATTGCTTTGAGCAGGCAAACTGTGTTTGATGTTTTAACTTTAGTTACATGTTGACCATGTAATTGCTAAAATTTACATTATGTTGGAGGGAAAAAAAAATCATGTCTCAGGCACCAACTTTAAAAAGCTTTCAAATGTTTTATCGTGTAACAAAAAGAAAAAAAAAGATGCTTATGGGGTACTTGTTGTGACTTTTTTATGTGCTCTTGATTGCTATTTCTAGGGGGACAAATGCATTTTTTGCTCATCACTGTTCTGTAAAAGGGATGAGATCCACTAACAAAGCAGTGAAATGATGCTGGGTTTTTTCTCTTGCACCCAGGTGACTGCCTATATGATACTTTGAACTGTGAAGTGCAAAGGCCACTGGTGGCTTTAAATAAGCAATAAATAGCCTACATATTGGGGTGACTGGAACGCAAGTGTTTGTTATTATTTGATCAATATTTGTATTTTATGGTATCAAAGTGAGTGTTCGTGGAGAATTTGAAAAACGTGGTTTGCACACGCCAGACCGAACTCAACTGTGTAAATGGCCTCGAAGAAAGGTATTTATGGCACTCGCCCTTTAAGAAGTCGCGCATGCGCACGTCAGTGAGAAAGTTAACTCCTGAACTTCGTAGTCAGAAAAATTCAGATTTATAAAATAGCAGGGAAAACAGCATTGAGCTGACATGGCATTTCGCCGAAGAAACAAGAGTTACCCTTTCTTCAGCCAGGAGTTCTTAATTCAAAACCACGCAGACATCGTGTTCAGTCTGGTGATTTTCATTCTGATTGGATTGATGTTTGAGGTGAGATGAACTCAGATTCTCTTTTTCTTCCCCTCCTCGTCTCTCTCAGCTGTTTTAAGATGGCAAAAGCCTGCTTGCACACTCAAAAGATGTAACTCGGTGCTACAGTTGAATCGTGTTCGGTTATCTTCTTGCTTTGTGGAAACGTTTGGCTGCATTTGTAGCTTTTCTGCCAGCAGTTTTTTTTTTTTTGGTGGATATATATGGTGGCTGCCTGCTGCAGTTTTTATAAGTTTTGTGAACAATGAATGTCGCTCTGTTCGCAGTCAAAGTAGCAACTTATGATTTAAAACTGTCCCGGAGGGTTGAAGCAGGGTACAAACTCTGCCTTTACAACGTTTGTTGCTAGTTTAGCTATTTAAATAGAAAGTTTTCGATGTCTTGCTCTGCATACTTTAATTCAAAGGGGGGTTTTCTTGACACAGAATGCAATTTAAGACTCATACACACATTAAGCTACTCCACAACAACACAATGAAACATATTTGTGTCCTAAAATTCACATTTTACCCTCTTGACAATGTCTTGTTCCAGTTTCCAGTCCGCTTCAACATTTGAGTCCAAGATTTGTCAGTGACCACAGAGAGCACGGTTAATGCAGGAAGTGAAGCGTTTTAAGAATTCAAATTAAAAGCGTCGCCATGGCTTCGAACGAGCTCTAGCACACGTCGGACGTGGAGGGGGTTTTATTTTGAAAAGCGCAGACGGAAGCCGCGTGACTTTCCGTCGCTAGCTTGCCAGTCGAAGTTAACTGCCACGTCTCAATCTTTGTGCCTTTGCTGCTGGCTGCCGTCGGCTCAGCTGAACTGTGGACTGCTGTGACCTGGAGGGATTTCACCACTGACACCCAGCCACTGAATTAATTAGCTGTCTCATTAGTTGATGGCTGCTGTTGCGTGTGCACAGACTCTCTGGCCGCCGCTTCAGCATTTAGCAAAGTTTCAATCCGGAACCCTGGTTGTGGTCACACAGCTGGCCGAGTAAAAACTAAGTAGGGGATTTCCTTCATATTTCTAGTTTCGGGAGAAAAAAAAAAAAGAGTAGGCTTCATCAGTGCTGTTAACTGGTCATGAATTTGACATGTGGCGTTGACAGGCCACCAATGGGCTCGGTGCGCAAGGAATGGCTGGTGACTGGATGCACTGTGGTGCCCAAACTGGGGCCAGGGGACCAACAGGGTCCCTGGAGAGGTCTCAGTAAGGGTGACTCTTCAGCTATTATACACCAGATCTACTAGGATGGGATTGCTTGAGGCAAAGTGTTTGCAAGGTCTTATCCTGTCCTCCAAGGGGTTGAACATACACTGCCCCAAAATAATGCGACACATTTAATTGGACTTTTATTGTATATCCATGGACACGCATATATGCACCAATATCTCTAACTCATTTTGTGTAGTGTAGACGAGGAGGCACACATCGATGAACCAGATTAGAAGATATCTGAGGCACACAATGTTAAATTTAGGCCATTTCTATGATCTTTGTGGTGTTGAAACCTTTAGTTGGTTCATATATTAATCAACAATTTTGGCAATTTTAATAGGTTGAATAATTAATCGAACAAAAGCATTTTTTGGTTCAAGCTTCTCAATTGTAAGAATAAGCTCCTGTTTATTTTGTTGTATATTGAATATCTTTATTTTTTTTACTGTTGGGCAGCCAAAATGAGCATTTTCATCACATTTCCTTGAAATTTTGCTGAGAATACATGATTAAAGGTGCAACATGTAAGAATTTTGGCTGAAAACATTGAAAAAATCGCTAAAATTATCAACAGAGCGTGAAGAAAAAACTGTTTTAACATTATGACATCCATGTATCATGTTGCAAAGCATGTTTAGCATGCTAAGGAGCTAGCCCTGGCCCATCCAGGCCTAACGCAGCGTAAACCCCAAAACTTTCCCAGTGCTCACTGTCTGGATTGCTGCACTGCCAATTGAGCTAACTAGCTAACAGGAACTGCATTTGGCAGCAGTTAGCGGTTACTCTGGTGATATGCTTCCCCCTGATTGTTTTTTGAGTGTGAATTCAGGTGGCTGATTCTTACACATTGCATCTTTAATTATTTAAAATAATTTTAAAAATATTGGAATCAGTAATCATCCTTAGATGCAGCCTTAAGTCGTCTGTCTTGTGAGATACTGGATTGTAGAGCTGCAGCGACAAGTCAATTAATCCATTAGTCCATTTTGAGTTATGCTTCAAGCAAAAATATAAAACATTTGTGGTTTTTAGCTTCTTAAATGTGAGGATTTGCTGCTTTTCTTTGTTATGTTTGAAACTTTGACCAACAATCAGGGTAGTATAAAGCGTCTTTTCTCGTTCTCTAATAATCAATAATAATCACCATTTGATTGTCACACTGTAATGAGGAGTTGCAGCTCGGGTAGATATTGCTTCGATAAGGGCGGCCACGCGCCAAAAAAGGTCGAAAAGAAACTGTTCTAGTGTGTGTCTCTGTGGGGATGCTTGACATAAAATAATTTGGGAAGCTGCGTCGGGTCGATACAAGCCTTGTCATGCTGCACAGATTCTTTTGCAGCACTGCTTAAGGAATTCATCTCCCAGCAGGCAATTATGATGCCGCGGGGGAGGATTGACTGACAACATGATAAACAACATTATGTATTCTGAAAAGCTGGCATCCTCGCTCGCTCTCTGTCCCCCTACACACACACACACACACACACACACACACACCTGTCACAGACCTCCTCAAGCTGCACTCACACACTGAAATATGTCGCTAATTACCATCTCGTTTAATTTTCCAGGCAACAGCCAAGACGGCCATACTGTTCATTCAGCCTCAGTACAATGTCACCACACTATCAGCAGGTATGCAGCACAGCTCATTAATACTCATCTGAATTCAGTTCATGACCTATCTACAGTTTGTACACTTCAGTTTCACTTCTGCTGCTGCTCTTCCTGCACATTGCATCATTATATTACCGAATTCAGAGTGCAATGTTCCAGGATGTTTATCACACCTACTGATTGTACGCTGTGTGTGTGTTTGACTCCTCCTATGTGTGCTTAGAGGGAGAGGTGACATTTTACCATTACGGATGGAAGGACTCCGCCACCATCCTCTTCTATTTCTTCATCGCCATCATCCTCCATGCAGTGGTGCAGGAGTATCTTCTGGATGTAAGTGCCCAGTCACTGTGGCATCAGTCAACCACAAAGGTCCTTCTATACTCCTGAATGTGGTCTATGGCTGCAATGAGTAAACAGTCAAATGAGGGTAACGCTTTGTTTTATCAGACCATAATTTCCCAGGAAAATATCATGTAGTAATTGTAAAGTTAAATATCCATTCATTATTAATTTACAATTGTAAACTTTATTCTCCATATTTGTTAAATGGTATTTTACTGTCTTTATGACAAATTACTACTTTCTTGACTTGCAGTTTCTTTAAATTGACAAACATCACGTGTAATTCATGGCACAATATCAAAGAGTTTGTCTCTCGCCTTTGACCACTGTATACATTTTTCACACCAGAGGTGAGACTCTCTGCACCAATTAATTGAAATTGAATTAGAATTGAAATTGTGAGTGAAGAAATTCAACACTGTCTTTATTTTTTCCGATATTTTCTACCAAACTACTTATTTCTTCTTATGTAACTTTTTGGAAATTATTCAGAAATTACTGACCCATAAATTCTTACCAAAATACGTTTTCAGCTAAATTAAAGGCGCAATAACTGATTCTGGAGAAAGGTAGTTCAATGTTGAGACTCAACAATCAGCCATCTTTCACCAGAAGACCCACCAACCCCAAATCTCGTATATTGACCCTTTTTAATATTGTCACGTGCATATACAGGCAATATTACGTCAATAATAAAAAAAACATTTTTTTCCAGCCAGGTCAGGAACCTGAGACACACATACAATATCTATCATGTCTTATCTTGTCAACTGATTCCTCAGTAACAAGAAGACTTTACTATTTATGACATATTCAAGTGTATGAACATATGAACAAACATACAAACATACATACTACAAGAGTTTGAAACACAGCACTATAAAAACACGAGAGCAGCATGGTGAGTGTTCCTCAGTAGGATAGAGTTGTGGAGACAGGAAGAGAGAGTAGTATTTAATCCATCTAAAAGCATGAGCACTTGTGTCATTGTTTAGAAATAGGCCAGCAGGCAGGACTGATGTTTTATTTTAGCACCGTCACCACGGTTTCCAAAGTGTCTTCTTGAAAGGAATACTTCTTCAGAGGAAGGTTTTCAGCAGCAGCTATAAATAGGACCTGCTGTCTTTTCTCGTCCTAGTTATTTGTATTACTGTTACACTTCCTTGTGCATGACAAAGACAGAGATGACATGTCACCCAATTTGACTGTGTCCTGCCGCATTCACATGATCTTCTGTATTGTTCTCGTTGCAGAAAGTGAACCGGCGACTCCACCTCTCCAAGAGCAAGAACACCAAGTTTAATGAGTCGGGTCAACTGTGTGTGTTTCACTTGGTGTCGAGTGTGTGGAGTTTTTACATCCTCATAACAGTGAGTGAGATTTTTATCGTATTTTAATCACACTGAACTCAGTAGGAAATGTCACATATATTTTTAAATCGTATCACACACTAATGAACGGTGGTATAAAGTGCCTTTTTCTTGTTTCCTTCTCACAGGAGGGATATATCCTGCATCCCAGCAGCCTTTGGGAGAACTATCCACATGTACACCTCAGGTATGACTGCTGTGAAACTAACTCTGTTAGTGACATATGTTTACATACATAAAATGTGACAAAGTTTTAGAGCTGTGTGGTTTGGCTAGAAGAATACGGCAAACATAAGTAGTATCCACGGACACTCTAAATGATAGGGCTGCTGCTAAAGTTTAATTTTAAGACCCCCAACATTTCCCCAAGCTGCAGTTCGTTTTAGCTCTACCATTTACTGTACCTTAAAACACATCTACAATTTGCTCTGTGTTGACAGATATCTTAGGCACTGTTGAGCTCAGTGTTTTTGAGGACATTACATAATTAGTCTACCCCAGGGCTGGATTTGACTGCAAGGAACCCATGGGATTAAAAATTAAGTGTGTGCCCCAATTCAGACCCCCAGCCCTCAAGTTAGCATGATTTCAATTTGATTAAATCAGGGCTTCCATGGGTCCTTGAAAGTTTGTGAATCTGAGGTGATAAATCAAGGCCTTGACAGTGTTTGAAAATAGGCATGAATAGTTATGTTTCATTGACTGTGCATGAATTTATCCCCAAATTTCCTGGGGAGGTCACTGGGGAAACGATTATGGATGATACTTCCGGTGCTTGGCGGAACTGGTGTCAGTAAGTATCATAATAATAACAACTGACGCAGCCTCAGCACTTTCAAGGCATTAGAAGCGTTAGCTAAGTGGGCTAAGAAATAATAACAGTGTTAGTAGTATAGTAGTAGTAGTAGTGGAAAACGCCAGCTCCATTTAAGTGACAGGATGCACCAGAAGTCGCCCACATAATTCGCACAAGGTATTATGGGGGTTCGGAATAAGGTGGATATATTTTGTGCAAGAATAGAAGTTGAAGCACCATCGAGAGGAAATTAGTCTGAGCGCTACAAAATAATTGCCACACAGTAAATCTTGGGACTTTGGGACTCCCACTTGTTTGCTTTGGCAGGTCGGTCATCCATCTTTGGTCCACCGCCTGTAGCTTATCATCATTTCCTTACATGTGCAGTTCTAAACAGCCTTCTGTGTAAACGTGGCACACACAGCCAGAACCTGAACAAGCACTCCAACCAGCTGTGTTAACATGAATTATAGAGTTTAGTGAGGTTCTTCAGCTGGCTGATTTCAGAAACATTTATGTAAATGTGAAACATGGTTTCCTCTTTCTGTTGAGAGGATTAAAAATAACCCATTTAACACAGTTCGACACAGAGACATTTTTGCTTTGTTACTTGGCTCTGTCTACGTTTAACCAGGTTTTCCAAAGGTTTATTTTTTGAACAGTTGCATCGTCATGAGACACAAACAAAGCTGTGAATGTATCACTGTGGTAGCAGTGTAAATTGCTCTCTCTCTCTCTGGTCCAGGTTTCAGGTGAAGTTTTTCTACCTCACTCAGCTGGCCTACTGGCTCCACGCCTTGCCAGAGCTCTACTTCCAGAAAGTACGCAAGGTCAGTAAGAAGGCCCTGGGAACGGGAGGAGTACTAGATAAGCTGAGCGTATTTGTGTCAGCTCACGTATATTCTGCTTTTACAGTATTTCCCATTAGACAAAGAGTGAGAAAGAGCAAAAGAACTCCAGGATTGAGAAGACAAGTACCTTTGCAAATAAAGGCTGTTTTTGTTTTTTCAGGAGGAGATTTCTCGTCAGCTCCAGTACATCTGTCTGTATCTGCTGCACATCTCTGCAGCATATTTGTTAAAGTAAGCATCCAGCAGAGGGGAGCTGCAAATTCAAAGGCTTGTCAAAAAAAAAAAAATGCATTCATAGTGAGAAAAGAAATGACAGAAAACAGTAAGGAAACACTCTGAGGTTTAAGTTTGAAACTCCTCTCTCTTGTTTCTTGTGTAGTATGAGTCGTGTGGGTCTGGTACTCCTCTTTCTGCAGTATGTGTCCGAGCTGGGCTTCCACATCGCCAGACTCTTTTACTTCACTGACGAGAACCATCAGAAAATGTAAGTAACCTCACTGGGTTTTTAATTGTTCATCTCAGCACCTTTTTTATTGACCCCATCTTTTCACTGCGTGTCGTCCTTCAGGTTTGACATGTGGGCGGTCAGCTTTGTGTTTACACGGATGGCCACGCTGACCCTGATGTTCCTGGCTGTTGGGTTTGGTTTGGCTCGTGCAGAGAACCAGGGGCTGGACTTGGAGATGGGAAACTTCAACACTGTACTGATAAGGTGATGACCTATGTCCGACATCCGTGGATAATGATTCATATAGTGTATTATTTTTTACAGCCACGGTAACAACTGTGTGGTCAAAACACACTTAGCGCCCATAAAAGTGTTGACTTTTAAACGTTTTATTGTTTTACAACATAGATTTGCAGTAGATGTAAGCAGGGATTTTGACACCAATTGACAGGAAATGGGCCAACCAGACCAAACTAAACCGTGATCCCCTTGTTGTAAATGTCAGGTCCATTTTCCCCAAACACACAATAACACTAATCATCTTACCTTTGTGCCCCTCCAGGATGACTGTTCTACTGCTGGTATGTTTGACCCAATCTTGGCTACTCTGGAAGTTTATCCGCTTCCAGCTGAGGCGCTGGAGGGAGTTCAGACACGAACAGGCTGTACGCAAGAAGGCTGCCACCAAACAAGCCCTACGGCCGCTGAAGAGAGACTCACGTGAGTGTAAACGCCAGCTCAGACACGTCTCACACTTACGTCATCAGGAAACAATGGTTGTCAGGAATGTGACTTCATTCCTTTATAAAATGCAAGATTTGTCCCATCGCTCCCCCATCATTCCCTGCTTTTGCTAGCAGCCTGGCTACTATCCAGAGCAAAACAACAAGCACAAGTCCCCAAGTTTGACCTAGAAGTTTGATCTCAGTGCTATGAAAAGGCGTAAAAGTCCCAGTTGAAAAGGCAGGTTTTGTTACTTACCAATCTAGTTAAAGGGAAACCGGTTTTGAACCGTCTCATGTCCTGGTGATAAGGTAGAACACATCAGACAGGGAACAGACTTTGACAAAACATCGGAGTGTTCTCCATTGCCTGTACCTCGGTCTGTGTCGGTCTCCCTCTTCACCTCCTCCTATCAGTGAAGCTGTTTTTCCTTTGCAGTGTAGAGTTTCCACAGTTATTCTAGTTGTTCTATCGTAGCCTGAGGATAGCAACCAGGGAAAACAATGCCTCTTCATGTTTCGGTTGTGCAATAATAATAAAGGTAAAATCCAGCCTGGTTGCAGACAGAATGACATAGTGAAGGCAAGGTTTATAGGGAACCAATCTTATGTGGATAGTGTCATTATTCTACAGCCATTGCATGTGCGATCAGCATTTACTTTAGTATTTACTCTAGAATTGTAAATTAAAGCAAAAAAATAGCCATTACCAGTTTAAATATCACATTAAGAAGCTTCTTTGTGATATTTTGCATACTAAGCCGTAGTGTCATCCATCTTTATATACAGTCAAAGGCGCATCTACTGACTTCTCACCTCTTCTCTTTGTAGTTGGCCACCATGAAAACGGAGTTCTTAAAGCTGAGAACGGAGCCTCTCCTCGGACCAAAAAACTCAAATCCCCCTAAGACAGCACGCTGACGGCCCTGAACAAGTGGCCTTAGCCCTGGCTAAGGTTTCTCATCCCCACAACAGGGAAGCTGGCGGCCGCTGGCCAACAAGCCTCTTGTTGAGTATGTCCTGAGACGTTCCAGGGACTCAGTCACCTACAGACTTAGGCTTGAATGCTGGAAAACGAAACCCCTCGAGCCCAACAGACATTTACTCCTCTCATCATATCAGTATTTTTTTATACAGCCACGCAGCCTGCTATCCCACCCTAAGGAGCACCATTGTATGCAGAATGATTTAAAATGTAAAGTGAACGCAGTATGCAGCACACGTTACTGTGTCTGTCAGTGTTGATGCATATCCTCATACGTAAGTACTGTATTGGTTGTAGTGTTGTCTCATGTCACAGCTGTTTTCAGCTTTTCCCATTGAGCCGGCTTTGCTTGTTTCTCGTCTGGTCCGTTTGAGCAGAAAATGTTACTGATGATATGGTTTGATATGAGCTTACTGTATGCTGGCCTCAACATGATCCTTTCACTGCGTCGGGGAAGGGACCAGTAGAGTGGTCACCTGAGCTCCTCCCAACGGTTTATGTCTGTTTAAAATCCTACATTTGTCACTGGTCACTTAACAGATAAGCATCAAGTATGTATGTTGGATATTACCGCATGCCATTCCATGTTTTTTTTTTCTTTTAATTGTTTTGTTGATTACTTTATTAAATAATGCAATTTTCTGAAGTAGATTGTGGGGCTTAATTGTGAAGTATTCTACATTTTCTGTTTTCATTTTCTACACATAGCTCATCAAAACAACAAATTGGAACGTTTGCAATTGGTCAAGAGGGACACATTTTTCTACATTTCCAGTGTTTTTCCACACCAAATGTTCACAACAGTTATGTTCAACCCTGATTCCAAAAACGTGAGGACACTATGTAAAACATAAATTGAATACAGAATGCAATCATTTGCAAATAAACTGTGATAAGCGACATTGGTTTTACAAACTGTTCCTGAGCCTATGTAGTTATATCCTTTTATACAGTCATGTGTTTCACTAAGTGGTGAACGAGTGAGCCTTTCCGAGGACGCCACTTTAATACACAATCATGATACTATCACCTGTTACGAATGAACCGGTTGATCTGTCTTCAGAGCATTCCACAACTATACCAGTCTTTTGTTGCCTGACTTGTTTGAAATGTGTTGCTGGCATGACATTCAGAATCAGCATTTATTTATTTTTATTTTTATTACAAAAATCAAGTTATTAACATTAAATAAAGTAAAATGAGGTGATACTTTAAATATATTATCTTTGTAATGTTTAGCAAGGATTAGCAAATTATCACATTCTGCTTGTTTCATATAGCGTCAACTTTTTTTTAGAGTCAGGGTTGTATTTGATACATTTCCAGAAGCTGTCTGAGACCATCCTTTCTGCAGCAGGTCCAGTGTTTATTTATTAATTAAATTAAGAAACATTCTGCAAACGCTTTATTTAATTAGGTAGTGGACAACGTCTGGGGCATTCCGGCCTTCCCCGACATCATGAAGATGGCTCTGCTACATCATCACCTGATAAAGAATGAAAAATAAAATATTTAAATTGTTGCATAAATTGTTGTCCAAAATTCCAAAAAGTGATATCGTCTGGAAGAAATCTAGTGTTGCCAGACAATTCTAGAGAAGCATGTTTTCCTTTTTACCATTTTGGTCAACTGGCTGGTTATTCGCCGTCCCCACACCCAGCTTCTGTTGCAAAGACTCCAGTGTCTGACAAGGGATCTGGCTTGAGTTGGACTCCAGGTACGTCAGCACATATTGGTCAGCATCGGTCAACACAAAGCGGTGGCTGAAAACTAAAAAAAAAAAAAACAGGTTAGAGAGGGAGGAGAAAGAAGCCGTGAACGGAGTTTTTAGCTTTCATTATTTATTAATCCGGAAAATTTAATTTAATTAACTTAAACATCATACAGCTTCAAGCATCTAGAATGACGTATGGCATTGTAGCAACAAGAGTTATACATCACTCTTTTTCCTTGGAGAAAAGATGTCATAACTTCTGAGTAAATATTCCTTTTGGAAACAAAGACATAACAATACGGGCTGTTAAAAAGAGAAAGTTAC
Source organism: Pagrus major (assembly GCF_040436345.1). Taxonomy (NCBI): domain Eukaryota; kingdom Metazoa; phylum Chordata; class Actinopteri; order Spariformes; family Sparidae; genus Pagrus; species Pagrus major. Next base: position 17,533,351 of record NC_133236.1, read on the forward strand.
CCTCCACAGTGGCTCCAATAGCAAAGTCTGCAGGTGAGTAGAACTCAGGATTGTCCACTGTAGCGCCCGGCTTGGGGACGTGTGTCTTTTCCAGGAACCTGCCGCTGATGATGCCAGAGTTGCGAGTCGGCTTTTCAAAAATACTGATAGTGTCATCGGACAGGAAGTAGGACAGTACGAAACGTCGGCCCTCATCATTGGGATTCGGTGAGTCCTGAAATGTCAGAAACACAGGACAGCTTAAACAAGATGAGAAACTATCTCTTTGTGAGGTCAGTTATTTACTCACAATGTTTTGAACCCAGGGCTACAATGTAGAATGACCAGCATGGCTTGTTTTAGTATTGGATTACTCAGTCTTGTTTATGGACCATCTAATGACTTGCATATACGTAACGGTATGACCAATCAACAGTCATTAAGAGGGTTTACTCACCAGCCTGGCACTGTAGCGCAGCGCTTTGTTGCTGTTTTCTAGCATCTTCAGTATGTTCTTTTTGGGAGGCTCTGGAATTAAAGACAAACAATTCTGGAGAGAGTCTTCAAGTGAACCAAAACCATTGTAGGGAGGAACCTTCTGTAAAACATGGAACAAAAAAAACATTATTTATAACAACATTCAGTCACATGCTCTCTGGCAATACGGATGTTTTGTAAAAGAAAACAAAAGATGAAAAGATGATAGTTTCTCACCTTCTTTGTCACCTGAGGCATGTCTGTTTTCTTTGGGAAGTCTATTTGTTTCATCTCCATGTCAGGATGGTTCTTTTGGTAATACTCTTTAGTGAAGCCATCACAGTCGCGTAGCAGGAAGCGACGACTGAGCAGCGTAATCATTTGACCCAGCTGGAAGTCTTTGGGGGAGTAGTACTCATCCACTTCCTGTGTTGAAACCTCCAGCACACAGCTGGGAAAAGTCTCTGGAAAAAAATATGAATACCATGGTGTTTATTGTGTCAAAATATTTATCTTTTGTTTTTAAATCCCGTTTATGTTGTCTCATTTCTTTTGCTTTTTCATAATTTAGCTTATTTTTTTTGCATCTGAGTTTTAATGTTCATTTTTTTGTCAAGTAAATGGTGCAATACATAAAAGCACATTGTATTGTATCTTTTTGTATGAAACACACTATATAAATAACATTTAATTATAAATTATAATATACAATCCTGGTGTGGTACATAAAATAGCTGACAAAAATATAAGCAATGTTCATTACATCCCTTTCACTGTACGGGACTGGATACAAAGAGACACCTGACCAAAGCATTGTATCCGATCTAATGAAATGATATATGAAGCTAAAAGCGGCACAGCGTTGCTTCTCACCAAACTCTGGTTTGATTTTCTTGGGCAGCTTCTGTCTACGCATCAGGACAGGGAAGGGATTCCGCCCACTGTTCGGTTCGTGCACCTCTCTGATCTCTACCGTGTCGTCCACCAGGAAATAATGGATGGTAACAGGCCTGGTCTCCCCATACAGAGAGTCAGCATCGTCCCACAGGGCAAAGAAACGCAGCACCTGACCAAGAAGAGGTTATGAGCTTGAAACTAGAATTGGAATGCAAATATGTAAAATCTCAGGGTACACCAGGGTTCCCACACCTTCTTAAATTACAAATTGAAAGGTCTTTTTAAAGACTTTACAGACCCAATTTCCTTGAATTCAACACGGTATAGTTTGAGACATGGATCAAAGTTAATGTAACAAGAACTAGCAGGCTTTACAGAAGCTCACAACGATTAAAACGAGAGAGAGGCTTGAAAGGGTGAACACTTTTTTTGCTTTTTGCTTTAACAAATCATAATGAAGTAAATGTTGATTGCAGAATAATGACATCATCTGCATTTAGATTGGTTCCCTATAAACCCTCACTGTCATTAAGCTATGTTGTCTGTCACTGGTCACGAAATCTCCCAGGAAGATCTGCCAATCGGCCTGGCACTGTTTCTGTTTGCTTCCATGTCTCCATTATCGACGAAATGAATAGATATCATAACAATAATAATAATAATAATAATAATGATAATAATAATAATAATAATAATAATAATAATAATAATAATACAATAAAGTTATGCTTTGTCCTGTGTTTGGTGGTTGCGAGTCTCAGGAAAACAGAATCGACAGCTATAGCAACAATATTAACATCACACTATAAGTGATTTAACTCTTAACTCTAGTTGCAGTTGGTTTCTAAATAGCTTGAGTAGGAGATATTATTGTACTCTGCTTCTTTGTTAATAGCTATCCAGATTAGGGTTTGTAATTGTTACATTTATAAATTGTGAGTTTGGAATGGAGGGAATTTCCTATACCTTACGATCCATGGTGAGAAACTGGTGGATGTGGTCGAATTCAGAGGGTGTTGTGAAGGAAGGCTGAAGGGTTGTGCGTCGTTTGCTGTAAGGATCCACAGGCGTCGGCTCAGGATCATTCAGAACAATTCCCTCACTCTCCATGAATTCCTATATATGATCAATGAGAGACACAGGCAGACAATATAGGGTATACTCAATTTACAACATGATGTGCATATTTTTGTCTCAGTGAGAGCATTCATGCAGGTGAGTGTTGTACCTTTGTAAAAGCGTCACAGTGCGTGATGTGGTACTTGACCCCGTACACCTCCAGGTCCATGCCAAGGTTCAGGTCTTTCCACAGGTAAAGGTCTCCACGTTCGTTCTTGGGGAGACACTGGCGTTTGATCCGTGTCCCCTGCAGCATCCCAGAATTCTGCACTGTGGGCTCAATGATGCACATGCTGTCATCCTCAAGGTAGTAGTAAATGACCACGGAGCGCACACAGGAGTCCTCTTCAGGGGAGCATGGGATTTTTTCCACAAAGTATGCATAGAAGCGCAACACCTACGAGACATGAGAGTGGTGAAGGACAGACAAAGGAGGAATTTGATGGACAACAAAGAAAATCCTCCAGTTCTGGACTTTTGTAGGTGCTATTTTACCTTCTTGTCAAGGGCCACATGAGCTGGGATGAAGTCTTTAGGAAGGCCCTGCTCATAGGAGCCATAAGTAATGTCTGATGTCTGCAAGGACAATTCACTGATCTCCTGCTGGAGCAGATGCTCTGATAAAAGAGGATCCTGTCCAATGCCTGCAATGGGGCGACGGGGCAGAGCGTAGCCATTATTATAGCCCAGTGTCTGTGGACGATGGAAGGCTAACTTCTGCAGAGAAAGATTATTGAGGAGGGAGTAAATTAGCTCTGGTAAATCGAAACAGAAATAGAAATGTATTATTATTATTATTTATTTGCAACACTGATGCCGGTGTGTACACTCAAAGGCTGATTACTACGTGTCTTCTGTCTGACAAAATACTGCCCTACACAAAGTGTTGTATGAAATATAAAGGTGGATAGTATTGGATGGATGTATTTCCATTTTCCTCTACTTGATACTTCCACTCCATTACATTTTGGAGGCAAATATTGTACTTTTACTCTGCTACATCTGTTTGATAGCTTTAGTTACTAGTTACGTTGCGGATTGCATGATGCATTAGGGCCAAAGTCTAACATTTTTAAATGAATGTATTTATCGGATGCGACAATATATACTATACATACAAAATGTATGTATAATTTACTTTTAATTGTACTTGGGTTAATTTTATATCAGGTACTTTAAGACTTTCACTGAAGTTGTGTGACTTCGACTTTTAAAAAAGTAATATATTAACACGATATCTTTACTTTTACCCACGTATGAATTTGGGTACTCTTTACAACACTGGATGCAGCATGTAATCTCCAAAGTACCAAGTAACTTAAGTTGTAAAGTAAATGTTATGGAGCTTTGGCCCTGATGCAGCATGCAATGTGCAAATCAAAGTAACTAGTAACTAAAGTTGTCAAATAATTGTAGCAGTTAAAAGTACAACATTTGCCTCCAAAATGTAGTGGAGTGGAAGTATAAAGTAGAGGACAGTGGGAATACTATTTAGTATTTAAGTCAGAAAATTACTTTTGATTTTTAAGTACATTTAATATCAGATCCTTTAAGACTTTTTCTTGAAGTGCTGTTCATATGGGTGACTTTTACCAGTAAGTAACATTTCAACACAGTGTCTTTACTTTTGCCTCCAAATTGTAGTGGAGTGAAAGTATCGAGTGGAGGAAAATGAAATACTAGTAAGTAAAGTACAAGTACCTCAAAGTTGTACTTACTTACGTAGTTAGTTACATTCCATCACTGTGCAATACAATAAAGCCGACAGAGTATATATCTGTATTTCAGACTTTAATTCAAGCTAATAATGGATACTGTGGCAACACAACAGTTAGCAACATTAGCTAACAGCACCCTATATTATTAAAACTGCGACGGTTATTCAACATAAGAACTGAAGCAATGCAGGAATTCCATTACAGAAAGAAAACAGCTAATTATCTTGCAAAACACAAACACCTGTGTGTTTGACCACTTAATGTTAGTTCAACATTAAAACCTAACGCTACGTTACCCACAAACATACTGAATTGAGCTAGCTAGTTTTATGTCTACAGTAACTTTAGGTACCTACAGTCTTACCGTTACATCCCGAAAAGAGTATCCTGGTAAAAATGGTAGTCCGTGGCTATTCCAGTTCCAAGACATTGCGCTTTTTGAAGTATGTTTGTCGACTTCCTCACCTCTACACGATGTTAAACAGTACTATTTTCGTAAATGTGTGGATTAAGTGAGGTTTTGTTAGCGTCTGGACGTTAAAGCTGCAGGCGGCTCCCCCGTGGTAAGTTTACTGTCTCCATGGAGACGGCAGGACGGCAACAGTTTAGAAAAATTAAAAACTGAAAACTAAAATAAATTCAGAGTGAAAAAACATGGAAATAATGTCTAGGTTGATCAAAAAAATACAAATAAAAAACATTAAAAGGTAAAGTAGCATATCATCCTTGATATCAAGATGTTTTTAATAATTAATGCAATCAATCGATAATTATTTATAAAGTTCTGTGTTGAGTGCTGCAATAATCAATCAACTTAAATCTGAAAATGATTTGCCGATAACTAAAAATAACTTTATTATAACTTAGTCTTTTTATTCTATACACTCTCAGTTCAACTAATTGGAGAGCTCTGGCTTCACCAGCAGGGGGCGAGCAACACCAACCAATCCCACTGATGAGTTCATGATGACCTTATGGTACAGTGTTTACTCTATATGTCTGTAGTGTAGTATTATATCATTATGAGATCAGAGCAGTTCCTTATTTCCACAATACAGGGCAATTATTGTGCATATCTGGACTGTAAAAGAAGCACTGTGAACATTCGAAGTGACATTTTAAATGCAAAACATGATTTCAGAAGACAAACAATGTGCAAGAATAAGCAAAACAGCGGACGAGTTATTTTTTTTTTAACACAGTTTATTCCAAGCACAGGAGTCATATTTTGGTCTCACTTTACCAGCTATTGGCACATTTGAATCCCATTCAAATTTAAACACATTTAAAACTGTCTTTATAAAAACTATATAGTGTGGCAGTCTTTATGTGGATGACCCTAATATGTCCTGTGTACTCTCAATTAAACTCTCAGTCAGGAAAATACCAAGCTGTTTCTCAAAACTATTATAAATTCTACGGTTGAATCCAGGGCAGCGCAAACAGAACTGGATTGACAATAGCTTATTTTATTAAACTGGCAGTTTGCACGTCCACTGTGAACCTTTTATCAGTGCTGGTTCCTTCTCCAGATGAGCAGCGAGTAGCACAAGCATCTGGTTTAGCACTGGTATCTTTGACAAAGGGGCACAGCTGACACAAGACCTGAAATTTGCAGTTTTCTATCAGAGAAAGATCATTTCGAGCAAATTCACTTGTACAAAATTGGCATATTCTGGTTCCGTGCAAGTGCAACGTGAGACAGAGACATTCAGATTTGACACAAGCCCCACCTCAGCAAAGCTACAGTAATGATAAAAGGGAATACACACATGAGAGATAAATTTGGGATATCCGATTTATAAATCATCTGACCAGTTATTGAATTAAACACCAGCTGCACTCTTGACAACAGTGACTTAATAGCTAGAAAAGGCACTGCACTGTGAATTAAACATACTGTATCAAAAATAAGATTAAATCACTAAAAACCTCTTTGAGGCTCTTTCTTTATATGATATTTCTAATTCTTTTCTTTAAATGCTGACATAGCTGTTTAAAATGGGCCGATCCCCTTCTTAGGAAGCAAACACATCAACCAAACACAGAAACAATAGGATTGCATCCCTGAGGTGCCAGACAACCTTCGCCAAGTATAAAAATATCTCATAATAAACCATACTTGAGAACAAAAATACACAACATCAATAAACTATTAAATATTATAAAATAGATTTCATAAAGGGTTGAGATGAATTCCCACAAAAAAATATCTTTTGGTTTTATGAAGTTCAAAAGGCAGCGTGGTTAGATTGTGGAAAGATTGTCTTACATTGTCCAAAGTACACTTCTTTCTGCTTTACGCTGCCCCTCTGTGAAGTCCACACTTGAATACTGGAGGGTGCTGAGCGTAAAGCTTTAAGTGTCGCAGTCTGTTGCAGCTGCCTCACGTTCTGAGGCCTCGGTCCTTCAGTCACCATATAGTCTCGACAGGCCTGTGTGTGTCTAAGGCAGCTAACCCATAAATCCCCACTTCAAAAAGGCCTGCTGAGGTCACGGGCAAGGCAGTGTAGCCTTTCACCCCTCGTTTCCGGCAGAAAGAGGTGAGCTTACCATGCAGAGTGGGAGCTTATTCTCTTACTGAAGGGGGTACAGCTTATGATACCCAGAGGAATATACAAACCAACAGAGAGGGAGGACTTTCTTCCCAAGTCTGCAATAAAGTCTGCAATACCTTCCACTGCTCTCATCAGTCTGAGTCACTTTTGCATGCATGCTTGCTTATAAAGCTTCATGAGGGCCATGTCTCTTGCCCTTTTCCAACCCAAGTGCGTCCTAAATTTTGTTCAAGTCACGTAAGCTTCCGAGAGAAAAAGCCTCTCAGTAATACCGGTTGAGGCTCCGTGTCCCGGGGATGTCAGGCTGCCCATTCATCCATATCTCTCGGATGATCCGCTCCCTCTCCTCGAGCCTCTGCGCTCTCTCCAGCTCTTCCGCCGACGTGAACACGTTCATGTTGAGCGTGCGTTCGAATCGCCGGTGCCGCCGAGCCGACAGGTCCGAGGTGGTGTCCCAGTCCGAGTCTGAGTCGCTGGAGTCGGAGGACGAGTCGGCGGGGCGCGCTCGTTTCTTGGCGGGAGGTCGCTGGCGGGGTTGGCAGTCGGTGCGACAGGAGATCTGGACCACCAGGGCGAAGAGTGTGAGGAAGAGGCCCAAACACACACCGCAGACGAAGAAGAGCGCTGCCCTCTCTGGGTGGTCTGTTATGGGTGAGGAAGATAGAAAACACGTCAAACTTTTAATTGGACCTTTGTGACTGATGTTGGATCTCTTTTATTTCCCTCTGACCTGTTCAGCTGCGTTGTTATGAATTATTTCGCATGATGGCTCACTCACTGTAACGAACACTGGCTGCTGGCTCACGGCTCATATTACTCACTTCCTCAGCTTGGTCTCTTGGTTTGGCCAAAATGTCTCACAAATTCTGCTAACCCTGCTAAGTGCTGTACTTCCTACCCTTTGTCTTCAGGAATGTATTTTTACATGTTGTTAATGTTGGTTAGAAGGACAGTTCACCCCAGATTTAAAACTTTTGATATTGGGACGAACTGTCCCTTTAATGTCTTCACACTATTACCCAGCACATAAATTGTAACTAAAATTAGTACCTTTCTTTTCATCTGTACTGAGATTTTAGATTTTTTTACATCAGGCCCTCAGACAATTGTTCCAAATGCAAAGGGGAATAAACTGTAAATATTAATAACACATGTTTTAAATATGTTCAGTTAAGGTTTTCTTTTTTAATAAAAAAGTTCACACTTAAAGGTCGTACATTATTGTGATTGGTGTAATATTCCTCAATAAAATGCCTTCTATTAAAGCAGGTTGTAAAGTTTTATTGCAGCTTACTAAAGTGAGAAAACCTTTTAACACGTCTCTCTCTCTCTTAGCTAATCTTACATAATTTTAATGTATGAACTGTATGTCTATTTGACTGTATGACTGCATTTCATTAGTCTATTTGAGTCGCAGAATGGCTCGTAATAAAACAGGAAGTATCCAAACACAAACTATAGCAGCGTCTGTTCTAGCAGCTGGTTGAAGCAGGTGACTGACAGTGTGTGTGTAAGGTTTGTATGTAACAGTTTATCTTTGCATAACATCTGCATTCCTCTGGCCCACATTTATCCACCTTTCAGTCTCAGGAAAAAGGAAATGGGGGATATTACCCTAAAAGATAACATGCCACACACAAGTAGCACACATGAAACCTCGCTCTCGGATCTCAATGTTACTTATATCACTCTCCGAGAAGTAATCTGATACAGCGCTTGAAGATTAAGATCCGGGCCCATAATGTAACACGGAACACAAGATTGTATGACCGTTGCCCTACCTGATACGTAAGTGTAGGCCGCCAGTGCGTTGCTGATGAGGGCCATGTTGGGGCTAGAGGTGGAGTTGATGATGGGATTCATGCCTGGAGGCTGAAGTGGACTTTCTCCTCCTCCGGCTTCGGAAAACTTCTCCTCGTTGGGGTTTGTCTCCCTAATCTTCTTCCTATCTGCAAAAGAGGATACAGCAGGAAAGTTCTGTTTAACAGCGCGAAGTGGGTCAAATTCAAATGCTATTCAGACCAAGATGTTTATGAACAGGTCAGAATATGAGTTTTAATATAATATATAAAGTTAGAATAGAATAAACAGAATATGAGTATGACCTCTATGGAAGCCCGAATTTAAAATGACAACGTAAACTTAAAAATGAAAATGTCATTCCACAATGGCATTAGGTTTTTCCACACACAATATCTATGTGTTGTTTGAGTAAAAATAAATATGAAAATGCAATAATCTAACTTTATACCAATTATAAACCAAATTTATAATGCTATTGTGGAATTACATTTTTGTTTTCAAGTCTGCATTATCATTTTAATAAAGCCCCTAATGGGCCTCCATACTCTCCACTAAAATCAGATCGATGTAGGGGGTCATGTTGTGCTGGAATGGAAGGTCAAAACATGTTGCCAAGAAAATTATTTAAGATTTAATTTGATGTGCAACAGGTTTGATTTGAAGCAGGTTTACCAGAAAAAACAGGGGGATAAGTTAAACTGTTTGGCTGCAGGCCTCTGAAAACAACCCCAAAACCAGAAGGTTTAAAATGATCAATGTAGAACATTAATACATCTGGAGATCAAAATCTGTGGGCCCACGTTCAATGACACACAGGAGTGGGTTCATTACCACATGGAGAGTCAGACTATGACGGCACTATTTCGGTCATTTACAGTAAAATAAGAGCGTATTGTCTCTGAGGTATTGTGACTACAACATTCAGACCACTGAGTCATCTGCATTCTCTCGGTGGTTTTTCGTATTTTAGGAGATACGCTTCCGTAAAAAGATGCATCACTCATAAAGACACACACATGTTCACAGAGAGTTGTGTGATTCAGAAGACAACACAACATCCGCTTCTGTCAAATTCATTCTGACTCAGGTCGTTAAGAAACAGAGAGCCACATGGCAAAAGTTTGCACCCTGGCAACATTTCAAAAGCTCCCCCAGAAATCTCAGAAAAACGATCTATTTATGGACGGGAATGACTGTTTCCTCCTCTGGATTTTCACCACAGTTTTTTCAGTGTTTACATGCTGGCTTGTGTTGTGTATGCCAGAATGGGGGAGTTGAGATCAGAGAACAGAGTGATTTGATTAGTCAAATACTCATTTTCTGAGCACAGTCGCATCTAGTTAACCTGAAGTGGGTTTAGGTGGGTTAGAGTAACTACTGTAACTTTAGCTCCACGAATAAGCGATGCATCATTGAAAAAACAACCCTTAAGTTAAGACTGTCAAAACAAACAGGAGCATTCAATCCCGTGCGCACGTGTGCATAGTCATATTTACATGCTTGATTTTTTTCGGTGATCTGTCACACACACCGGTGACCTCTAATTGCAGAGGCTCTAAGGTGTGTCAGGCTTCTCTTTATCTGATAAATGCAGTTTAGACTGGAATTGCTCACTGAGGAGGTAAGTGTTTCCACCTGGACCCACTGTTGTGGTGCACACATCAGCTAACATTCAACCAATAGACCACAATCTCTCTGTCGAACACGTGTAAAAATAGGCAGACAAATCATCAACAGAAAACAGAGAGAGAAAACACAACATACGTAACAACAGAAAATACAGTAATTGCTCTCTTGATTAAATGATTTAAAATGATGAATTCAGGTGAAATCATTATTAATAATCCAATTTCTTCATCATTTACTTCAAAAGACATTTTTAAAAATATAAAAAATGTGTCGACACAAATGATCCGTCTCGTACAGCATGTTCAGTACTGTATGTTTTCAGCACCAGCAACAGAGGTGTGTTTAGAAGACACATGAGAGAAACTGGGTAGCAATGACTGTGAATATACAGTACAGTACATCATGGCTGAAGAGCCAATAAAACAGGAGTTCACCGAAATAAAATTCCAGGAAAAAGACTACATCGTAGTGGCCAAAGAGTCACTGGGAGAAATGCCACAGCAACAAGCAATTTGGACCAAAGATGGAGACAATAAAAAATAAAAAGAATTTTGTGGTTTCTGACTTTAACCTCTTTAACCTTTCTAACGGGTGGGTCAGTTCCTACAAAATGATCTTGCCCTGCCAAGTAGTGTTGGAATTCATTAAGTTTTATTTTAAAGTCTAGAGGAGATCCAAAAAGTTTTTAAAGATGCACATAAGTCAGGCAACTAGAAAATTCACATTTGATACAGTGCCACTTCCAAACAGCCATGAGATCTTGGACTTCATTTGACATTTTCAACCTTTGGATCACAACATTATGGAAATATGTTTAACTAACTAACTAAGATAAAGATGAAGCTGGAACCACCGATCAGTTCGGTTAGCTTAGCTTAGCATAAAGACTGAAAGTAGGATGAAACAGTTAGCCTGGCTCTGTAGAAAGGCAGCACCTCTGAAGAACACTAATTAATATGCTAGGCAAGAAAATGTTTTTTTTAAGTTTAAATTGATAAGCTATGGTTTAATGCAGGGCGTGGTGACTTTGTGGAGTCTTCGCTGGTTGCCAAGCAACCTAATGGTGATAACAAGTCTACAGTGAGTCACTGCATCCGCCCAAGAAATAGTTGGTTGTAGCATTTATTGCGCAGATATGGAGATTCACAGTCAAACTATTCCTGGGAAAATGGTGATCCAGCTGTTTAGTAAACTGACAACATGTTGGTCAAGCAGAAGGATCAAATCTGTTTCTTTACATCCATCCCTTTGTTGAAAATAAACAAAGAGAAAGGAGACAAATGATCGGACAAGATCACAATATTTACAGTAAAATGTTTCTTGTTCCACCTTCATATTCTTCCCTCATGTCCCCTCTTCATCCCCTATCAGTGCATCAGAGATGGAAACAGGTTTTTCTCGACTAGCCAAGCGTTTGAAGCCAGCGCGAGGAAGTGAAGTCAGTCATGCGTTGGGAACTGTCAGTACCACAGCACACATCTCCTGTCCTCTCTTAACTCCTCATTTATTCGTCTATCCTCCTAATTAGTACAGTGCCGGTAGCTGAGCAGAGTACTTGGTGTGCTGGACGCACGCCACCATCCCTCATGAATAAAGCTTTTTGTTTAAGCTTCCTTCCTTGCTGGCATCTCCTTTATTTTCTCTTTTTCATTTGATTGTTCTTGTTCCTCTTCTCTCTCTTTCTCTCTATGGGAGAACAGGCTGATTTAGACTGTGGTCACGTCTAAGTGCAATCATTGGCTCTTGGGAAGCAGTGTGTTTTTAGGACCAGTGATCATAAATGGTCCAAACCGATGGCTCTGCTCGGATACATGTGGAAACAGTTGAACCCGTGTGACTTTATATACATACATATATGCCCCAACTTGAGACCTGAGTTACTGTTTCTCTTGATGCCTGGGAGGCCTCGGGACTGTTTAGTGTTAACTGCTCTCCGTGGGAGGCTGTGAGTGTGTGTCAGTGTGTGTGTGAGAGTGAAATAAGCTTATATCCTCACCTGGAACAGTGTCAGGCCTTTTGACTGAGCTCCCCTCCGGAGGGCTGTCTCCCACTATGTTGGGGTCATGGGTGCTGGGTGGAGGGGAGTACACCGGCGGTCTGGGTCCCTGCTCCTGGAGCAACCTCTTTGGGACTTCAAAGAAAAGGATAGGTGGAGCAAAGGAGGAGAGGGGAGGGAATCAAAGAATGAAACAGAGGATAATTAGATTAGATATTGAAAACAATATGTGCATATGCAGTTATTTCTATTCGAATTTCTCAATATTATCTGCTGATGTTCATTTATCATGATATATCTATATAATCAGTATGTCTGTAAATAAAAATAAATTATATTATATTCATTTTTATGTGTTTTTGACCTTGTTTAATATATACGGTGACCTTGAGGGTCAAAGAAAACAGAAAACACAACATTATAACAGAGTTGTTTTGAGAAATGTTGTGGGTTTTTTTTTTGGCCACTTGACTGTAGGGTGATAAGGTTTTATTACTGACATATTAACACCTTTTAAGTTGATACGGCAAATGCTGATCACACACACACACACACACACACACACACACACACACACGTGTTGAACATCAGTATTCATTTGCAGTCATGTTTCTTGTCATTATTCACTTTCTGTCTTCGGTCACCACCACCAGCTAAAGGCTTGACAGTGTTCACCAGCTAGTCGCTGTGTTTGTGTCTGTCACTGTGTTTGTCTGCTGTTCGGTGCTGGGAAACAGGTGCCTTATATAGCAAAAACACCCTATCTCACAATATTAAAGATAGTAAGAAAGAATTTCTGGAGCTGTCCCTTTATCAGGATCCACACCAAAAGTTAATGGTGTCTATTCTGGGTCGTGACCCATCCTCCATCCAAGTTTTGTGGAAATCTGTTCGGTACATTTTGTGTAATCCTGCTGACAAACCAACCAACCAAACAAATGGTAATGGGTGAAAATATAACCTCCTTGGTGGAGGTAATGAGAGTGAAAGTAGTTAAACTGAGAGTATATTGTGCTGGGAGAGTAAGCAGCAGTTGTAAATGGCACGATGGCAGTGATTCACACACTCCTCCTGAACTTGCACTCTGATTCCCGAAAGTTATGCTGCCCCCTCCTCCTCCTCACCCCCATCACATCCCCCCACCTCACAGTGTCCTGTGAGTCAGGGAGTCTGCACTCTTTCCCCCAGACACAAACCCACAGTGCAGTGGGCTATACATTCCTGCCCGCTCACATGTGGTTTCGGAGGCCGGGCCACGCTCCGGTCACTGTGTTTGTCTGGCCCTGTCAGATCAGTGGTGATTTACAGCTCGACAGATGACCGGCCGTCCAGCTTTCTGTCAGTCTGACCGTTTGCCGTTCTTGCATTTTTATTGCTCGGCACAAACAAACGGGCAATGACGAATAATCAGCTGCCGGGTTTTGCTGACATAAGTAGCACTAATAGTGGAACTGTGACATGTGATTTAGGGTAAAAATGGACCATTTGTTTAAAGGCCGATGAATAAACACGCTGATCAAATTTCCAGAGACGGATTTTGGCCGCGGTCCAAGAGTCAATCAAAGTGCAGGAAGGAGCAGAGCAGACCCCACAAAGTTCCCCTCCACTGTTTATACCCTGGACACATTACAAGATTTTTCCAATTGTAAGCAATGAGGAAAAGACTGAGCAGGAACATTTAACTGCTTACACTTACGGTACAGATGATTTTAAAACATGCAGTATTTCACAGGAGAGACTGACACACATAACGAACAGCCATCGATGAGCAGTAAAGATGGAGGTTGTTTTGTGGTACATCTGCAACGAGGCTCCTTAGACGTGATCTTCCTCCACACCTAGCTGGCTGCATTCATTAATTAACGAAAGAGAAATGGAGACAAGCGAGGATGGGATCAATGGAGCTGTACAAGTTGTTGTAAGACTTGTATTCAGTCAGATTTATCACGCAGAGAACTGTTACGTCCTGCAGAAACATTTTTACTGTCACATTGTGATGCTGAACTTTTGCAGTTGTGGTTTATACAGTGATCTGCACAAAGAAAGGCACACAGAGATGCAGAATTCAGCAGCAGTAAAGGAATTTTAAAAAGTTATTTGGGTTCAAAGTTGAGTAATGTGTCCCTGAGAGCACTGAGTTTTTCGCTTAGTAACGTTTCATTCATTGTGGCACAGCCAGTGAGAACAGTTATTGATTAGCTTCTCTAATACCCCCTTTCCACCAGTTCTGGTTCTTGAATTGGTTCTGTTCTAAATTCTTGGAAGGAGCGGCAGTGGCTCAGTCTGCAGGGACCTGGCTTGGGGACCAAAGGGTTGCTGGTTCAAGAGCTGCTTACGACCAGTCTATATGGTGTGTGTACTCATAACTGGAGCTCAGTTCACCTCCTGAGCACTGCAGAGGTGCCCTTGAGCAAGACATCAAACCCCTAACTGCTCCTGGCACCTCATATCTAGCACACCAGTTTTGAGCAGGACCATTGTAATCAATGATGTGTAATATGACGGGCCCACCTCGGTTCACACCCACGATCAAGGAAAAAACAGCAAATTTTGGTTTCGGATTCATTTTGTTCAAAATGCTCAGAACAGTTCAAAATCAAGTTACAAAAACAAAAATGTAACCTGTTCCATGTTGGTGGCCGCGTCCTAACTGCACACGACATGACTGAGCATCAGCCATATAATCAGCGTGATATTTTTTATTATTATGATATTAATTGTCTCAGATTAGCGTGTCCTAACTGGCTGGATTTGGTTGATTCATGAAGTTGAAAGTGTCTAGCAAAAAAAAAAACACCATCTCTCCCTGCTGTTGGCTATACTTTAGGTAATTTCCAGTAGAGAAACAGGATGCAGTTTAAAACAGACTCAGCACTAATTCTGGACCCTGTACATAATCATTCTCTGTGGGCACCCACAGCTTTTCATTCTAGTGTTGTTCTGGGCCTTCCTTACATATGAGCCCTGTATACTCAGTCAACCTTTTCCCCCCTAGTCCTCCGCCCCTGTTGCCATGCATACCATATTATCTTCTGTATGGAGCAATGCACATGTGAGAGGAAAAGTTTCTGATGATATCTTACTGCAGCCAATCAACAAAGCTGGTTTACTGACAGACTTCAAAGAGCTCCGCTGAATCTGGTTCCAGCCTTTTGCTTTTCTCCTTGCCACGAGCAAAAAGGGCAAGAGGTCGATGCCAGACTAATAGAAGCAGTAAATGATTTCTGGTCATTAAATCTGCTCAGCCGGCTTCACCTTACTGCACCGGGAGAGTTCATATGGTGTCAGGTAGGGTGCCAGTTGTAGAAACATATACTTTTACATTTAAATACCTCTCTGTAATTGCATCATCTCATGTGGCAAACCGCACCAATCTGTCGCCTAAATAGGTTAAAAAAACCAAGAATTTGAAACCCTGTTTCATGCAGGTCTGGTTGGCACAGACTGAATAAACAGAGCTCTCCACATGTGGAGGTGAAAGAGGCAGAGAAATGAAGAAATAGGATTCGGGCCAGGACAGCTCCGCCTGTCCGTCCTCATCAGTCTGACACACTAATCATGGGTCTTAAAACTCCCCCGCTGCCACGCTGCCACCATCCCCACGCCACGCCCTGATTACAGCCTTCTGATTGGCCCTAATTGGCTGCACATGTGGCCCAGGGTCACAGCTGAGAGACGCAATGATGTGACACACACACTTTTTTGCACAATTAAGGGACGTGTACGTGAGATACACTATATAAAAGCACATGCACGCTCTCAGCCACACCAGATGCCTGCGCACATAGAACACAGATATCTATCTTTCCAAACAGCCATTTCTCGTGTTATGTTTGTCTACGGACTTACTTTGTTGGCAGTAGCCAGTACAGTACAGCAAAGTGACTGCTGCTTGTCTAAAAATAATTGTCAAAAGGCAAAAACCTCTCGAAGCAAGCGGCCGCAAACCACGAGCAAGGAGCCAAGCAGTAAAAAGTGAAGCAGTAAAAGAGAGAAAGAGGAGTGCAAGGGAGAGAAACCGAGGATATAAATCACACTCTACGGCCTGCATCATAATGGCATGGTCACATAAAGGCATGCTAAATGAGTACTCGCAACTCTTAATATAACTGCACAAAACGGGACCCGTGCCAGCACTGTACCTCTCAGAGCGCCGGATCGCCACGGGGAGCGAAGATACGAGGCGGGAAAAAGAGTGCCCATAACAATGGCCCGTGTTTACACTGGCAGAGCCCGGCTTTGTTTTCACTGGGCTCTGCAGGCCGGAGTGTGCGTGTGCGTGCGTGTCTGTACGTGTCTGTTCGCCGGCCATGTGCTGACCGATGCAGAACACAGTTGGGACAAAGCCCTGTAAGCCAGAAGGGATATAATGAAATATTAAACCACGCTAAATCTGAGATGAGATCAGACCTGGGCCAATAATTTGAACAGACTTTAGCCTTTAGGAGCGTACATGGGGGGTGCTGCTGGGGACTGAATATTTTGAAGATCATTTGAGGGCATGTTTTTAATGCTTGGTCTGATTTAGTTCTCTGAGATTTTGGCTCTCAAATGACAGCTTAATCTTTACTATGACTTCTCTCTCTGAAATCATAATCAATCCTGGGCGAACCGGGAAGTCAGTCACAGTTGCGGGTGCTGAGGAGTCAGTGTATAGCCAGAATAATGTATCTAGTCATTAATAACAATAATTTACAACAATTTGAAAATGTTTTGCACTACAGTAGATGGCGAAAATCTACACAGACACACTATAGGTCAAAGCAGCCACATCAACCACAGTTTACAACGACAGGGAGATGAAGAGGGAGAGAAATTCCCCAGACTCCCTTATAAAATCGCTCAATTTTGTGAGTTGTTGAGTTTGGAGAAACTTTATAAACTGTGTGAAGCGCTGTTTCTGACAAATTCTTAATTATTTGGGCCTTCTTGTAAATTCGGCATATGTTCTAGCCTCGTTTTAGGGGGTGCTGCAGCCCCCTCAGCACCCCTAGTTCCCGCAGTTTTATGTGACCCAGGTCCGATTGAGATGTATATTCATAAAACTGCAGTGAAAGACAGGGAGAGTGTGTGAGAAACATTTTACGGGAGATGGGATTCATTTGCAGCCACATGAAGACTTGGAGAGTTCGGTTCCAAATCAGATATCAACCGTTACAAATTAGCTATGCAGTGGATAACTTAAGAGCTTAGATGACAAAATGCATTACACTTTGGACAGTAATTTTCCCTTAAAGGGGCATAAAGCATTTTGGCAAAAAAAAACAGGGTGCATTGAAACAATGTGCTGGTTTTCGTGTGCATGTGTGTAAGAAGTTGAGCAAAAGCGTCTGGTTTCAATCAGCACACAGCCAGTGCCTACTTAATCTGCAACATTAAAGTGCTGTCTAAGACCCAACATTCATTTGATACACACACACACACACACACACACACACACACACACACACACACACACACACACACACACACACACACACACACAGGCAGAACCTCAAAAACTCAAATCAATGTTTATAGACACACTGCTTTTTATTCTGTTTCAGCTCTTTCTCCTGCTTCAGATGCCGCAGAGAGAGGCATGCAGATATCTGCCTGCTCACATTCACGCGCCCATCCACCCACACACACACATCACCATTTTTCACTTAGCTAATGACATTCCTGCAGAACAACATACAAGGTGAATAGGGCAGGAGCTGAAGGTGTTGAGATTGCATTCCTCCTCTGCCTCCCTTCTCCTTTTTCTCTCTAACCCCCGTAACGCTCCCTAACAGCATCCAGCTGACAGCAGCTGATTGGGATCGAGTGTGTGTGTGTGTGTGTGTGTGTGTGTGTGTGTGTGTGTGTGTGTGTGCACTTTTGACACACAAGAGATGGAATGTCTATTCATTATAAATTGTGAATTGTTTGGATGAGGACGGCACAGCATAAGGATGTGAGTGTGTGACATTACCTTCATGTTTATCTTTCTTTCCAAATGAACGCACAACCTAGACCTCTTACTGTGAAAATTAATGACCGCATGAGTGTCAACATATCGAAATGAACGTGCGCCCGCATGACCGAGTGCACGGATGTCATAGGGCATGATTAACACACTCATTCCTGTCTTGTGTATACAGTGTAGACCAGGTTTAAGGTCTGGTGAAGTGAACTCTATCAAGGGACCGGTGGTGTGAGCTGAGTGCTTTTTCTGGTTCTGCTCCATTTTTATGTTAGTGTGGGCAACCTGACCTACTCTGAGACTTTATTAGGTTTTGTTGCGAGTGTGTGTGCGTCTACTAGAGAGTTACAACACAAACTGGGACGACTGTGGTAACCTTAAAGGAGCCTTAGAGGGGCCTACCGGTGGTTTTGAAAGATTTAGCCCATTAACTACAGACTACATCTAATTTACGTGACTGTAGACAGCTTCTCAAAGCAAGCCATAAGTTTTCAATTTAATTCCCACCTTCAAGACAACCATTGATTTACATTAATTTTACTAAACGATGCGCAAGATATATTGAGGATTTTATTTTTCATTTAAATACTGCAGCCACATAAATATGAAGGCTTGGATTTGTCAGAAACAGAACATATGAATGATATTTTAAAGGACACAGATTATGCTTTAAAATTAGGTTAGGTTAGGTTAGGTTAGGTTCTTAAAAAGGTTTTTAAAGTGAACCCGCTCACGGGAGCTCACCTCTCCCACAGAAAACACTGCTCCTGAAACGCCTCATCAGTAGTCCCGCCTCTAGTAAGTTAGTTTAGTTTAGTCTTTGATACCAAATGTTAACAAGCAAAAACTGATACATTTGCAACCATCATTTACACTGGAACAATGTCCATTACTGTAGTCTGTACTGTGCATATTGGGTTTTTTATCACTGTGTGATGTGTTTTCAACCAGTCTGTGAAGCCTGCGGCAAATTTCCACATTTGCAGACAATACAGATTATCATTATTTATGTATGCCTTAATACATGTGTGGATAAAAATCAGTAAATTGACTTTTTAAATCTATAGACAAACAATGTCTATGAATTGGATATGCACCAGCAGGCGAACTGCCATCAATGTGTCCTTTAGCAAGGCACTTAATCCACCCAAAACCACTTCTGGAGCTAATCTCAGGCCACTGGTGGAAAACTGGCTATGTTCACTGTTTTGGTTGTTTGTAACTGTATGAATGAGAAGCAGGCACAGCTCAGAAAATGAAGTTATGAGAACCGACCCTCAACTGCTGGAGATCTGGAAAAAGTTCAGCTTTCTCCTTTGGCTCAGATGCACGAATGCTTAATCAAATCAGTGGTCTCAAGATATCTAGTCAGCGTAGGAAAAGCCCTGAGTTGGCAGGAGCTTCTTGTGACAAGATCTGCTCGTATTCAGTATTCTCTCATACGATGCAGGTATAGTCTTCTGTCTGAAGCAACACATATCTGGATGGTGACATCGTCTTAGCGCGAGTTGGGAGTGCATTCCAGGATGGAGAGAGTGGAACAGCTTTGCCCTCCATCCTAACTCACCGAGCCCTCTGGCCTACATTCAGCTACACAGCATAGAATTCTTCCCCATTTACTTTAATGGATAACACACATCCCTCTGCTGTGAGACACCCACAAATGCATATGTATACACACACACACATACACACGGAGACGCCACAGCATGGGCTCTGAATGTAATCACTCTCACTTCACCACAGCCATCAGTTATAATCCACAATCCCAGCTGTTTTGGTTATTTAAACACTCCTTGTACGCCGCACATGTGCACGCACACAGTTGGTGCTATTAACATGCATGCAGGGACAGAAATAGATGCTGTGTTGACAGTGTGGGGTCATAACAATCAACAATCTTCAGTTGTGAAGCCCCCCTAGACCCCACACAGACACACAGAATCCTACTGATGTCTTCAATATCCACAACCTCCACCCCAGGAGGTGCTGAGCATAGTAATCACATTACACAAGTACACATGGTATTTTTGGGATGTGGTCACTGATCAAGTCAGTTTGTTTTGTCTTTGTAAGGCTGTCTTACAAAAATTGGTCTAGTAGGATTTACTTGGAATGGCTCAGATGAAAACTGTGATCTGGAGCCTCATTATAAAAATGTTCTTACATTTTGTATTTGAACTTAGTCTTAAGATAATTTCCAATGGTGTGCTTACAATTTATGGGACGTGCCTTGCGATTTCCCCTTATATGATGCCAGCACAAATAGGTTTGAGTCAGGAATAGCCATGGGATCACGGCGGTGGCAGTGGTAGAGGAGATTGAAGCCAAACATGTATTACTGAGTGGACTAAACAAACAAAGCATAACATGCAGCTTGGGAGTCCAAAAATAATGACTTTAGGTCCGTTTATTCTTCACACCTTTAATGAATAATTCCTCGCGCGGAGTTCACCTCCGGCGTGGACACATTTGCATCCCGAACTGCCCTGACATAACCAGCAGGAAAAAGCATTTACGTCAAGTAAGTTTTCAAGTTAATTAGAAGAATTCTGGTGCATAACCAGCAACTCATTTGTGTTTTGTACAGGAAAAATCTCTCATTTCTATTCCAGCATGTCATGTTTATTTTAGGGTTTTTTGTTTTATAGCATGATGTTTTTATTTTGTTTAAATTGTCTGATTTGATTTGCCTCAGTCCTGCAATATGTTTTTCCTGGTTCAACTGCGCAAAGACCTTTGGAACTTTGTTTTGAAAAGAGCCGTGTAAAGTGTGTTATTCTTATTATTCTTATCATGATTGAAATTTGGGAATTATTGTGACAAAATCGGTGAAATCATAACTCTTGACGTTAGATTTAGTACATCTCAGTGCAATATATCTCAAGAAGTGCTTACTGTAATGTAAATTTTTAAAGTCTACTGTCCATAGATAAACATGACCTGTGACCCCGCCGCACTGAACGCTGCCCTCAGATGTTTCTAATGTTTGTATTTCCACGTCTTTATCGGCTGGACGTGGGAGAGGCCGGTCCGCTGTCGAAGTCAGCACAGCCTCATCATTATCTGATGTTCCACTGGGTCAACAAGGATGTGACCGGCGCTGATTCATCAAACCACGCCGCCCGCCTAAACTCACTCCTTCATATCAGAGTTATGAGGTAATGGGATGCTGAGTTTTGATTGGGTTGGAGAGCTGCTGAGGTCGTCAAATGACTTGTGAAAACAGTGAAGACAGAGGTCGTCATTTGTTGTCACTGACATGGAACGGACAGAGGACAGATAGTGGCAGGGCTTGTCTAGACGCAATCATGACAGAAGTGAAGGCTGCAACATTCAACGAGCATGTTCCAGCACATGTCACGGCTGATCTAAACAATGGCGCTATCTTTAGCAGGAGGCAACAACTGGTAGTACAGGGCAGTTCATAAAATCAGCACTTGGCAACATAAACGTCTGCTGGGACCTGAGGCATGGATGATGTTTCAGTGAAAGATAAACAAAAAGTAGGCCAGTTCTGTCTTAACCAACCCTCTAAAGATACAAACAGGTCTCTATTTAACTTCATTGTGCATTCACCTTTGTTAATGTGACAGTTACAACTGTTGAGATGAATGTTGACTGTCGACATTCTTTGTTTCTCTCTTAATCTCTCTCATGGTTGAATACATCAATACAAAGGCTTGTAATGAGATCATTAGTGACTAATAGAGCTGAAAAGTGACAATACGGTGGAGCAGGTTTCATTCCAGTCTCGGATTATGTGTCGTGCTGACCTCATTAATTCTCAAAGTAGAATGAGAAAACATTTCATCAGGACAACTAGAAGATGTCATGATGGTGTTATATGGTCCAATAAGGAGAACGGCTTTATTTGAAGCAACCATACCACCAAGTCTTATCTTGAGCAGTGTTATAAGTGTTAATAAGCCTGATACCAAAACAATGTAAGCTCCTCTGCTGCAGATGTGTGAATGGAGACGACAGTCACCTCCTTAGTTCAGATAATTGAGACAATGTATAGCATTTTGATTGTAGAATAGTTAGTAGGTTAGAGAGCATCTGTGATTGTGGCCCTGGTATAACTTGATATTGGCTCAAAACCACATTTTGTCGTATCATCCACGCCTGCTATTCAAAGCAACCAGGTCACACAAGTGTAAAACTCTACACATGCGGACCAAAACACTTGAACAGAGGCAATTTAGATGAAGTGGTCTTATTCCTGAGCGGTTTGTTCGTGGTTGAAATAGGATTTGACCTTGTTCTGACCCATTGACAAGGTTTGAGCTAACCATCAAAAGCCTCTAAATTGATGCGTGCCTTAGAAACTGAACTGAAGCATGAACTTACAGTATACTGCGATATCATTTGTAAACCAAGTACAAACCCCTCGTGATGTGGGTTACTGTTTTGAAGCCATACGGTTGGCATCATGGGGGTCACCATCTTGTTTTTTTTGGAGCCACAAGTTACCATTTTCAGATGAGAGGGTGGAGCTGACGATGATATCCTGATTGGATATGAATGAAAAACCAAGGACATGCTGTAGCCACGACCTGAAGCGTACCCTGCTTTATCGTCTGTTTTACTCTCAGTGGAACCACAATTTTTCATTTTCTCATAAGCTTACATAAAATAGGACCTCTTTTTGAAACCATTTGGCCATTGGAAAGAATACGGGTTTAAGGCACTTCCACATTGGCTTCACTTTTCAGACGTGGTAGCTTTGTCTATATTTTATACAGTCAGTGTTTTAAACTCAAGAATCACTTATTTCCACCACCGCTTTACAATTCCTAATGTTATCACATGGTTGAAGTTGTGTATTTTTATCACATGAGCAAGTTCACAGTGTACCTGTTCCCAAGGTTAAGAGTGTAAAAACAGACTCACAGAGCAACACAAAACGAGAGAACCAGAAAGAGTCTGTTATGAATAACTTAAGACAAGCTCTGCTTCACGGCATCCAACAACAAGGAATCCTGAAAAGGTTCACTGAGTTCAGCACGTAACTTGCTGAATAGGCGTCTTTGATAAAGCAAACTCCATTACAGAAGTTGATTGAGAGGCACAGGGACAAAGGTATTGTTTTGACATTGTGACGTACTGTACATCCCTGGCGTAATTGGTGAAGTATACTGTTTTGTCAGTGTGAATGTTCTGATTGCTTTATACTATTAATGTAAATGTATCTTACTCCCCTTCACAATCAGTGTGAATATTCAGCTTCAGACAGTGACTCCGGGGCTGGTAAAGTAAGGTCACGGAGTTCAACATACTTAAAGTGCAACGCCTTAAAAAGGACATTGACTGTATTAAACGAACAATAAAAACTGTCACAAGTTAAGGCAGTAAGTGTGACCTCAGAGTCACATGTTGTTTTCTAGACCTTCTTCATAACAAACTGGCATTTCAGTAAACACCAGACTGACTAGATTAGATTACAAGCCATTGTACTAAATGACCGAGGACGTACCCATAACAAAAAAACACAGCAGAGTGTGTTTTAGCATCTGTGTGTCATTATATGCTCTATGATTTGATGCAGGCCATCGCACTCCATCACTCTCTCTTCATCATTTTGGTAAAACACTACCACCTGCCTCATATAACTCGTCTTTCATAGGTGCGTCTGCGCCCTGTCATTGTCGGGTAATTAGAAGAGCAGTAAGTGAGAGTGAATCATAAGCAGCGGCGTTTTCGCTAAGTTATACCTATACGTCTCCACAGAGGAAGAAAAGATGGAAACCTAAGTAGTGAGTGGGAGTTGGCGTGTTCGGATGAGTTCAAGAAAGGGAGGCATGTTTTTTCTCCATGTGTTGACAGGGCGCTGGGCCGTATTAGCGGTCAGGCCTGGACGGAGATAATGACGGTGAGGTCTGGGTCAGCCCGAGTCTGTCATCGGTCTTATCACCACAAATACACACAGCGTACACGCACATGCACATTACAACACCTTTTGTTTAGTCTGCTGCGCTCAAGCGAGGTATTGTTTGAAATGTTGTGATGCCAATACCAAAATTATACGATATGTAGTACCTTTAATTGAGAATACGCACGAGTCTGAGCAGGCATTTATGGACACATTTCAGTTGATATAAAAAAAGCATTGAGGTTTGATAGCCAGCCCTACACTGGACTGAGCCTGTCCCATCTGAGCAGACTTATGACATTATTCTCCGAGGAGCTATTATTAGAACCAACTCCGAAAATAGACATTAACAGGCGGGTTTTATCACAAGCTTCACTGAGCAGCTGGTTGTGATCAAGACAGAATAGAAACGGTGCATAAGAGATGCATAACATTTCCTTTCCTTTCTCCCGTTACGGTTTGGGTTTCTGGACATATAATGTTCTCACTTGGTTCTTACATTAGTACGTACACTCGTTGTGATTGTGCACACACTCCACATAAATAGCAGAACACTCATGCGGTTCAACAGATGTTGAGATAACTCTAGTTTCTGAGTCCCATGTGGGCGCAAAGCTTTGGTATTTCCATCCCCAGACTTTCTGGGCATACAGCTGGTTATCTGTTTGTCCTGCTGTGTCCTGTCCTCTTCTTCTGCCCCTGTCAACTTAGAAATGTTCTTAAAACAGCTTGAGCCACAACAGATGCAGATGCATTTCCTCAGGGTTAAGAGAGGAGAGAGGAACAGAGACAGAGAGAGAGAGAGAGAGAGGCGTGACAGACACAGCGGCTGCCAGAGACACTTTTACAGCAGCCTTTAAAACAAACACCTGCTGCCGTGGCCGAAGCGCCTGGGGAACATCAGAGATCCTGCAGTCTGTAACCGCACAGCTGTGATTAGATAATGAAACTGAGCTAACAGAGTTACAACATTACAAATGATCTCTTAAGTCCTCAAGTCTCAATTGGGGTTTAGTATCCTGCACAAGCACAAGGAAACGTGCAACTCAAACGTGCAGGCAGGGCTGCAGTGGAGGGTAAACGCACATGAAACACTGGCTGCCCACTGTTTAAATTCAGCACCCATTTAGTTTTACAAAGTTTTTAATTGTTATTGCCTTTAACCTGGGCTCCATCTAGCAGTGCCCAGTTTGCTTTACACTGGATCACTGAAACATCATATCTTGCAAACATTAATCAACTTGGAAATTGAGGGTGTTTTCAGATCTACGGTTTGTTTCCTCTGGTTAGAATCAGTGAAAAGGTTGGTTAACTTAACGTGTTCTCTCCTCTGGTGAGAGCATTCACTCCTCTCATTGGTTAGATGTGGAGGGCGAGTTGGATTTTTTCACTCGTTTTTGTTGTGAGGAAGCTTGTCGTTAATTACGTAGCCTATCAAAACCAAAGCGGTGCCAAATTACAAGCAACAAGCGGGTGCACTTACAAGCTCGTACCAAACAATGGCATGAAAAGGATTACGTGAAATAGGAGAGATCGCATCACAATCAGTGTGTTTACAGGAGGGATGTAATTCTCGCTCTCGGATGGGATTCTCGCATACTTCTCAGACCAAATATACTTGGGTAACCGTTAACATGCCCGGGTGGTCCGCACAAGTAAAGTCTAAGTATCCTTGGGCAAGATACTGAAATGATGGTGCTATTTAAAGATAGAAATATTGTGGGGCACTCTGGATAGAAAGCACCTTGCATGGCATGGCAGCCTCCGACTGAATGTGTGTGAGATATGAATGGGTGAATGTGGCATGTGTTGTAAAAGGCTTTGAGAGGTCGGTAGACTAGAAAACTTTTGAATGCAGTCCATTCATAATCATTTAATTCAACCAAACATTAGTATGCAAAATGCATATGGTTAAAGGAGTGTTTCTTGTAGTTAGGTGAGAAAAAGGTTAGATCACATTCCCACCACAAACAAACCAAACCAGAATTTGTGATGGGACCAAGATTACTTCCTCAAAAGGGTCTCGGTTCAGTGTTGTGTTCAACTCAACTCAGCTCAATGTTATTTATATAACACCTTTCATACAAACATGCAGCTCAAAGTGTTTCACATAGCAAAATTGAAACAACACAGAGCAACATAAACAAAAATATATCAACCCGAACGAATCGCACCACAGGGGAATACAAACTAGAGTCTGACTCAATAGGACAAACTAAAAACGCCCCAGAACAAGCAAAGCTAGCGCAAACATTTGCAAACAAACGTGTAACTGAATTGTGCTGCTTCAAATCATAATATGACCGAAAAAGACCACAAAGTAAGCAGCTAGCTTTGAGCCATTAAGTGAAGCCAGAAAATAAACTGATTGAAGCGATTGAAGCACCGAAGTTCTCTTGTGTCCGATTCTCCTTAAAGAGAAAGGAAGTTGTTCACTAAATGGTTGTCTATATTATCTGTGTTTGTGAGACATTGATTGTTTAGTCATTTTAAATTAAGTCTGGTTATTGAGAAAAAAGACCATCTATATTTGAAGCTGATAAATTTAAGACTGGTAGTTGACAAAAGGTAGAGATTACCCATGCTTCTTTATCGCTCCATCCCTGAACACATTAACAAATAACTTTCTACCCAACAGGAATCAAACCCTTGTCGCAGCTGAGAGGATCTGTCTTCTCAATCCCTGACTCGGCCTACAGTATTTTCATTCCAGCTGTGCTGTAAATCTTTCCGGTATCAAACGGCTGTAGAAACCCTCCGACAGTGAGCCAACTGCGACTTAAAGAGTTAGAAAATGCAATTCGATCTGCAGCGGTTGTGTCTTTTTTCACATTACATTGCCGCAGGGGGTTCGGTGCAGGTTTGACATAAGGCAGACTCGCACAAGCATACACTGACACACGGGTCACCACTTGGCACTTTAACTCAAACACACATTACGCAGAACACCTTTCGAGCACATATATTCAATCCTGAGACAGGGGAAGACAGGAAGTAAGAGTGGGAGGGATGGAAACTGAAGGAGCAGGGGGAAAAATGATGGCTTTCCCTCGGGGTGACGCAAACAGATCAGCTTTAAACCAAACAGTTTGAAATATTTGTGTCTATTATGTCAAAATACGATACGTTAATTGTAGCACGAGGAATACAAATGATAAGTGGAAGGGAGAAAGATGAGGAACATGCAGTCAGAAATAAAGGTATAGTTGGACATTTTGGAAAATAAGCTCAGTTTGTGTCTCGCTGAAGGTTTAGATTAGAGACTCCAGGAAGTTACTGCTCCCTGCCAAGAAGAAGTCTGGTACGTAACCCTCCGTCAAATTTCAAATTGACACATTTATACTTGCTGACCGACATGCTAAATATCAGGTGCACCAGTGCAACCAATGAAAATGTTTAGTTGGAGATTTCTGGCTGCATGTGCGACCAAAATAGTCACACCCTGGAGCCCGGTATAGCGTCATATTTACTCTTTAAACATGAGAGTGAATCCAATCAATCATGTCCAAATCTTCCTTGAAATATCTGCTAGTTAATTTATGCTAATGAATAACTTTTCATGTCATCAAAGGGATTTTAAGTAGCACATTTTGAAGCGGTTCTAGCAGGGCGGAGAATGTGCCAACATTGTGAGGAGTCAGATTTTAGATTAAAAGGACCACCCATGAATTCATCAGCAGTGACCTTTATAGGGCAACTGCCATATTAACGTTGACAGGCGTTTTATTAGGCGAGTGAAAGAGAAAAAATCTTGTGATCAAAACATAGAGCATGTGGTTGTCTGTAACATTTCTACAGAGGGGTCTGTGGGCCCTTATAAACTCTTTGTACTTTTATCAGGCAAGAAATCACATGTAGTTATTGCAACCTTTGTTCTGACATGTCTATAGTTTCGCTCTCTATCGCTGAATTTTTATTTTCGTTGTCAAACTGTTGTTAAATTCATCTATAATAAACACAATATCAGAGGGCACACATCTTAGCTGACTGTATGATATTTAAAGAACAAAATGCGACTTCCTTATATGTCAAAAAGGGCTAGTCAGTCCATTGGAAAACAACCTCTCCTCCTCCTCGCACTTCCAGCGGATCTGGCGCTGCAGAGTACAGTGTTTGCTTCCATCAGCAGGCAACCAAAATTTTGGATAGCATAATAGTAGCATCCCAAAATCTGGCTGGTTTGGCTCAGGCTGCAGCCAAACCTACGGAGGCCTGGATCCACAGTGGCCTCGCAAAACAAACACAACTTGGAGGTCTGGCTTCGCTTTCGCTGACGAACGTCATTATGCACATCGATTAAAAACAAACACACTGGCAGAGAGAGACGTCCAGCTTTTCAGTGTGGGCCTACGGGTGGAAAATCCCCATCTGACAGAGAGAAGAAGACGGAGACTACTGAGAACTGAAGCTACCCTTGGATAAGATTTGTCTTATTTGCTGGCTGACCTGTAATGCCAGCTTTCCACTTAAACAGCAACAGAACTGACAATGAAGCTAAATGACTTTCATTTTACCTCTTCTGCTGTTCTACAGAGCAAGTGAAAGAAGAGAGTGGGGATTATCCAGGTTCATGCAGCCAGCTCTATTACTGTTATTAGTGGAGAAAAGCCAAGATCCAAACAGAGACGGCCCCCCCTCAAGAGTACACAAGACCGATCACTGGTCAGACAAAACAGCCACTTTTGCCAAACCTGATTAGGCAAGCTTCAAGACTTTACATATTTTGTACTTCTGCCCTCTTCTTTAGTATTTATAATTTAAAAAACAGACACAAAGAACATTACTCCACACTGTTGCATACAAACAAGTGTGAAAAAGACTGGCTGAGACAGAACATAATGCATTACCACATCCCATCAGCCAATGGGAACTCTCAATATGAATCAATGATACAGAAGTCAGCGGTTCCCACACTTCGGGGGTAAGCGTGTCCACTATATCACACTTGAATCACATGAGAGCACATGGGCCACTTTGTACCAACATAAATGACTAGCTGCATTAGCATAGCAGCTAATCATAAATCCTACAATAGTACACACACACACACACACCTCAAGAGAACCAGAACCCAGTCGGGCACTGGTGTCATGTTGCAGACAGGAAACAGATGGCCTGCTGCGGGAGAAAAAGCTGAAAAAAGCATGCCAAAGAAGGCCAGAGAGAATGCTTCCCTCCCTCTTTCTCTCCCTCCATCATCCCTTCATCCTCGGTTGGAAGGCAGAGGAAGACTGAGGCCGTGGTGGTGTTTGGAGGCTAGATCAGTGGGCTCTGGCTTGAGATCAGAGTGATGGAGCTCTCGGGAGATTTTTAAATAACAGCCCAGCATGGTTCTACTGTACTGGGCTAAGCTGGGACACACAGCCTGCAGGCTATTTAAGACAGGACACATCCCAACGGGTGAGAATATATTTTAAGCATTCAGGGAATAATATCGCTATCAAGTGCTGTGTTTCATATTAGCACTACAAATATACAGTAAGGGCTACATTTAAAGTTTGTGTGAAAGAGAATAGCTCAAAGTTTCAAGTTAGTGAGGTTTATACTGACACTCTTACTGCTTTCTTGCAGAGACTCAGAGGATCGATACCACTCTCATTTCTGTAAGATGAGTTAAGGTAGAGCCAGGGGGCGATAAGCTTAGCTTAGCATAAAGACTGGCAACAGGAGGAATAAGCCTTCCTGGCTGTCCGAAGTTGAAAATTACACTTACCAGCATCGCTAAAGCTCACTTAAGTTGCATCATATTTGTTTCATCCCTACACAAACAGAAATGTGGAAACGAGCCAGCTAGCTTCTGCCCGGTGTTGTGGCTTTACAGGGAGCTAATTCCTGTATTTCTTGGCAACCTGTTGTTGAACATAGCAACCTTCTGGTTATGGTACGTAACTTCTCATAAAACCACAACATTGTTAGTGTTGGTATGCATATTTTTGAACATTGGACATAACAGGCTAGCTGTCTCCCCTGAGATCTCAGAACAAGGTGGATATTGCTAAAAAGAAAGGTGCAGTATGTGAGAAGAGGGGTCAGCACATCACCAGAGTAACTGTTCACTGCTGCTTACTGTAGCTGCCGTTAGCTCGTTAGCTCAGATAGCCATGTAGCTACAGGGTTAGCATGCTAACTTCAGTAGATATCTCTGAAACATAGTACACTGACATCTTTGATATAACGTCAAAACTCTTATTTCTTCATATTCTATTGATAATTTTAGTTAATTCATTTTTGTATGTTTTAAATTAAAATTCTAACATATTGCACCTTTAAATAAACAGACAGTTTTGACAAATTATCTTAACAACTTTATTTGGAAGTAAAACTTGATGTAAGTGCAGTGGTATTGCAAGAAATGTTATGTTACAGTTTGGCCGTTTTTTCTCTTTCAACTAAGTTTGGCTAACCTAGGGCTTTGGTTTAAAACCTATCTGATTGACTGAAATCTTGTGTGTCTTGTGCCATCTGACTAATTACATTGTTGAGTACAATATTATAGATAGAAATTGCTATCTTTATGTCACTGATTGTCAACTTGGCGTCCCGAAGAGGGTTGTGTGTTATTTCCAGTGGTCACCAGATGGTTGAGGACAAAAAAATGAAATAGCATATTTTTAGACCCTGGAATACTGTCCCAGTGATAATTAGCCTTAAAATAGAGCGTTTGGAAATTCTTGAGTTCTGATATGAAGAATAGAAAAATATGGAGGAACAGCAAAAAGTTGCCCAGATCACTGATACCTGAACACTATCCATCACATTCAACAGATAAAGTTTACTTCCTCCAAACAACCTCCTGACCTTTGCCTAGTGCACTGGACTGACCCATTGGCTGCTAATGACAGATAACCTTTGACCCTGAAAGCAGCAATCAGAGATCAATATTGTCTTGAGTAAGGCCGCCCTCCACACAGAACGCATTGATAAGTGAGCTGACCCTGGCTGTTGGAGGTCGTGATCCATCACATGTTTACTTGAGCCCTGTGTCCTGTGTTTTCTGAAATCTCCAATCTCAGATCTTTATCCCCGTGAAACTTCTCATGCCGAGACCATGTCAGATCCTGTGATGTCCACACAGACTCTAAAAGTTATCAGTCAGGAACTCTGAAAGATCTGAAGTTTAATCGATTAAATTTGGCTGATCAATTGTTAAAGAAACATGCTTTACAGACTGTCTTTGTCTGTCTTATACTGTACATAGCAATTCTTTTGACCAACTACAAGTATGCCTCAAAGCATACATCAGCAGTTATTTGCTTCATAAGCATATTGCAAATCTTGAACTGTAGACAGTAATAAGATAAAAGTCATCCCTAAAAGCTTCCTGCTTTATTAGATATCACTTACACAAATCACAGCAGATGTTCTTCCTTCATCTGAAAACCTGCTTAACATCTGCAGCTAGTCATTTAATGCTTCATTCAAAAACCCTGGGCTGTAAAATCTACAGACATCATTAAGCATGTCTGCTAATTTCTAAAACCTGAAATACAGCAGCGATAAAACTACTAAGGCCAACGCAACCCGAAACACATGTTTACTGTATATTGAAACCTACCAAACGTGGGCCGACTTAAAACACATGTTTAGATTGAAACCTCCTCCCAAAGTCTCCTCATTGAGACTTGGAGTCTTAATTAAATTTTCACCCTGTAATCCTGCTGTATAACATTTCAACCTTTAATGGAAGTCTTGGTGGACTGTTGGGGAGTGTTTGGGCTTTTTGAAAGTCTCCAGACTAAGTGCTCTGTCTCCTTGTGTCTCTTTTTGTTCCTCTCTCGATCCAATTAGCCGTAAAAAGTACTGGAAGTTGTTATGCTATCCAAAGCATACCAACAACGGCTCATTCAAACTATATTTCGATGATTAACTACTTAAAAATATATGTTATAAATATCTCCCTCTCTCTTCTGTTCTCTCTTCTGTTTCCCACGATGCCACTAAATCCTCCTTTAAATCAACTTTCTCTGCCTTCTTGTGCCCGTGCAGCGCATGTCTCAGGACTCATAGCAATCCTCGCCTCTCAGAACAAATTGAGTTTAATAGGGGTGAGGCAGGGTGAGCTGAGAGGGAGGAGAGGGGAAGGCGAAGAGAGGGCTGTAAAAACAGACCACATGCTACTCCATGCCAGTCCCTATGAGGAGAACTGCAGCATTACTGCCTCTGACATTATTCCTTACACCGAATCCAACAGTAACATACGCTAGGATGGCAAGAACCAACACACTCGCACTGGCACTGACTGGCAAAAATACATCTTAAAGAGACAGTTCACCCGAAAATCAAAAGTACATATTTTCCCCCTTACCTGTAGTGCAATCTATCTATCTGGCATCAGTATTGTACAACGTAAACGTAAGTACAATGAAAATGAACAATCGTGTTTGTATCAATGTGTACGGACACTGTTTAGATAGTTACAGCATCTAGGCAGCTGTCAGAGAAACGTAAACTCACTCACTGACTTTATAATGTCGCAACCTTGAGTGTAAATTGCACTGACAAACACCATCCATCTTCCTCCCCGAGCAGCTTAAAACAGTCTCAGTTGATGGCAGATACTAGTTCACCCACGTCTCACACACACAAACCCGGCTGGACAGGCAAGTGAGCAAACATACACACCTTTGGCAAAACACTGACGTGAACACACATACTTGGTATGCACCTGAACACTGGCCTTTTTCTGCTCTCCTCACGCTGCAATGCTCCGGTTTAATTAACTGGACTACTGTGAAGGTTCTCCTAAGGCCAGCACATCCAGGAAACACACACACACACACATACACAGACACACACACAGTCAGAAGTGCAGCGTCCTTCACCCTGACCAGGGTGCCTTGAAGAGAAAATTAATTTTTCCTGGGTGAGCATGGCTCACTAAAGGGCAACTAAAGAGGCAGAAGGCTGCTCAATAAAGCCATTCAAGAGGCTCTTTGGCCTGAGCATGAACTGGACACACACATGCTGTCTGGATAACTGGACAAGGCAGCTACCAATATACTTTATCAGCTTGTTGTCACTGCAACATCAAACAAATGACACAAACGCAGCAATGTAAAAACTCTGCAAGTACTCAACTCTAACAGTAAATCAACATCAAGCAAAACACATTTTTCAGCAGAGGGGGCCAAGAAAATCGAAAAACAATGTAAGAACTGTGTTAATGCTTCAGGCTTCTCAGATACTCTATCGTGCCTGTTGCTTTATAGAGTGTGTGTTTGGGATCTTCATGTGTCTGTACATGTGCACGGCCTGTTGCTGTTTTCTCGGCTCTCCCACCTCGCTGACCTTTTAAATCTAGCAAGATCCAGGGGACTTACCCCCACAAACCTCGCTGGGAGATAAACGACTCCCCACAGCTATGAGGCTCCTCAAATCCCTCAATCCAGGACCGGTCCGGGCAATAACACAGACATCAGAGGAGTGAAATACACTGCTCCTCCGGGAGAAGGAAAGAAAGGCAGAATTTGGTTGATGGACTATAGAGTAAAGGGCTCTGTTTTTTGGGAGCCGATCTACGGTGTATAATAATTGAGATCGGGGGTCCCTTGCAGCTATGATGGGGAGTAGAGGAAGTATAGCATGAGGATGTATAGGTATTACTGAGGCGGTGGTGGGGGGAAGTAAAGAGTGGTATAAGGGGGACAGGAGAACCCCAGCACCTCCTGCAAGCAGCTGCATGTTGGATGCCAGGAAGTTTTTTTTTTGGTGTGGGGGGCACATCTGCTTTGGCTATCAAAAGACCCCCCTCACTCTCCCCATGCACTTCAAAATGACTTTTACTTTTTAGAAAAAGAGTAAAGGAAGGAAAGAGGGAAGGAAGGAAGGGCAGTAGGACGGAAGGAAAAAAAGAAAACACCCCTCTCGGAGAACTGAAGCCATTAGGAATGCATGCTGGGCTTCGAAAACAGAGAACAGAGAAGAAAAGGATAAAAATCAAATCAAGGGCAGAGAAAAAAGACCGGGGTTGGAAAGGAAAGAGGGCTTTTGCTTTTCTGCGAGAGAACCAGGCCAAAGCTTAGTACAGCGCCAGGTTCCATTCAGACTAGACAAAGTAAATAAAACCACTTGATGAAAAAGAGCAAAAGGAAGCCAATGGATGGCGGAAAGAGCGTTCCAAACGGGGGGGGGGGGGGCAGGAGGCTATACGAAGTTATAAAGATGCAGAGAGGGAAGGGAACAACTGATTTTCTGTTTTTACAACTGAGCAGCCGCCTTATCTGATGGCCGGACACAGATTCACACAGATTATCACAGGGCTGTCAAACATGATGTCACATCGCTGTATGAGGAGGTGCAAAAAGAGAGAAAAAGATAAACACAGAATAGTTCAATTATTTCTAATGTCATCTCAATCTACCCCTGCATCTCCAGAAGACGCCCAGACTGCTAATCTGGAATAATAAACAAAAGCGCGTTAACATCCAGCTAATCAAAATGAGTGGTGAAGTGAGCGGGCAGGCTGGGCTTACTCCTCTTCCTGTTCCTGTGCCGTCATTCAGCTCTCTGGCCTTCCCTCTCTTCTCGTAACCCAAACCACACACTAATTCATAAATTACAAACAAAGAGTCCCTTGTGGTTTGGGAGGGACCGGGCCGGCACTGCACACTGGCGCTACAGGGGAACGGCAACGCGTCAATTAGAGGGAAACCTGGTTGACAGGGAGAGGTAGGTGTGGATGCGTGCACACATTAAAACTAACTCACACAGTCAGAGTCTCAGGAGCACTGCTCTATACACATGTTCACAACAGACAGGAAGAAAACGCACACACAACATTTGGAAGCCATCGAAGCAATTTTGTCATTTCGGTGCCCAGGAACTGACTGCGCCATTGTCTGGTGCAAGCCGGTTACTCAGTCCTGTTTACGAGGGGTGACGTGTGTGTTCAGGTGTTGTGCACGCTGTTGTGTCGAGCTGAAGGAGGGCTTCTGTGGAGAAACACGTGCTGAAATGCAGGAGCCGTCGCTGCGATTGCGCATGTGGACTAAACACAAAACATATTTTGAGTTCAGCATCGGATGAAAGGAAGCGATCGTGGCTGATTACGCTGGTTCATCTCAGTTTACAGGTTCTTTGATGACTGATTTACTGAAATACCAAACCTCTTGTGAATCTTTTATGAGCTAAATGTTCTCATTAATGTGCAATTTCACAGAAAAATACAACTAAACTCAGATTAACTAAAGCAACAAAGACATCTAACCAGATGTTCAACCAACCAATTAGATGAAGTCCAGGTTTTAAATGGTCATACAGCAATGATAGAAGAGAGGAGAAGAAGAAGAAGAAGACGAAGAAGAAGAAGAAGAAGAAGAAGAAGAAGAAGAAGAAGAAGAAGAAGAAGAAGAGGCTTTTTAATATTTCCTTACTCGTTTGATACATTTTCTTATCTACCTAGATTGCTTCTGATTTTTAGTACTCTTTTTTTTTTTTTTTTTCATTTTCCAGGAACATCCGTCACAATTTTTATCTTCAGTGTATTACATTGAGCATCCAGTCATCTCTTTTTTTCTCCTAGCAAATATTTGAAAAGGTCACAAAAGGGCACACATCCGAACATTTTGAGCACTAGGTGCTGGACAGAATCCAGCACCTAGTGTCCGGAGTCCAGAGTCCAAACGCTTGAGTAATGCTCCCATGAACATTCAGGTCCTCCATGTGACATTTCAGGCACAGGCCATTCTTCAGACATGAAACCAGTGCAGAGGACATGCCCAACAAGTACCTGTACAGGAGGGTCACCTGACAGTTAATGTGACTGTACAAGTGAAAAAAACATTTATATTAAATATTTTGAGCGAGGAGCTGTTTGTCTCTGTTGTATCTGTTTCATAATTTACTGAATATCTTGGTATATCTTGGGGTTTTTGGTCAGACATAACAAGAGATTTTCAAGACGTCACCTTGGGCTCTGAGAAACAGCTTTTTTGAAAGTTCATAGACCAAACAATGAACTGATTAATCGAGATATC
This sequence comes from Pagrus major, assembly GCF_040436345.1. Classification (NCBI taxonomy): domain Eukaryota; kingdom Metazoa; phylum Chordata; class Actinopteri; order Spariformes; family Sparidae; genus Pagrus; species Pagrus major. The sequence continues at coordinate 17,569,324 of NC_133236.1, forward strand.
AATCAGGCAGATAATGAAAACAAGTGTTCAAAGAAAGGGTGTCATAGGGTTTTGGAGATAAGCGACATCTTTTCTGTGAGCTCATCACTGCTGCCTGCTCTGAGTCAGCACCAGTGCTTGCAGTGTTTGAACGACTCGCTGCCCCTGTTGGTTTGACTGTATTATGCCCCCTGTGGTTAAATTACAGTGGAGTCAAACTCCTGCCTGATTGCAGATCATCAGGAAAAACACTGACCATCTATGGAAACACACACACATACATGCTGTTAAAGGTACCAATACTGAGTAGGATGTTGTCAGGTATCACTGTAGTCATGTGCATGTCTTTATCTAGGTGATCTCATGCGGTGAACGCTTGTTTCCTCACATTTCACTGCAATCCAACTTCCATATAATGAAACACAAAGTCACACTAACATATCTCCTCATACGTTCTCACAACCTCTGCAGTCAAGAGCTGAAACGGCAATGACATTCCTGAGAGCAACACAAGGTGAGGCATTTAAACTTCCCAACAACAAGGAGAAGGCTAAACAGCCTGATGATGGATTGAATATGCAGAGAAATGATTCTTAAACATCCAAACAAGAGTAATGGTCCCACTTCTCAAATAACAAGAAAGTCTCACAACACAGAGAGATTTAACAGCGTGTTCAGGCAGAAGACGAGGTGACACTTACACACACATTGCTGAATGGAAAATCCTCCGGGGATCCAGGCAGTAACTTTCTCTCTGAGCGTGTGTTTGTGTGCGGCTGTCTGGCTTGTCAAACACTGCTCCCTCCTCCTCCTCCTCCTCCTCCTCCTGCTCCTCGTCCCGCCACTAGCTTTACCGTGAAAACAAGCGCTCACGTGAATAGTCCACCGTGGGTCCGACCAGAATGAGAGCGCACGGCCCAAAAAAGGGAAAAGAAAGAAGGAAGGGAGTGAGGAAAAAAGAAAAGAATAGCCCCTTTAAGAAGGTACGCTCCTTGATGGTGACTCCCACTTCTCTTTTGAGCCAAATGGAGTTTCTTCTCATCCACAGAGTTTTTCTAATGCTTCTCCTCTTTTAGTTTGCCCTTCCTTCCTGCTCTCAGGGAGAGAGAAAGTTAAACCCGGCTTTAGACAACTGGAATGTGACAGCAGGAGAGAGCAAGGGAGAGAGAACGAGGTGGTGAGGGAGGGAGAGGGGGAAAGAGAGAGAGAGAGAGAGAAGAAGGGACATGAAGTGTCCACCTCTACAGCCCACTGCTGCGTGAGTGAGCAGTCAGAGAGAGGTAGAAAGGGGGAGGGAAGGAGCGAGCGAAAGAGGAGGAGGGGGCTACGAGTGAGGGAGAATGACTGAGTGAGTGAGAGAGAGAGCGAAAAAAAAAAAAAGAGAGAAAGAGTCCAGCTCCAGGAAATGACCTGAGAATTTCATTCAGCTCAGTTTGGGAATCTGGGAATGTTGTGTGTCAGAGCTGGAACATGCTGCTCCAGGCTGCATGTAGATGAACGCACACAGCGGGTTGTACGATATCACCGTATACACCGGGAGACAGCAGGCAACAGGTTTTTCCACCATTATAACACGATAACTGTCTCTTTAATATCTGTGTGGGTGTCAACAAGCAGGACTGCTTTATGGCAATAATGGCTTTTTATGGAGTTGTACATCGATTTGATTTAAAAACAGACATTCTTGTCATTGTTTTCTTAATTGATTTACCAGAAAATGAATGACATTGTGACATTAAGTATACCAATACGGCAATTCAAATGTGCATATTTCATGATAATGGATTTAATCCATAGTGCCCACTTTCACAGCTTTGTTGTTTCCTCTGTACAGATTTGAGTAAAACCAATTATTTACATATATTAAAGATGCACTATAGTTTTGGGGAAGAAACTGTGATGAGAAGAGGACCCTGCCACCTTTCTAGCTTCAAACAGTGCTCTGGGGACCTTATAATCCTCTGAGAACAGCTTGTTTATTCAGTCATGGAAAAAATAAATATTTCTTTGTATTATTACCTCATTAATATTGTAAATATTGAAATTCTGAATTTGAATTTCTTTCAAAACTACATAGTGCCCCTTTAAGACGGACGACATGACAGCTCCCAGAAAGTACAGCCGAAACATACTCGACTCCCTGACTGCAGTATAGGTCATAAATCCACCTCCATGTTAACAGAAGGATAAATACATTTTTCCTAAAGAGGGTTTCTGCCATTTCAAGAAAGCTGTTTAAATGAGATAAAAATTAGCTCTTTATTTTGTTTTTATATAAAGCAGCACAATGTCATCGTGAATAAAGCTGAAACAAAACGATTTCGGAGGTGTGTGCACTGACTCCTCTGCAAGCCTCTGAGACCTATAGTTACCCAGAACACCCCTCTCTGCACAGATCCACGGAGACATTTAAATGTATCCTGCAGAACTATAATTCTAGCTTAAGATGGCCTGGGAATTTCTCCCCTTGGTTCCCACCCCCTACACTGCCTCTCTAATTCTTCCCTCTCCCTTTCTCCCTTCCTCTCCCTCTGTCCTCGTCCACCGCAGGAGGAAAACTGAAACCAGCCACAGACTGGAAAGCATTAGTCTGCCCCCCCACCACACCTCCTCCGATCCAACACACTCTACATACAAACGAAAACAAGAACGATGGATCGCAAAAAGAGCAGAGAGTAGTTTTCGCCGTGAGCGCGGCGTAGTGACACGACAAACAGTAGTGTACACAGTTTACGACTCCGTGAAGCTGACAAAGTTGGCAGCCACTTCTCGTCCAGAGCTTTGCTTATTTTGCAGTTTCCAGCCCAACAAAGAAGCAGTTGCTCATTTGGGAAAACGGGCCAAGCAAAAACCACAGGACGGAGGGGGGAGATGTTTGTGTGTTTGCATTCAGTTTGTGCATGTAGTGTATAATCTACTTGTGCTTGTTGTTTACGTGTGTAGGTATGTTTGTACATGTGTACACATGTGTTTGTGCGACTGTACGAACTTGACTGCATGCTCCCATTATCCCGCATTTCTAAAGCAGACAAACAGCCTAAAGCCAAACGCAGAACATTCCTCCGCTCTGGAAAGCGCTTCCTATGTTGGGGGCTGGAACGGTTACAGGGACATAAGTGGCTTTGACTGGAGCGACAGACCCTACCAATGATCGTCAGAGAGGCCCTCTCTCTCCCATTACCATATAGACCAGGGATGATGAGACCTACGGCCTCAACAACAGTCCCAAAGAGGCCTTTTAGGAGTGGGTGGTCAGTACTGAGCCAGTGGACCAGACAGGAGGGATGATAGACACTAATTATCTACTGTCAGGAGACCGTGAGGATAAAGGGGGACGGCAAAACAGTGGGCCTTTCTGCAAATTAGAAAAAAAAAAAAAATCTTAAATTATGTTATTATTCTCGGACATACCGTGACACTGTATGTGGTGTTTTATTTTATTATTTTTTACTTTTAACTATTTTATATACACGAGCAACATATGTTTCAGTTAATCATTAAGTTTTATGTGTAAGTCTGCTTTTTGTAAAGTGAGTCAATAGAAGTGTATGAGTGGTATGAAATGGAAATATAAAGGTACTTGATTGAACCAATGAAATCTACTTCACAGACACATCATACATTTTACCACTGCTCAGGTTTATCTTGGCTCATCTTAACTCAGCTGATGTTGAATTCCTCAAAGTGTAGCACTGAGGTCATCACTGAGTTGGCACTGATCCTATCATGCTGCAGTCACCTGTGTTATCTGTCTGTATCAGTGCAGCCCTCTGTTGCTGCTTCCTCATCTTTATCCAACAGTCTGTAGATAGAGGAACCAAAGAGTCTGGCCGACACACAGTCTAGTTTCCGTTTCCAGTTTTTCTCTTTTTCTGTTTTCATTAAAGGGACTTTTTAGAGCGCCACTGGCTCAGGAGAAAAGAAACATCACTGAGTTCTGAGAACACGTTTAACTCATATCAGTCATGGACTGATATGACATTAAGAACCATGACCCCAAGTTATGAAAAATACTATTACTGCAATTTATTTTTTTAATTGAGAAGATTCAATCAGCAAATTAGTTTCTTTTGAAACTATGTTTTAAACTGTAGTTTACAAGCACAGATTATAGACACTTCAATAGCACCACATCAGAAACAGTGTTGAGTCCTGTTTATCTATTATTATTTATGTCTTGTTTAACATCTTCTGAACCATTGGCCCGCCTTTCACACTGGAACACCAGTCACACCAGTCGTTTCAGTGACATTTGAGTGTCTATGCCCAACCTAGAGCCTACTACAGCCAATGCATGATTAGGTCGACCTAATCTCTTCTTTCTCCTCTCTCCTGAGCCACTTACACTCCAGCCTCTGGATGACTGATGCCCCATGGAGCCAATGAGATTTCAATATACAATTTAAATCCATTTTTAAAGCCCTAAACTTGAAAATTTTACGTTTTAAAGTCTATGTAGTTTTATGTATTTTGCTTTTTGAGTAGGCTGTTTTTTCACTTAAGCGTGTCAGGTGTTCATTTTCAGTGATATTGTTATCTAATTTGAACCTGAACCATGTAAGACTATATCATGTGGACTCATTGTGTTTTCCAGCTAATAGGGGCAGTTACAGGTCATCTGCAGGCTTATTTTTGCATTAAAAATAATAGGTCAAATAAGCCAGTGTGTTCAAACTCCTATAGTAGTATATTAATGCCAGAAACACTTACAGAACATTGGGCTAGACTGGGATAGGTGTTTTAGTATAATTTTACATACATTTCCAGGGATAAGAACAGGTTAACTTATCTAGTTTTTAAAGGAAATAATCCAGTTTAAACCCTTTTTTTCTTTTTATCTTGCATTGGAGAAGTCGCAGCCTCTATTTAAGAACAAGACTTTAAAGGATTTGATTCGAACCAATCCAACTTCAATAAGAGAATGGTGTATTCTGTTAATAGCACTGTTAATTAGAGCAGCAGCCTTTAGGATTAGCTTCAGATTAGGCTGTGTTACATACACTCACATGAAGGAACACCAAACACTGTGGCGCTCAATTGCTCAAAGGCATTGTGTAATTGGTATCTCTTCTGTTCCCCTCAGATAGTCAGGGACATGAACCAGTCAACTTCCAGCTCTAACCTCGAGGCTAGCGCTGTCTGCGTGGTCGGAAATGGTGGACAGTATGGAGACAGAAGACAAACAAGGAAGAGGGGTGAGATGAAAGGCAGAGGTTTGCTGCTTCAGAGGGTGACATGGACGAGGAAATGGAGAACATCGGAGGGGACGGGGTAAGAAAAAGATGTTGGTGAAAAACCTTTGAGTCAATCATGTGTGTGGTGGAGGGGAGAGGGAAGAAAGCCAAAAGGTTAAAGGGTCTGAGAAGCTGTGAGAACTTAAAAGGAAAATTAACACCTTTTGTTCAGGATTCATTATAATCTGATTAAACTTCTTACAGACTTTCGCCCCCGGGCCAGTGCTGTCACCAGCGGGGAATTACACTAGATTTGTAATGAATGACTCATAGCTGAGTGTTCATGTGTCTGGAGGAGGGAAAACTACCAGAATTAGTGTCTGATTGATTTTTATTTGCTTGTGTGCACCAAACAGCCAGCAGACACCAGACGATGCAGGTCGATGAGACAGACATCAGCTGACTGAACATGCTGGCAAAACCACAACCCCCTTGCATCAGCAAATTGCCGTGGCAACAGTGTGTTCCCGCCAAAAAACTCCCTACTCGTCCTGCTCTAGAGACCGCACCCTGAGTGACTTTCAGCCACTTCACCCAAATTCAGGAAAGTACACAGGAGACTACAACCAAACTCAAAGCCTTTTATGGGCATTGGCTGAACCGACTATTAATGCAACACACACACAGGTCAGGTGAGGTCACGTGCCGTGTGTTTTCCCGCAGCAGTGTGTTCCTGAGAGTGCCAGCTGCTGGCTGTTTCTGCACAGTCAGGTTTGTGTTACGAGGCTGGGGAGCGTTCAGAGGGGCCACTTCATTCCTTTCTGCTTGCTTCTCTGCTCACTAACAACAGACACACCACGGATCACGTTTGGGTCAAAGACTGTTTTTTAAAACACCTTTTTCAGAATCTTGGGTTCTTTTACCCAATGGGCAGAGTCGGTCGTATACTGTTTAATGATGCGATGAGTGCCAGAATCCTGTGACGTTACCACTGAAGTATTTGAGGGTTAAGTGAGGCCGTTTTTCTTTTGACTGACACTCTTACTCGCTTGGTACAATTGGATTCGGCCAATTGTAGTGAACCACGCCCGACCCGGCCATACTCAAAGAATTCTTTGTTTCCAACAAGGTGCAGCTTCAATATATTACAGTTTAGAGTATGACAGCTTAGTCAAGTGTACAAAGAGACGTACGTGGCAGGCTTTAAGACAGAACACAATAGGTTGTCTCAATGATAAGCTAAAATAAGCCACACGAGCCTCAAAGATGTTTTCTACTAGAGTTTTGTATCTTGAGAGTGTCTTCGACCGAGTTGATAATGAAATCATAAGTTGATAGTCAATAATACGTTATCAAATCAAGCAGCAGTGACAACCCTGAAATGAAAGTCATAAAAGTTTTCCAAGTGATTCCAGAAGTTAGTCTGTAGAGAATAACCCAGCAGATGGTAGAAGGTGTGTAGAGTGTGTCTGTGTTTTATGAAGCCAAAGTAAAAGTTTTTTTCTAAAGCATGCTCAATAAATGAACAAAGCGGCTCTTGAGGTTCAAGGGCCACTACAATTGCAAATGGGAGACCAGAGTGTAATAAATAGCTGTTAATATTACATCAATGTATTACTGGGGTTTTTCTGATTTAGGAAAAGTGAATAACTTATTATAAGCATATAAGGTAAAAAAACCCAACAACCCCCAGAGTCAGCTAATATGACTGCCAGCTGCATGGTTAACTGAGCTTATTAGCTAATGTCTGCTACAGTTAGCAGCAGTTAGCGGTTACTCTGGTGATCTGCTGCCCCTATTTATTCAATCGATAGGTAGTCAGTTCAGACTGCACCTTTAATATCTGAATCAACATACATTTTACAGATAGTGATCCTGAAGATTTAGGGTCCTCCGACAGGAACAAGCGGTCTAAATTGTCCAAACTTTGGTCTAAATTTCAATGGTGGTCGTAGATGAAGGTAGAAGCTTTCAGGAGACAAAAGCCAAAAAGCAGAGAATTACTTGATGGATGCACCATGCACCTGGCCTACTACAGTTTACAGTGTTTTTACACGTGTACGCATCATATTAAAGTGTTAATTTGCCTCACTCACCGCAGTATAAATGCGTGTGTCCTCGACTCCTGCAGCTATAAGTTGATATCTATAAGGGAGACTGATGGGGCCCAGCAGCAGCTACTGCCTGCCCCGGCAGGACTACAGTTCCACACAACTGGGCCAAAATAAACATCTTCCCCACAGTCTCCTCTGCTGACATGACATGAATGTGTGCGGGGGAGCTGCAGGACTGTGTGGCTTACTGCAGCGGCCACATGTGTACCTCAAGTATCTTTGTGCATGTATATTTATGTGTATGTGCCTGTGTGTATGTCTGCTTAACCGATTGGGACAATCCGAAACCCTGAGGCTTCTGAATTACATCTTTATCTTCCTCTGTTTCCCCCTGTTACATCTAAATCAGCCCCCCTGAGCCACATGTAGGCAGCCAGAGCCTCCACTGCTCGGACCGTGTCCATTAAAAACACCAGTAGCACAGTCCAGTGACCACACCTCTGACAGTCCCAGCAGTTCAGTCTCTACAGTGTAAACTTCACCAAAATGGATAAAACAAGCTCCTGCTACACTGTTCTATCTGGAAAATATGGAGGAAATGTTTAAAACATAATTGGTGAAAACATAACAGGGAAATTAAATTTTAAGAGCAGCTTACACAATAAAGGAAATCATTCTCAGATACCAAGTTACTTTGAGATATTCAATGAAAGCCCCGTTTCCACCACAGGAACTTTCCCTCGGGACTCGGACCTTTTGGAAGAACTCTGCATTTTCACCACAGGGACCAGGGTCAAAATGACGTTCTTGGGAAATTATTTTATCCACCAAAAAGTCCCTGTTTGAAGGGTAGTACTGTACATTTCTGACTGGTTGAGTACTCGCAGCATTTTATCTCGGAGTAGTGTAAACTGTTGTTCATTGTGCTTTGACACGTTAACACAAAGCATGCCATAAATGGATCAACTGCGAATTCCTGGCCTTATTGAGCATTTATTGTTAGCTGAGGGACGAAGAGTTATTCAAGTCAAGTCAAGTCAAGCCAATTTTATTTATATAGCCTGAAATTACAAATTCCATTGCCCCGGTAGACACCCTCTGTCCTTAGACCCTCAATTCAAGTAAGGTTTAAACTCAGTGTTTAAACCAGCAGGGACATAAAAGTCCTTAATGTGTTCAGAAGCTGACAAAGATTGTGTGATACGATTGAAAGCTATGGAACGGCTACTTGATGGATTGTTTTATCAGGAGAATATTTATAATTTTGGTCCAGACAGGAAGTGGAAAATCTGTTCAACAGCTGAGCTGCATGGTTTTGTTTTTGCATTCGGCAGGGTTTCCTTTATCTGGTAGTTAACTTTGCTTTACCGGTAAAACCTGTTGAAGTCTGACAGATTTGATTCTCTATAATAATTCCTTTGAAGCACAATTTGGGTTGGGGAAGGTGCAGTAAGCAATTCTGGACAAAGTTTCTTGATTATTGAGTCTCATTCCCAGGTCGTCCATACCGATGCTTTTGGTGCCTGTGATTAGTTTTGAAGCTCAGTAAACACAGATAATATCTCTCCCATTCGTCTCGAACACATGGACCAGCAACAGTTTTTGGAAAATCTGGCATCCGGTCCCAAAGCGGCAGTAATCCTACAGTATATCTAAAAACAAATATAGGAAATTTATGGACTCATTATACTTTCATTAGGATTTTTTTGAGGGATACTATTTCCAATTTGAGGTTTCAACCCCAGGGTTGGAAATGCCTGAGTCGCCTGCTCCGCCGAGCCCCCCCTTCTCCAAACCCGGTGTCCCATGTTAACCAGCTAAGCACCGCAATTAATCCATTTCCTCCTCAGAAATTAGACCTGTTCATTAAGCTTTCCGTAACCTTTCATCCCCCCTGAAAGTCTGCTCTGGTTCAATCGAGGCTGTGTGGCTTGTTCAGGGTGATCCATTACACCGCAGTGAACACTCTGGAGGGGAAGTTTACGAGAGAGGCCTCCTCATCTTGATATAAAGTCTCATGCTTTAATACCTCTCAGGGGAGGAAAAGACTGGACTGGAAGGAGATTCTTTTGGATATGATTCGATCAGCATGGATGTCCATAAATCATATTTGGTTAAATCATGTTTAAGGTTATAGCTGCGCTTTCTGATACAAAGACGCCAAGATACAGAAGCAGGATGCCTTCAGGCTGTATGTCTTCACTCACAAGGCAGAGGAAAAATGTTGGCAAAAAGGAAGAAGGATATTTTAGGACTGCAGGACAGGCCTCAAGAGGTCTGGTTTAGGAAGCTGTATAAATAGGACCCTTCCTACTTCCTACTTGACTTTTTTTAATCAAATAAACGGTTGAATACATGTTGCAAAGAGGCTGAGTTCTTCATTCCTACAGCTTCAAAAGGCGCAGGTCAAGCCCTGACAGAATAACCAACAAAACACTACAAGAAAGAAACTTCAAAGCAGCCATAGTGCAACTTTGCTTTTTGAAGAAAGTGCCCCGAGCAGGCTAATTCATCAATCTCCAGCAGTCGCACTGAAGGTAAGTTTAGGCTACGAATAATTTGCAAGACAGAACTCATTTTATGCGTCGACTTGTTGAAATACAGATACAGCAGACATTCAGAGCTATGTGATCGGACCACTGGCTTAAGTATTTTTTGACAAACAAACAAACTGGAGGGACTTCCTCCAGGGGGACTGGACGTAAATGAAGCCTGACAGTGGCGGCTGTGCGGACTGTGTGTGATCTGCTGGGAGAGCGATGGCAGGTTCCGGGCCATTTGCTGCTGTGTTATTGCCGAGGAGCGAGTCTGCCCCTGGGGCTGTGTGAGGAAGAAGCTGGAGCTCGGAGGGTTGATGGCTTTATAAATCACAGGCAAGCTTAGGGCCGACAGAGACTCCACATACTGTGAATCAAACATCATGGCTGCATGTGTGTGCATATACTCATGCACATACATGCACTCATAAAAAGCCATTTCCCAAATTATTTTATTCTTGGCAGGCTGCAAAAGCCCCTAAAATAGCACTTAGGTCATCATGGGACAGTAAAGACTTTAAGTGGGTTAACACCTCGTTCAGGCAGCACATGCTGAACATTTAGTGGTACAGAAACTCACACACACAAGCACATACACACACTGAGAGAAAGAGTTCACATATTTTACAACAAAAAAATCAGACCTGTGTGAAAAAGCCCATAAAATTCTGCCAAATCATGAGTATTTATTAATCTATCCATCTATCCACAACCACACACGTACACTAACAAGAAAAAGGCCTATAAATGCAACCAGAGCTGCAGCACTTAATCGAATTCTCGATTAGTTGTCAGCTATTAAATTAATTGCCAACTGTTCTAATAATCAGTTTATTGGTTTGATTAAGTTTTTAAGAAAAAAAGTCAAAATTCTCTGATCCTAGCTGCATAATGTAAATATTTTCTGGTTTCTTTTTCCTGCTATGACAGTAAACTGAATATCTCTGCGTTGGGGATAAAACAAGACATTTGAGGACGTCATCTTGGGCTTTGGAGAAAACTGATGATCTTTTATCTTTTTCTCAATCATAATCCTCTTACCACAAATTTATAGTTGCTCGGCAGTGTAGAACCGCATCCAACAACAAGCATTACGACATATTTCGTGATTGTTATTGTGGATGTTAGATGTGCTTGTGTGTCCTGTTTATATCCTTATACACAGTCAAGGCTTGCCAGGTCTTTTGTTTACTAAGGTAATTTTGGCTGTTTTCTACGGTGGCCCTGAAGGTCAAAATACAATGTAATGTTTTGTTTTGTGAAATGTTGTTGTGTTTGGACCTTCAGGGCCACTGTAGTTTTCTCTACTTCATGATTGATACTGAAGAAGGATGAGAAGAAGTCACATGCCACAAGGTCAAGACAGATTAATCGACAGTGAAAATACTCATTAGTTGCAGCCCTTTAAAAAAAGTACAGTCATTGTTAACATTATGCGCCATCAATCATGTTGTGTATGTAGATGACACTTTTTCTCAGTTGGAACAAAACATCCTACAGATAACCACACACACACACACACACACACACACACGCACGCACTTACACACAGATATGCAACTGATCATGTGGAGACAGACATCCTCCGTCCCGTACTCAGACACAAATGGGGTCAATCCCACACGCACTCAGCCCACCAATGAAAGAGGATCCCCCAAAATTACCACTTTGCTGGAGCCTGGAGCAACCAGTGACTTCATGTCTGCAGCCGCTACACTGATTTACTCATGTTCAACCCTCTCAAATCCCACCGCAGCGCAGGAAACACATCTCTTACCCCCTCACAGCACGTTTCCCCCTCTATCTGTTGAACATTTACACCATCCCACATCCCCTGCATGCCTCACACGTTTACCAACCCGAGTCAGGACCTAGCTGTTAGGAGAGCACGTTGTGTGTTATCAGTGGCAGATAAGGGAGGTCAGACAGAGATTCAAGCCAAACGACTCCATAAACACAGCTGAACAGTCTGTGTGTTCTTGTCTGTGCTGACCAGTTGTCGCTGAGATAAAGAATGGAGGATGGATGGATTCTTGGACAACAATCTGACAAACGCACACACAGCGTTTGGAGACAAAGGACTGGGTTGTGAAAATTCAAAACCAGCCAATAAACAAGTCATAAATTGTGATCAGAACTTCAGAAAAGACTCCACAAACAGACTTTAATTTGCAATCCTACGAGGCACATTACAGGGATTTTAAGGCCCAGCAGGGACTGACACAAATCTCATAAATTCCTCAAAAGCAATGCTCAAAATTCACATTTAAACGCCAAGTATAACATTCGTCCCAGTCTAGATCTGAATCTATGTGCCAGTTATTTTGGTGTGTATGGGAGCAACAGGCCACAGTGCTGATTGATCAATTCTTGGCGCTGGAGGCGCCTGGATAGCGTGTGTGTGTGCGTTTGAGTGTGTCTCAAAGTGTGTGGTTAATGAATTACAGCCTTGACAGGTCAGGATTAGCCCAGGGGTGTGGAACAGATAAAAAGGAAGACCATCATTCTCTCCCTCATCCGCACAGATGAAAAGTCAGAGGGAACAATTGTTTTTCTTTATTAAATTTTGTGGCTGTCAAGTTTGTTTGAATGATGTAACTTGAACATGGAAAATTAGAAGAAGCAGAAGCTTTGAACTTTGAATCTGCCTGCTTCCTCTAATTAAAGAGTCAAAAAACAAACTGCATGCCTTCAGAATCCATTTCTAGTCTAGAAAATGTTTATGACACTTCTGATTCTCAAAGAAACCTTGAATTTCATTTAAAAGTGCATACAAAAGTATTTCAAACTATTAATGATAGTATCCCGTACACAGTATTTCCATTGACTGTACCATAATACAGTAAGTGACACCTTTATTGTCCACTGGTAGCCATATCCAAGTTGTACAGCTCTTTCTACCAAGTGTGCACAACCACATACGTACACTAACACACAAAAAATGCACTAGAGCTGCAACGATTAATCGAATACTCGAGTTGTCAGTTATTGAAATTTATTGCCAACTGTTCTAATAATTGATGTTTTGGTTTGATTGTGTGTCCTGTTCATATCCTTATACACACCCAGTAGCATCATCATTAAACTCTAACCCTAAAAGGACATGTAATTCTTCTGTGACTATAGCAGAGCCCATTTTAAGCTGCTGACTCTTGGACACAGAGCTGAGAGATCAAAGACGAGACCTAAATGAAGCTGATCAGTGAGTGAACATCGCCCCCTGGTGGTGAGAAAATCAAGGCCTGAGTGAAGGTGTGTTGGGACTCACCACAGGTGTAGATGACACTGAGGTACTTCCTGGTGCCAGAGTAACACGGATCTCCAAAGTCTCTGGTGGAGGCTCGAACCAGACAGCTCTTCTTTCCCTGACAGCGGGCGGTCAGAACCTGCAGAGCCACAGACGACTGGCAGTCTGAAGGGAAGACAGAGAGAAGTAAAAAGTATTGAATTATTAGACTGATCAGACGGATGAAAAGCAATGATTTAACTAAGTATATGAAAGAGTGGGTTCCAGCTTTTATATCTTTTCATGTGACACTTTATTTTATGGTCTATAAAGAATACCACTACCCAGAAAGGAAATGATATAACGTATTTCTCAAGAAAATGAAAAATGGAGCAAAACTGACACAATTGGTGGAGAAATCCATTAGTCGGAGGAATATGAATATGTCGACTTATGCATAGACATACATATACCAGACTATTAATGGAATGGTCAATAAAACAATGTGCATATTAAACATTAAAAAGACAATAACTATACGTTTTAGCTCAAATGAAAAAAGTTAATTCCAGTTATGTTGCAACGTTAACCGTCTTTCATGCAGGTTAGAACTTGCAAAAATGTCAATATTGTCTTTGTGAGTTGTAAATTACAGGCAAGAAACGTTTGTTTGGTTTAACTGAATCTCTTTGACTTTTGCCATACATTAAGAATTACGTAGCTCTTTGAAGATGAATGTCACTTCAAATCAACATCAGCTATCTACTGGCGACTGTACCATTTCCTTGCTTTGTCTCCAAACATTGTTTCTATGCTCCCTTTAAATGGTACCAAAATACACAGACGCAAAGATACAAGAACCTTCTCTGTTTCACACTATTTACAGTCCACTTACCAATAAGGCATAGAGATAATCAACTAACTACAAATCTGCATTGCCTCTGTTCTCATCCTTGGAAAAGTTCTCATCCGATTACAATGCATTGCCAGATTCAGAGTCTACACATTTTTATATTCTTATTTAAGATATGACGAATGTTTATTTAAAAAAAATTAAATAATAATAATAATAATAATTTTATATTCCCAATAAAACAGTGAGTCAAACATATCTCAAGAGACAAAAGGCCCGTTTATAGTATATAAGAATTGGATACCAATTGTTTATATTGCAGATGAGTCTTCTACTACCTTGCTGTAGAGAGTTTGATGGACATGTAGCACTTCAGGCGCAAAAGGACTACATGAGTCTCAGTCAAAACAGACAGACACACGCAGACCAAGGGGACATCACACACTCCTTCCCGTAAAGGTTTCCTTGGTGGAGCCTCAGTCCACATCAGACCCACATACAGAAACCTTAGTGGGGCCTCACATTGTCTAAAGGATACCTGATCCAACGTGTGTGTGTATGCATATGTGTGTGTGTATGTAGTCCAGACAGAGTAATGGATGTGGCTCTCATACATCATCGCTAAGCACCTGCCAGCTCCTCCAGACCTTCTGTTCTGCAGCTCTCATCCTGTGGACGGACAGATGAGGCTCGTCTTTTTCCTTCTGCCGCTCTCACTTCCTTCCTCTCTCACATCAATAACAGAGGATGATGTACTGACCTGCTGCGCTTGAAGACTTTAGAATGAACTCTTTAGAGCTCATAAAGCCAGACGTACATGGCCCTACTTCAAGAAACATCATTTTAAAGTACGGCTACAACATGATCCGTACGAAAACCCGAGGATTGTGGGATTAACCACAACACTGCTGTGTTTAAAAAATCCCAAATTCTGTAAACCAAACTTGAACACTGTATCTCAGTTAAATGTTCCACATCATGAACTTCAGTGACACCCCAAACTGGGGTGCGAGAAGCATTAATGAAGTCGGCAGAACCTCTAGCTGAGTCTTGTGGGAATGTGGATGAGTCGTGGTTCCACATGGATGCCTTCTTCCACGACCCCACGCTCCATCTAACCCCTAAAGAACAACACAAGGAGATGAGCCTTTGAAAGTGGACACTGTGCTTTCACACTGTTTGCCCTGGTGGGCCCCAAAAAAGGCAGATCAGAAAGGTAGAGGGAAGAGGCCAGTTAAGACTTGGCTCACACGTCAACAGGCCACAACAAATTACAGCTCAGGTCAAAGGGCAAATGTCCCAGTCAGGAAGTCACGCATAGTGTCAACACTGAGAATTCATTCAATAGACCGGTCCAGTTTTATTGGATTACGGCATTCGTAATCAAGGACGACACTTTATTTCCTGGAAATGATTGTGTTCGTAATGAAACCAGATCAAAGACTAAAAGCTTCTTAAGAATGTGAACCTGAATAGTGTCTGTTCGAAGGGGCAACCGGACCCTCCCCAGCTGGAGCCGACACACTGGAATTCCCAACCAGGATGCAGTGAGGTGGAAGCCTGTGGGAACCAGTGAGTGTAACTGGATAACCAGTCAGACACCCTAAAAGGTTAGACATTTCCCACACATGTGGATTCATTGATTATGATTGATTCACAATCGGTTTCATCTGAAAATCCAGAAAAAACACTCCCTGTCGGCAGAATAAAATGTTGCCATTGAACATTTTCTCTCACTTCTGTTAAATACGTACGTGACATATTTATTAAATCAACATTTCTACAATACATTTTGCATTACGCTCAGATTACATGAGACCCCACTGTTCAAGACAACTTCTACTGACAGAACGGGGTATTCTGGACATTTTCCAGCCATGTTTGTGCTGACAAATGTGGGTATTTTAAGCCCAAACAAGATATTTTCCTAACACTAACCAAGTGGGTTTGTGCCTAACTTCTAACTTCATGACGTCTAGTAAAAATGTCACTGTAGTGACCTCCTGGTCTGCCTGATGTGCATTCATTTGCCCCCTCTCTCTCTCTTCCTCCCCAGAGGGCTCTTTTAAGCCGGTGTGCCACGCTGAAAACCTTCCTCTCTTACAAGGGAACCCACTGACAGACAGGCCCCCATTAGCTGCAGCTTTGATTCCCTGACTGGGTGATTAGTAGAGCAGGGGGGCCCACTGAGGAACGGGTGGGACCGGAGTGTAGGAGGGGGGGATTTCAGAGACAGATAGAGACTTCTAGAGACAAGAGGATGGAGACACACATTTATTCTTTGTCCACTGGCTCTCCATGCTCATATGTGCACGCACGCACACACACACACACACACACACACACACACACACACACACACACACACACACACAGCATTTCTGTGCAGTTTAAAAGAACATTCCTCAGAGTCTGACCTCCCCTGGCTCTCATTAGCGGCTTAAACGCAGACAGACAGGCATACAACAGTCCTCTCTATCACACACACATAGATGGGAACAGGCATGAATAACCCCTGATACCTCTAACCTTTACCCTCAACCACCTCCGAGCCTGCTCACAGTAGGTCCACAGTCAAGAGGAGCGGTGAGGGAAAGGGAGGAGTTTCCTGGACACGTATTCTCACTCGCGACTGATTACAGACTGAGGTCATGTACAGAGAACCACAGAAAGAAATTGCAAAGGGATGACTTTCCCCGAGGATGACCCACGGTTGATCACCCACAGCTTCTGAAAGTTACTGACACCTGCTGTGTGTGTTGTTATGCTGCCCTGTACCAGCAGCATCTCTTTGCTGCTCAGCTCCTTTTTGTCACATCAGTCATCTGTCGTACATCTAACTTTCTGCCTGCTTGAAACCAGCATCAGCCTTGGATTACATCTCCCACAGAATTAAAACTAAGGCAATAGCATTACAATAACAGCGTCAAATATTTTGTGTGTTGTGATGGGTGCTGTTGAGTTTCACTTGTCACAGAGCCCTTATATTAAGATTAATGTAGGGTGAGTACATGCTGGTTATCTTGAGGAAACTTCTGGTTCACACCCCTACTCACACACATACACACACACACACACACACACAAACAAACAGGCACAACACAATACATCTGCAGCAACCTTTCCCAGAAGGTTCTC
The DNA here is from genome assembly GCF_040436345.1 of Pagrus major. Taxonomy (NCBI): domain Eukaryota; kingdom Metazoa; phylum Chordata; class Actinopteri; order Spariformes; family Sparidae; genus Pagrus; species Pagrus major. Next base: position 17,586,285 of record NC_133236.1, read on the forward strand.
GCAGCAACTGTCCATAACAATCCTCCAGGTATTCCACCCACGCACACCTTTCCTGGAATTTCCAAGACAATGGGCTGGCAAACTTGTCAGAGGTCCTCCTCTCCTCTTCTCCTCTGACTCACCGTCGACACGTATCATTTCACGGGGAGGCTCAACTCATTGTTGTGGGATTAAAAGTCTTTGTGTGATAGAAAAGCGACTTTTAGATGTCGTGATGGGGTGTAGAAACCTGCACACGCCAAGTGCTTTCTGTGAATGCCATTAATGAATTTGAAACCACTCTCCCACTCCACACGTAGTTAAAACGGTCCATTCACTTCGGAAGGATTGAAGTTTACTGTAACAAGGTGAATTCAAGTATTACACTCACTGAGTTCCAGTCTTAAAAGAGGCACTATGTAGTTTTGGAGAAGAAATTCAAACTCTGAATTTTAATATTTACAATATTAATAAGGTAATAATACAAATTCAGAAATATTTTTTCCAAAAGAGAATAAATAAGCTGTTGTCAGATGAAAATAAGGTCCCCAGAACACTGTTTGAAGCTAGAAAGGTGGCAGGGTCCGCCACATATAAACAAAGTAGTAGTAAAACAGAGAGTTTGCTAATTTAGTTTGTTTAGGCATAAAAAAATGTCACTGAAGATCTTTCTCTTCTGATTAAAATGTATTCCCCAAAACTACATAGTGCACCTTTAAAGTGTCACACACAAACACCCTAGCACAGACATGCACATGCACATATGTTCAGATTTGTTTGTAAGCTGATAGCAGGTTATTTCTAGAGTCGGAGACTAAAACAGTCAACCCCACGCACGTGTGTTATAACTGACAACATGTTACTCCATCTGAAGTCCAGTTGGTGGTGGTCCTTAGCTCTCACCCCTGCATGGAACTGTCTATAGCATATACAGGGTGAAGCTGGAAGACAAATGTCAGGGAAGTTTGTTTTTCACCACCACCAAGAAATAAATCACTAAAATCTGCCACCTACTTTGACAGCTGGACTGTACTTACTCTTTTAGACAGGTTTAAACACACAGAACTACACAGAATTTTATCTAATCTGCAAATCCACCAAAACAACACCGACATCCTGCAATTTATCTGCTCCATATGCATCGAAGTCAGACAGAAACGCAGATAAAGTTACAGTGAAGCAGCTTGTCCCCCAACAACTGGAGCACGCTTCCAAAAGCCAAGTGTTAAATTTGAACTGCAGCTGTGCGTGCTCGCCTTTCAAAAGCTACCAAGATCATATGAGAGACCAACCGCTCGATTACCGCTTACGGTTCAAAACATTTTCGAAGCACATACTCAAAAGTGAAAGCGCAGTGGCCTTCAAAAAAAAAAAAAAAAAAAAGAGAGGGAAAGAAAAAGCAGTCCGAGACCATGCATGCCAAGCGTGGGGGGCTATTTAGATGTCAAGAGGTGTGTGTGATGGTAATGGGGCAGATGAGAGAGGAGGGCTGAGGCAGGCCCCTTCGCTTTGAGGATTCTCCATCGCCGCCGAAACCTGTCCAACTCCACCACTCCCACCCCACCCCAAAACCAAGGAACAGGCGAGATCAAAGGGGGCTTACTTTTGTGCGCACATGCCTGTGTATGCACTTGTTTTGGTCTGATGTGCTTTTCAAGGGCTTTTGGATTCAACAAGCAACCAGAGAGCTGCTCTCTGTGGTGGCAAGCAGACTGGAAAAATTCACAAGCTAAACACAAGGGATCAAGATAATGTATCTGTCATTATGCAACGTAGGGTTGCAAAACAACATGAAAGTTCTTTCATAGTACACACACAAACAACAAATGTAAAGACAGATTTAGAGGAGAATAAGGTAAAAGAAAAGCAAACGATATATGCAGTTATTGCTACGCAGAAGTTCATGTATACATCCAGGAAATAATTCTGTAGTGCATTTCTTTTTGAATTTGTGTCAAATATAAATAGCAGCAACAAGTGATGGTTATGGTTTTATCCTGGCGTTGCAAGCCATCTCCCGCAGACTGTCTAACTTGCAAAATACATTTATTTGTGATGTTTCGGTACTTCATGGAAGAGGATGAGGGACACTGTTCTGATTTTTTTTTTGTCTCTATCTTTCATTCTGAGATTAAAGTCAGAATTTTGAGTGTAAAGACAGGATTCTGGGTTTAAAGTCAGGATTTTGAGAAAAGAAAGTCTGAATTGAACTGCCTGATGAAGGTCTGGTACTGTAACTATGCAAATAAATGTACTTTTGGAAGTATTTCTTCTGATTAACCTGACCTCTGTTTGACATCTGAGATACACTCTCCATCAACTTTGACCATGTTTTGATCCAAAGTTTTGATCCATGTTTTTAATCCACAGTTTGTCGATTATAAAAGTGCCTCCAGAAGATGGCTGGTTTTCAACAAGCTACAGAGAAAAAGCCTACGTCTATATCAGGGTTTTTCCTACAATTACAAGGCTTAGGCGCAGCACGCAAGCTGTTATGGGGCACTATAGGCCAAATAAATGTCAGATCAATGTGGAGAGCATCAAAACAAAAACTAAACAAGTTTTATCATCAGGCTTTCTGTGTGTTGTTTGTGATCTGCTCTGGCTTTTCAAACGTTATGTACACAGATATGTTTATGGTCCAAATTATGTGAAGTTGTATTTCTATTATGAGGAGGATCCCCGCACCCCCAAATACGTATACCTAAGTCTTCCACAAGCAAGGGAAAACGCTGTATTTGGCAGGTGGCTGGTGCTGGATTCCAACTGTACTCTCAGGATAAATCAGAAGTAACAGATGTATGGAGATCGTTTGCAGAGAAAACTTAAAATAATAAATAGTATACACGCAATTTCCTGCTACTGTAAACTGTAGTGTCTTGTAATGTCTGATACTAGGTGTATTTCATCTAGGCAGGTGCAGCCGGCTGTGTGAGTTCAGCCGTTGATCTCGCACCTCAGGCAGTGGCAAGGTTGCCAGGTTGGTGCGGTTAAGGAGATTACTATAACCTGCCTTGTTGGCACATTCAAACACACATTTAAAAGAGACATAAAATCAAAATAGGCTCAAAACAAACTTGTGCGTAATGCTACCGCCAAGCCCGAGATTATTCAGACATGCAGGGCCGCGCACACACACACACACACGCGTGCGCAAGGCGCTGCACCACCTCAGACGTGAGGGCAAAAAGATGGAAAAAAGCATTTAAAAATAATTAACGGTGTGTGTCTGAGCTGTCACTCAACACACCCTCACTTCCTGCTCCTGGTGACATGGGAGCCACATGAAAGACGGAGCTGACAGGGGAAATCCCACTAGGGCACCGCTAGACTGTCTGGAACAGCCTGAGGAGGTGTTTGTGGGTGGTTGAAGTGTCTTTACACATACGTGTGTGTGTGTGTGTGTGTGTGTGTGTGTGTGTGTGTGTGTGTGACAGAGATACAGAAACGCATGCTGTATGATATGTGAACGGGAACAACGAGGCGTCTGAGTGTCCAGTTGATGTAAACGCACACGAGGTTAACATGTGATTTGACAGTAAACACCACTGCTCCTCCACTCTAATCTGCTCTTTGTATAACTGTAACAGTAGAATCCATATTCCCTCAATACTGTGAGAGCTCAGCTACTGTATTTAATCCTGAGTCTGAAACCAGATATCAGGCCGGCCCTGTCTCACCCGCTACACCTACCTGTTGCACATTCCTGGTCCACCTGCATGCGTAGGACTGGCTAAGGTTGCTTCAAAGCCCTTGATGCTCATATAGAATACAATAAGACACACAGACGCATACACACTCACACAATGCCTTCTTTATATCTGTCTCTGATTACCCGCTGACTGACGCCTGTGTCAGCCTCTCGACCCCGTCCTGTCACCTCTGTCATAAAGAAGGTACATAGGGCATGTCTGCAGTGCATTGTTCCTTCACAACTTTAAACAGGCGCACACACCAGTTAACTTACACCTGCCCGGGCTACTCATTTACAAGTGCAAACCTCAGCATTCATTTTCTTCTATACATTAACGAAACAAAAGCAGCGCAGACTATAGCGGAATAAATGAGCCGCCCAGGCCACCACTGTAGCTAATTCTTGTTATGGATCCAAGCTTAGGGTCATTAACATTCCCCCTAAACAAGGATTGAGTACATCTGGATATCCCATGCACTCGCACATGCACACATACATACTTAGAGGGAACTCAATCCTGTCCCTTTTCTACGGGCCAAACTCTTTGGATGACAGAGACACCTGATCTACATTCCACCCCAATTCCCCTGGCAATGTGTGTTTGTATGTGTCTACCTGAGCTTGAGTGGCTTTATATATCTCAGCATGCTTTCCCAACAAAATAAAGAAAAAAAGAGGTATGAAAGATGTGTTTCTGAAAGTTAAATAATGAAGGGTGTGGACGGCAATTTCACCTAAGTCAAGGAAAATTCATGAAGGAGAGATTTTGTTGAGTTTGTAGTTCTCTTCCAGAGACGTTCAAGTGCCGACGTGTCAAACTCAATAACAAAAATGTTTCATTTCGCCCGTCTGCTGTTATAATGCATCATGACGCCTGGTATGTTTTGAGAAGACAAATCTTGCCAGAAAGATCAAAATAAAAAAGCCCAGGGTGACCTGAAGTTCCACTCTCCCAAATCATTAATATGTAAATGAGCGTTATTAGCAGAACAAGGAGACTCGGTTTAACATCATGCAAACGCACGCAGACTTGATTTGCATTCCCAGCTGGTGTCTTCATGTAAGAAATGTCATTCCTTTCCTGAACTCAGACTGACCCCAAAACTGATGCTATGAGCGAATGATAATAATGTAAAACAGTTCTCTACAGTATGTTCATATGATAATCACCACTTGTCCACTCTCTCAAGAGGATGATCAGTTAAGGGGTTTACAAAACAGCACCCCTGGTAGGAATACAGTGACTTTTTATATTACGTTACATCTGACAAGTTGTTACAGACCTGGGATTTGTATCTACGACATTGGTGTTGCACTCTGAAACTGTGGGGGGCGCCAAATCGCACTTAATGCCAATTTCTACATAATGTTGCTTTCAGTCCATTACTAAGTTAGTGTGTAAAGTCTCTACTAAGTCCTTAGGAAAGTAGACTAGGTAGTATTTACTAAATTTGCTTGGTCTACTGGCTAGTAGCTAGTAAGTTAGCCCAGTAACTGCTAACTATCTTCTACCTATCGCTACTAGCAAACTTGCAATTTACTAAATCAAGCAGTACCAATAAAATGCAAAATGTTTTAGCTTGTTAAGGATGTCACAATCTGTCACAAAGGAAAATTGTAAGATAATTTAAAGTCCTATTATGATCTGATGTCAGGTCTTAGAGTTACTGCATCCGGCTTACGGACTGAGCCAATCAGCTGCCCTGCTCCCACCGGTGTGAGAGTGAGAAGGTGGCTCACCTACTGACGGGGCCCTCCTGTGGTGCAGGGGACACTCCAGGGTGCCCTGTTGAGTTCGGCCAAACATGGCGGAGTAAACGGCGATCTGCATACCCCGTTTGCAGCTCAGCCTCATCCTCTCCTCCTCACAGACCACCTTACTCTTGTACTCGTCTGGAGATAGAAGGAGAGAAAGGGTACAAGATGTTACAAAGACAAATATATATATATATAAAATATATATACAAAGACCCCTAATCCCTAAAACACAATAATTAACATAAATATAAATATTCTTTATTTCATTAAACCTCTATAGAACAGCTTTAAAATGCACAGAAAAACAAGGCTTCATTCAGTGTAAACAAGCAGAAACAGAGGCAGAGCTTCTCAGTGGACATGTAGAGCCATGCAGAGGCATTCCTCACACACATCCAGCCACAGTGACCTGTGACAGCCAGAGCAGCTCCACTGGCCAGCAAATAAAAACACAACAGCAGCCGTTTCTCCGTCCATGTGGGGAGTGGAACAGGAATGCAGAAAGAAGAGATCGGAAAAGAGCCGAGAAAAAAAGGGGGCAGGACTGGTTTGTTATATCCCTTGGTGATGGATTCACTCTTGTTCGCTCTCACTCCCTCCCTTTCTCCTTCACTTCCTCCATCCTCCATCCACCTCTCCTTTCAGAGGCAGTGACACCTGCCCGTTGCACCTCACTAACACCCCATGCGGCCTTTCTCTCTTCCCCCGAGAAGTCATTGGTTAAGTGACAGTGAACAAAGAGCTGTTGATTGGCCCCGGGGTCCGGTGGAGAAAGAAAAAGTGGGGAGGGCAGGCGGATCAGTGGATTAATGCCCACTTCTGGTCACTCTAGTGTGAACCGCTGCACAGCTCAGTGCGGCTCGGCTCAGCACAGCACTGAGACATGAATGGAGACTAGAATCTGGGTGGGATTACTGCACTGTTGTGGCTCCCCTCTGGAGTGATACTCTTAGCTTCCTGGCTCACAGTGAGAGGGAAGGAATGGGATAAAGGAAGGGAAGCACGCAACAAGTTTTTTTGCTTTTAAATGAAGCAGGGAAGTTGGCAGAGGCAGGAAAGTCTCTCGTAGATGCTGTGACGCTTAATCCAGTGTAAAATTTATAGTAAACTTAGATGACTAGGTGCATCAGCTTGTAATAGGGTGAATAGTGTCTCTGTCAGGCCTGCTCTGTGACCCGACCACTTGTGTTTGCACTTTGTAACTTGTGTGGGCAGGTAGGATAGTCTTTACATAACAATGTCACTCAATACCAACCATGTTGGTGTAACTTCATCATATTTAATGAAGAAAATATTTTCTGGTTTTCTCCAGCTGCTCTGCCCCAACTATATTAATTTCCTTTTGGACGGATAGCTTTACTTACTGCTAAGGTAACCGCTCACTATGCTAACTGTAGCTGCAGTTAGCCAGTTAGGCCCTAAACATCTGATTATATTGTTACAGAAACCTGGGATTTGTATTGACAACAGTGGTGTTGTGTGGGCGCCGAGTCACACAAAATACACATTTCTACATAATGTTTCTTTAAAGTCAGAATTAGAAAGTATAAGCTCTGTCCAGTTTCAGTGCATTGCAGCTTTGTAGAGGGGAAACATCACTGCCTGATGCTTTTTCCATGGATTATTCTCTCTAAAAGATGCTCTATAAAACTTTGACTATAGACCAATACTGACATGGATTTCCTTTGACAGTTAATGTCGTAATTCAGTTTGTTTCAAGTGCAAATGAAGTGACCCCACCTGTTATATTTCCGACTGGACATGGAGGTGTGTGAGAAAGGAGGAAAAAAAAAACAGTCCCAGTTCAGAGGAGAACAGAAATGTGTGTCACTGTCAGGATCTGAGGCGATGAGGGACTTACTAGGTCTGCATTTGTACCAGACAATGAGGTATTTACTGCTGCCAGGACACTGGTCTGTCCCAAACACGCGGCTGTTGACAAGGACTTGACAGCTCCTTCTGTCTTGGCACTCGTCCAGCATTTTCTAAAGAGGGAAAGAGTGACAGAGAGCGGGAGAAGACCAAAGAGAGGTTTAGAGGGAGCACAATAAGCTAACGATGGTGAGAAGAGCGGCCGGCAAAACCTAAAACCACTTCAAACAGGCTGCTTATGGCCATGGGAATATGGAGGAGAGGACCAGGTAACAGAATAAAGAGAACGGGAGAAAGAAATCTGTGGAAAAAGCTCCACTCCACTCATTTCCTGGCATCCTTTAGCTTCTCTAGTTTCATCATCTTTTGCCGGCTGTAGCCCAGGTGAGCACATTCCAACACAATCCCACTTGCTGGAGGAATGACTGAATGGATTCTGTTCAGAGCCTTCCCCTGAATTTAACATGAAAGGAGAGGCATTTATACAGCAGATCCTGGAACGTGAAGGGGGGAATACGGGATATCAGTGTATTTCCCCCCAATACACACCAAATACATATGTAAGTCCTCCGTCTCAAAGATTTAAGGATTAATGAATGTAAATTCCAAGGATAAGACTGGTGATATCCCATGAAAGGACCGACAAAATAAATGTAAAATATTGTGAAATGGACAAACACATTGATGGTTTTGGTCTTTCCATTTTTGACTTTTTGACATGACTATATAGAATAAACTAAGCCTAACATGTTAAGTTAATTAGGGCTGTCTGTTTATTATTTTCTCATTAGGTAAACCCAAAACAAATCCTTACATTGGTGCATTTCTTTTGTCTGGGCCACTGTTCATGTTCAACAGAGCACTAACTTCATTTCAAGCTTCAGAGGCTGAATCGTACTCAGTAATGGACATGTGGGGTGGAGACTAACATCCTTTTTTACGGCTTTATCTGAGTTTAAAACAATTATATCATCTATTGCTACATTTTCCTGTGGATATCGTTGTATGCCACATCAGTAGACACCGCCCAACCCTATTCAAAATAACCAGGGATACATAGATCTCTATATCACTCGTCAGCAAAGAAACAAACCGCTCGCTGCACGATGGAAAAGATCCAAACTTCACATTCCACCAGACTTCACACTGAGAATCTATTAAAAGTACGGCTGAGTGCTTCGTCCAGATTTTCAGTGTGAGGATTACTCGGATTAGTGAAACAATTAGTCAGTAAACTAATTGGTTAATTGACAGAAAAGTAATCTGCAGCAGTTTTTATAATCGATTCAAAGTCATGTATCAGGTAAAAATGCAGAACATTTGCAAGTTACAGCTGATGAAACTGTTGGTGGAACAAAATAATCATTACATTAACAGATAAAACAGAAATTGCCCTTGCTGGCAAACTCTTGATGCAAACCTTTTGATATGGAGACATTCATACCGTAATGAAAACAAACCAGGGGTCATGGACAGGTGGTACAATGGGATTCTTCAGGGTTGTACTAATGTGGGTGGCGCAGCAGTCAGTCATTCTCTCACTTCAGCACAATGCACTCTCTGTGTCTGTGCATTCATGGCTGTCCTGTCTATTATGGAAACGGAGGGTGTTCGACGCTAGAAGGCAGGGGCACTAAGAATAAACCAAACAACCGCATGAATGCTGAACAGGATGTGTTTGTGTGTGTTTGTATTGGTGCTGCAAAGTGGGGGTTCTGGTCCAGCCGCATCCCAATTTAGAAAAGGATGCTAAGGCAAAGACCCCATGAAATCGCTTTGTGTCACGGGAACATACAAGCCGGCTTCCTCTTTAGAGAGTGTAATTTGCCGGAAAACATCCTCACAAAGCATTACATAATCAGTGGTGGTCCTCCAAAATGTAACCCTTGGCCAATTTGACCATTTTACAGGACACTTTCTCTCAGGAGGATCTGCTGCCCAAGAAGCGTGGACTAACAGAGGGAAGGATGCCAAAAAAGAGATTCAGCGGCTCTGGGAGACACTGGGGATGACCTCGGAGTTAGTTCTGGCAAATAGTTATCTAAAAAATAATCACTAAACAATTATTTTCTGATATCAAGAATATGTGTCGTTGGTTATTTACCTGTAGTGCAGTGGACACGGAACAATATCGATCATCCTCCCGAGGGTTATAAGAACTCAGGAGGGCCTGGTAGGTCTGAGGGCACTGCTGGGGGTCCGAGGCGCCTCTCCTTCCATAGAAAGCTGACTGGACGGTGATGGTGGTGCGGGGCGGACAGCGAACAGCCAAGAAGTCTCCGTCACAGGCCTGCTCGGTGTAGTTCCTCAACACTTTGGACAGGTAACCTATGGGACAGCAATGCAGCCTTTACCTCGGATACTGAAGGTGCAAAACGTCAAAGATTTCTTGATGTTGCAGCTCTGTAGCATCATTTGCATTATATGTGCAGCACAAGCGTTCTTAAAGACAGTATTTAAGGATTGGCCACCTGTCAAACTCCTACACCAAACAAATACGGGACAACAAACTGCTGCTAACTGTAGCTGCCTTTGCTAGTTAGCTCAGGTAGCCGTGCAGCTAGCGGTTTGGACAGGGGGACCAGGGACCAGGGCAGGGTTAGTGCTTACACAGCTAACACAGGACCAGGACGGGCCAGGGCTAGCTGATTAGCTAGTTACTTCAGGAGCTATCCCTGCAACACAATACAACGACATCATCATGTCAAAACTGCTATTAATTAAAATTCTGGTGATGATTTTAATTAAGTAATTTTTGAATGTTCTCAACTAAACGTCTTATACTGTATATTGCCCCTTTAATTTCACTGCACTGGAAGTATTGAAGAGGAAAATCCTTGTTAACCAGATTAAATCCTGCTACCTCTGTTTCGCATTGTCCAAGCAAATGTTTTTCATGCTAGCATCATAAACAAAGAGGGTTGCTAGAATGCTAGAGATCTTTTTTCTTCAATAATGGAGTGTTTCCATGGACATTTGGTAGCGCTGCATATCAGCAAGCCCTGACAGATCACTGCTTACATCTAAAGGACGCCTCCAGGCCGTGAATACCACAACAACACAGGGAGGGTAAAGCTTTAGCTTATTTAGCTGTTAGCGTCAGCCCTCTGGTCATGGCTGGAGAACATATTCTTGTGTTTGATATTAAAAATACCTGCCAAGGAGGAATTTTTAAAGCCTGACATTATTGCACTTTTTATACAAGGATACAGTTCATACATACCGACTGTACATACTGGATTTTTCCAGCAACAGAGTTTAGAGAGCATTTTGAGGCATTGCTAGCTAAAAATGCTACCAGGCTGTGTGATGGTCATCTTATTTATCTGTAAACTGAAGCTTTTATGTGCCACTCTTCATTTCTATTAGTGTGCTACTTCCTCGCTAGTAACCACGTTAACTTGCACCAAAACAACCAGCTACTATCAAGACTGTGAATAGGAACATTACATAAACCGTTTAATGGAACAAGCACCGCGTGAACTTTCGTTTAACCTCGGAGGCTGCTTCAAATCAAATAAAAGCCCTCATTCTTTTAAAACGCTCGAGTCTCACGGCTAACTCCACTTTCCCCATTAGGAGTCTTTGAGAGCTGCCAGTCAGCCTGTCAGTCACACGGGATAACTGAAGCCATCACAAAAGCCACCATTAACATTCCAGCCTGTGAGAAGGAAAGAGCAGATAAAGGAGAGTTGATCCCCTGGCCACTGTCATATAATGTCTTATCTGGACCATTTCGCCTACATACTCGTTGCTGAAGAGGAGAAATAAACACTCTCTTAGTCTTTAAAGTCAGCTGGATTCAAAACCTTGCTTGTTGAAGGCAACTTATAAAGCCTGGCATATGTAAGATCAGGTGTGGCTCACTGTGAGGTTCAGTGTCAAAGTAAGACACCGGCATTCAAAAACATAAAAGAAAATAATCACATTTCTGTCTCCAAATGTATCCAGTTAAAAATGCTACTATTTTTACTTGTAAACAGCGTCCGAAGCGAGCTCAAGCTTCCCTGTAAGTGCTCTGCAAACACGTCTTCAGATAAGTACACACACACACACGCTCACACACACTCACAAAGTGGACACACTGTCATTCGATTACCTGTATTTGGTTAGTGTTTGGTCGGGAAGAGGAAATAAACAGTTTGCTAACACACACATTAGCAGGGAGGCACACACGTGGACACACACTGAACACACACATTGTCCCCTTATCACCATGGCCACAGTTAAAAGGAGGAAGCGAAACAAGAGACATTCTCAGGCTGTGAAAGGTCAATACACTCACTTTAAATAGAGACAGTTATTAAACCACCGTAGCTCACAATAACAGTTTTCCACCTGTGGCTGGGCTGTGAAAATAGAGAACAGGTGCACATGTGCAATCCTATTTTAGGTTTATTTAGAGATTATTTGGATGCCACGGACCAAATTATCAGGATGTGAAGTAGAACCCGACCACAGCAGCTGTCTTTGCACTAAAGCTCAGACTTGTAGACATGTTACAGTTTTATTACCTGTATTTATCAATTTCATGCAAAATCACTTGCTAGTTGCCAAACTGCATTTGTCCAAATCATTAAGTTGCGATATATGTACATAGTGTGAACAACCCCATGATCATTAACGTGAAACAAGAACATTTTATTAAAGGATACGTTCACCCAAAAATAAAAATTTAGTCATTATCTACCAACCACGAATGCCGATGGAAAGTCAGGTGAAGTTCTACAAGTGGAGCTTCACGGCAAAACTGTGTTGCAGCATTCTCCTAAACAACTGAAGTAGATGGGGACTAAAAAATACGTCCATACGTCGTAATCCAAGTCTCTGGAAGCCCCAAGATCCAAAATTGATTTTAAAAGAGTGATTTACGGCCCTTTTTAAAGCAGAAAAATCTTTGTTACAGCCGCTAAGCTGAATGCTTTGGCGCTGGCCCCTTCTGAAGTTGGTGCACAACCGTCAATGGTGACAGTAATGACTTTTCAAATTAATTTGGGATCTCAGGGCTTCTGGAGATTTGGATTACGCTTTGTTTTTTTAATGCTTTAAACAAGTCTCCATCTACTTCAGTTGTTTAGGAGAATGCCGCAACACTGTTTTGCTGTTGAACTTCACAAATGTTAGGAAACATCACCGGACTTTCCATCGGCCTACTGCTGAGTAGATAATGACTGAATTTTACATTTTGAGTGAACTTATCCTTTAAGGCCTCCCGACACAGTATCCCTTTTGCGATTAAAAATTACACTGACGGCGTCTGCTGAAATTATGATTCTTTCTTTCACTTGTGTTGGCTAAACTAGTTTCTCCCCCGCTACAGTAATCTCCCTCGCTCACACACACAGGTCTGCTTTGCATGCCACATTCCACAAAGGGTGAGAGCGAACTTGGCATTTCCCCCTGGCAGCGAGACCACACACACACACACACACACACACACACACACACACACACAGGCATACAAAACGTCAACACAAACAACGTGGTAGGAACAAGCCTCGCTGCTTGGCTCTTGAAGCCAGGGTGTGTGTGTGTGGTGTCGGTGTAACAGTATCACTTTATTCGGGCTGGTTCCTGGCAAAGTGCCAGCGCCATGAGAGACCACGAGTTTGCGCGGCCCTCCGGTTAAGCGAGCCTCGGGTACAGCGGTGTATCCATGGAAACCGAGGTTATGAAGAGGGTGAAACGGAGAGGACTGAAGATGGATGATTGGGCCACTTGGAGGAGGAGCTTCTTGAGAGAGGAGATCGTTGAGCAACAGTTTGAGCGCCACTAACACCGCTACGCCTCCCTCCTCTCTACAAAAGTGGGACTGTGTGTGAAGGCAAACAGATTATCTCACACAAACCCTCAGGTGCTTTCCAAAGAATCCATTTCTCTTTCTTCCTCCTCCCACTCCCTTTCTCTGTCTCGCTCTCTCTTCCTCAGGATCGTCACTATTGTTCCCTTCACGCTACCTGTTGACTGAGGCCTCCTTTCAAGGCCAACGAATCAGGCGGGGTGAAGGCACCTGTGTAAACCGCCCAGCCAATGACAGGTGTCCCTCAGAGGCAGAAGGCCGAACAATGCTGGAGGAACACCCAGGCGTCTCTCCTTCTCCCTTCTCCTCCCTGTTTCTTTTCATGTGGGCCCAGACTCCTTCCTTAACTAGCTCCCTGCCCTTTCCCCTTAACAAAAGCGCCGCACTATTATGTCTGCTGGTTTGTTTATTCGGTCATTAAAAGACAGGAGGTTGCGGTCGCGATGCCGTTCGTGCACAAACAGGTTGTCTTGTCGTGACCTGGATTGAAAGGCGTGCCAGGTCCATTTAAGCGTGGGGATTTGTTATAAACAACTGCACCTGCCTTTTGTATCTATCGTCCAACACAGATGGGATCTTGTCATGTGACGCGACTTAACCTGTCAGAAGGCGAGAATGTCCGAGTTTTAGCTACAAACGCAATCTTTCAACCGATTGTAAAGCTCGAGAACCTTGTGATTTTTAGCCCCTCATTTGCGGTCATGTGATGACCCTCAAGTCTGACCCAGAGATGGAGGGGTCAGGTATGATGCAGATTAGTGATGGGCCACTATGTTGTGTCAACATGACACAGAAAGAGGGTGGAGAAAGCTTTCCTCCTCAGGATTCACTGATAAGTCACAACTGGTGCAGGCTACATACCAACGCAAACTTACAGCAGAGTTAGAGGTGTGTGATCTGTCCAGAAAATAAAAACAAATATCAATATGCAATCTCTTCTTTCAGTTTTGAAATGCCCTGTAGAATTTGCTCCATTAAAACATAACACTGCATTAATTATAATACGTCACCCAAGACAGTAAAGTATCTTGTCCGATACATAAAATAAAATACTTAAATCTCTAAGATTTGCATGCAAAAGTAAATCTAAAATGCCTTCAAGATAGATCCTGATCTGAAATTGTGAGATCACACACCCCTACCATAAGCAGGGTGTGGGTAAATATGCTTAAAGGATAAGTTCACCCAAAAATGAAAATTCAGTCATTACCTATTCATCCCCGTACTGATGGTAAGTCAGATGAAGCTTCGTAGTCCACAAAACCTTTCTGGAGCTTCGCAGAGAAACAGCATTGCAGCATTCTCCTAAACAAATGAAGTAGATGGGGACTTGTTTCAAAATAACTGAAAAAAGAGCACAAAATGGCTCCACACAGCTCATCTGGCAGAGGATGCAAATTACGTTTTTTCAAATGATTGATGACAAGTCCCCATCTACTTCAGTTGTTAAGTTGAATACTGCAACCCTGTTTTGCTGTGAAGCTCCAGAAATGTTATGTGGGCTGCGAAACTTCACCTGACTCTCCATCAGCATGAGGGTGAGCATATGATGACTGAATTTTCATTTTTGGGTGAACTTAGCCTTTAAAAATATTCAGCTATTTCTTCTATCCACAGCTGGATCCTCTACTGCAATCTTCCCTGCCTCACTTTTCAGGTCAGACTGCGAGTAAGCTCTGACTAATTCCCCTAATGGTCCACTAAGCTGAGGTGTCTGCCTGCTAAGCGAGCGACTACGACAGGTATTTCTGACATGAACTGAGGGCAGGTGGGGGGAACGAGGAAGGAGCGGTGAGAGAGGTAGTTCAGGTGGAGACTCCATTCTGTTACTCATGCTCAGGGCTTTCCCCTGCTTTTGAAAGATGCCGCCTCCTCCCATTGGCCGAGCCTGGAGAATGAACGAACAATGCACTGCAGCATGAAGCATTACTGACGTGGTATAATAGTGCAGGCTTAATGCTGCTTACTATTCAGCTGCTTACTCATTTTATGCTGCTTGTGAAGTCTTTTTTGTAAAGCCTCTTGCATTGGGCAAGAATGTGTCATATTGCAGAATATTAGAAGATTACAGCTTATCTTGACACCACAGAAGTGCCTGTTTACATTGTATTTTAGAGATAATCAACAGGCTGCATGAATAAGAGTCATATCTGCAGCCTCTTTAAAAGGATCATGTACGTATAATAAAGATACATCTGGAACAACACCTCAAAACGCATGGCGTAGAAGCTAAGTAGCCAAGATGTTTTTGAAAGCTAAAAATCAAAGGCTGTATCGTGTTTCATCTTGGTACATTAGGTATTTAGGCATTTACAGCTTCATGACTTTATTGGTGTTATTTTAAGCAAATTATAGCCATCAAACCATCAAATGTTCAAAGATGTAGAGCTGCAGGCCTGCTGCTGGAGAAGGAATTCCCTTTAAGTGGTGATTACTGGGACGAGCGGAGGTTTCCCTCAAAGACGCAGGCGGCGCTCTGGCAACAGTCGACAGAACGCGGTTGGAGATGAAGAGGGGAGGAAGGGGACGTGGAAAAGTAGAGATGAAGATGAGTGACGGGGAAGTAAAGAAAATCTGAAATAGACACCTGCTCAATAATCGAGTGTTGAATCAGATTCTGAAAAGATGCAGAGAGGGCGGTGGTTTTAATCGGACGAGGCAGCAAACTGACCATGAGAAAAAGAGCCGTACGGAGAACAGATCTTTAAAAAGTGAAGCCGCTGCTTACAGGATGTGGGCAGCAGAGAGTCCAAAGGCCGGAGCTGGTGGCTTTAGGCCCTGTAGTAATTACTTTCCTCCACAGACCACAGAAGGCGGCACAAGAGCCTGGAGCACGGCATGACTTTGAGATAAAACAACCGCCGTCTCTAAATCATGTGCGGTCAGAACTCTGCATTCACCTCTTCAGACCTTTAGCTGAAATATATGATACGCGAGCTGAATGAGACAGGTTGATGAGGTGTGCTGACATCAAATGAGACCGCAAAACAACAGAAGAAGAAAGCAGCAAAAGTTCACGTGGACGCCACAAAGGACACGCCACTACACAATGGACATGATGTCAAAGGAGATCTACGAGCAGCCGTTGCTGTAAACGTGCCAAGTACTGTCCTCGCTGCTAAGCCGTTCAGATTCGGGGGAAAAAGAAAAAAAAATGCATTCCTAAAATACACTGCATTCCTCTGCTTACAATACATTAGTCTTGCTACTATAGTCACGTTTTGGATTAACCTACTTTCTTGCTAATCTTGCTATGGGGCAGAGAAAGAGCACGGAGATATTTGGCTGAAACATTGGCAGTTAATTTGACATGAGTCAGAGCAGGATTACCTTTTCAAATACTCCAGTACTGTAATTGTGTGGCCCATTCAAAGTTCTTTCAAGTGCTGTAGTATGTGGGGAGTGAAGATTTAGCACATTAATTTGAGCAAACATGCACTGGCTTGCCATTTTTTGTACAGAATTGACAAATATTTGATTGATTCTTAGTACTGAAGAGGATCTATGAGTCTGTTAGCTCACATCGGCAAAGCTACAGTGTAGTAAAATATCCCTGAAAACCTTACATGAACAGGAAACTTTCTGTTGGAACAGTTGTTGTTATTTCACCTCCATTTGTGTGTGTTTTTGCTTCTTTTTTTATTTGAAAAAGGATATTTCTCTAATATGTACCAATCAGGATTTAGACAACAATTTGCTGAAAGATGATAAAACGAGATATTGCACATTTGGCTGCAGATTCATCATCACGAGACACTTCTTTGACATTAAATAGCCATTTGATCCATTGTTAATATAAGTATTGATTAAAGCCACTTTATGTTTTGAAAACAAGTGAGGAGCTTTAAACCTTCTCCTGTAAAAACCTAAACAGAGTTTGAATAAAGATTCACGAACAAACTATTCAAGATATTCCGAAAAGTAACATTTTCTGCAGTACAAGTGACGAAGGGTGTGTGAGAAGTGAGGTCTGGGATGTATTGACAGCATTAACAGGCAGCACGTGATGGCTGGTGCAGACTTCTTGGAATATTCACTGAACATGTTAACGTATACACAGACGCACTGTACGCTACACACAGCTTCTGAATGGGTGGGATGTCAGCTGAAGGGGCTTATTCTCATGAGGTTGGTCCCCTGGATTTAACCCCACTGAGCACCTAAACAACACAACTTCAAATCCACAGTATCCCCCCCCCCCCCAGGATATAAACCCAGCATGTGTTTCACACTTTGCTATCAGACTGATCAAACAACAGCTAATGGGATTGGGAAGACCAGTAAACAACATTCGCAAATTGAGACAAGGAGATAAGATGAGGGCGGCTTCATCTGTGCTTCCTGCAGCTAATCGAGGTGAAACTGACTTGTCACTTTCATGTAACAAGCTGTGACAGAACCATGTGCGTAAACATGGGCTATGTGGGTGCGTGCAGCATTAACATCCTGCATTTATTCTCACCTTTTTTCAATCTGTCGTCAGCAATGGCCGCCAGAAATGGAAAAACAAACCCATGTATTTAGATTTGGTTCACTGATGCACTAAAATTCTGCGGTCTGGAATCCAGAGGCAGAAGATGGGTGGAACTTGTTTTTAAATCACCACATGGGCTTAGCTCATGCTGTGTGAATCAATATCCTCAGGTGATGGGCTCCTTAATTTGAATGTCAGGGTTGCTAACATATCCCCCGTCCTCCCCCAACAGACAGAGACCGGAGCCTGAGCAGCTGAAATCATTAAAACCGGAGACACAAACACAAACACTCTGCTCGCCCGGCCCATGTCCTCCTCCCTGAGATGGGTTATCTTTCACCTACACACACTTGGAGGCACACACACACCTATGCTCACACATAAACCCACAGAGGCATGCAGACACAAACTATAACCTGCTGGACATAAACAACTTCTACACCCACCCTTGCCCGCACTTTCCTAAAAACAACCTATTTATTTGTTCACTCCATAACGTATGAACCCATTAGCAGCAGTCTCCTGGGCCTGTGTTATGGCCAAAAAAAGTTAGGAGTGTAGTGACACAGGATGAGTTTTTAACTGACTTGGCTCTACAACCCTCATCCCAACTTAAACTGGACACAGAATCCACACTATTGCCAGAAAACATCGAAGTTGCATGATTCTGAAAAACTCCTGGATTACATTAAATACCACCTTCTGAGATATCCACTCATGGAAACTACAGCATGGTTATGGTTTGGGAAAAACGGTGGTTATGGCAACCACAGTGTGGTTGAGGTATGATTAGGGTTGGGCTGCTAAAACATTTGGTTAAGGGAAGCAAAACTTTAAGCCAATCCAACAACTCGACATTGACGCCCTTACTTTCCCACTCGCTACATTACTGGGTGCATTACTTTCTATGTCAGGACTGAGAACTTTTAAACGAAGAGTTGACTCATTTCAATAATAAATCTTGGGTAACTATCGATTGATTTAATGATTAATATCAGCTCATGGTTGACGTGTGACGGTGGCAAATTCTCGCTTCAGTATAATAGATGTGATTGTCAAACACGGGATTTGCATGTTGAAGTTGTATTAGAGGAAATGATAATGTGATGAATGTGTTTCTTGTTTCAGGCAACAAGGTGGAGTTTTATCTGCGAAGAGAGAAGGGGATTAAATAGAGAGAACTGGAGGGATGTCACATGCTAAGTCAGACACATATCAGGAGGGGATGAGGAATTCATTCTCTGGAGGAGAACATGAACACAACGCGCTCCTCCTGCTTGTTCACAACCACACACAGCCGAGGAAACATCCACACTAAACGGTGCAGTTTAAATGAAACCACAAGAGAAGCTTGTCATGTTAGCAACAAGGCCGCGGTCGATGTTTCAGGTTCTAGGCGTCAGTTAACTCCCGCAGACAATGAGAGGACGTCCACCTGTGGGTCTGTCGTTTAAGCTCATCCCGAGGGGGTACTCGCTATAAAACATCTGCCGGGTCGGAGGTGGCCTCACGGCTGGAGAGTGGCCGCTGCGTCTACCCAAGGCAGTCCCCCAAAAACCAAACACTGGTCCCACCCAAGTCCTCCCATGACCTCTGTTAGCACGTGCCTCTCCTTACGACCCCTGGGGGTCAAAGGGCACTAGGTGAGAGGACGCTTTCACTCCGAGTCCCTGAGCGCGTGTGTTGTGTGTGTCTTCTGATGGGATGTGGGGGTGACGGGTGACAGAGTTGAGGGGCACAGAGGTTCCCGGGAACACCCTCTCTGGTGTTTGGATGCATGTCCAGACGCCCACAGAGAAAGTGTGTGACACAAAGAAAGAGATGGAGAGAGAGAGAGCCACAGGAAGAGAAGTCTGTCATTTTAATGGTCACTTTTATGGCCTGGGAGAGTTGGGTGGCAGCCAGACTGCTCCATTACTGACCGCAGTCCGGCAGACACCAGACAGATGCATCAGTGTGTGAGCTTTATTGTCACCAAGTGAACGACAGATGTATCTTTCTTGAGTCAAAGTCACTGCAGGATTGGATTTAAGTGATTGTTGGGTGGGGCAGTGGAAGCCTCAGGCTGAGAGAAGAGGTCACAAAGGAGCGATCTCCTTTCACTCATTTTCTCTGCTGTTGAGCAGTTTACTGAGAGACATGTCAGGAAATTGACTCGGGCTGCAACTAATGATTATTTTCTTTATCCATTAATCTGCTGGTTACTTTCCAGATTCATCTTTTATACTATAAAATATCAAAAACTAAGAATCGATTATTCCCCACACTTAATCTAAAGGTTTCTATACTGCATGATGTTTGTCTTCTGCTCACTGCAATGCTTCATCAGAGTCAATGCTGGCTTTTCCCTTCAGTTTTTCCTTTTGACTCATTATCAAAGAACCAGATATTTTCCAACACAGTCGCTTCTCTTTTGCAAGCCTTTGTGCCCCACAGCAGCAGGACACCTGACATTATTCATGCAGAAAATGAGCACGGCTTTTACTCAGAATGATCGCACTTTGCAACCCTATTCCTTTCTCCAAACCCCGGCATCATTGTGATCCAGTTGCCTTCAATCGCTCCATCACTTCCTGCCCTTCTCTATTTTTGCCAAAAGCCCACAAAATCCCCTAAAGAAAACAATAATTAGTTTTTAATGCAGTAACAGCAAGACAGCATACCTCTATCGAGGTTCAAACATGCGCTGTGAAGAAAACAAGAGGTATTTCCTTTGAAAAAAAAAGGGAGGGTAGGAGTGGGTGGGCACCGAAAGGCTGAGCTTTTTGGGGGAATTAACAAGCTTATCAGGGGGGCTGCTCTGTGAAAACAAGCAATAGGACAAGTCCTGAGGAGCTGAGGGAGTGAAAAGCCGTCTGCAGCATGTCCAATGGGACTTAGCAGGGAGATCTCCTTCCATTTACAACAAACGCAGACAGATCTGCAGGAATGAGCAGACTAAATGTGAAAGCTTACCTTATTCATGCCCTATTCATTCAGAGTTTCACGGAGAGTTTGTTTTTGTAGCTACCAAGTTAGCGGGGTCTCCTCAGGTAAAGGTTGACGCCTGCGGAGTGGATCGGCCGGATGGATTGTTTGCCTTGTTTCTATCTCATAATCGCTGTCGTTGAATTTGTTGTCTAATACTTTTTTTTCCTGGTTTCAGTACTTTCAGTGCTTTCAGTAGAAAATTAAAAGGCTAACTTCAGTTTTTTATCTTTTACTGGACGAGTGTTTAGCTCAGGGGAATGAATGAGGAATGAATCTCTCATCAAACTTGCATCGCATCACATCGCAATGCAGCGCAACGCTCAATAAACTGACACAACCAATGACATCCAACCAGAACATCTACCAACCAGTCAGCCAACGTCCCCTGTTCTTGAACTAGTCACTAGTTATCATTACAGTTATTTTATACATTTAAGAATTGTTCCATCTAATCGTCCAGCTATAACATGATTCAACAATGACACCATGCTGCAGATGAACAGTTTGTCTGAAGTCTGCCTGGTAAAAATGATTTTAACTGAAACATGGGGGAAAAAAAACAAAAACGGGTAAACCTCTCTCCCCTCTCTCTCCACTTCCCACCCCCCTTACCTGAGCTAGCCGGAGGGGCCAGTAAGCAACAGATTAGCAGTGCTTTGGGGAGCAGGCTGCTGTAGCGTGCTGTAATGCAGACTGTCAGTCCGACACAGTTGGGGGGCTACACAATGCCTCCTTGTTCAGACTGGCCCTTCTGTGCCCCACCTCACTACCTCTCCATCTCTCTCTGTCTCTTTCTCTCTTTGCCTCTGGGGGTTTTAATCAAACCATAAAAAAACAAATAGTGTTCAAAATGTGCTCACCCCCTCTCCTATAATGAAGAAAGAATGAGGTGAAGAGGGAAGAGAGATCAAGGCGGACGTGTTGACTCATAAGCGAAACATAAATCAGCTCCCAGGAAACAGGATAAAAGCGACAGAGGGGAGGAGGAGGGGCATCAAAGCATGGTCGACATTCTCCGAGATGCAGGAGCAGGAAAGGTGCGTGCGTTCGGAGTTTGCGTGTGTGGGCGTCGTGAGCGCATAAGCGGGATGGACACGGCCGGGGGAAGATAATCGCCGGTGCACACACCCACCAGACTCTTTCTCAACACTTGTTTTCTGTTTGTCTGCAGCTCAGTTTCATCCTCGCGCTGGCTGGTGCGACACCCTGTGCTTGCAGCAACAGGTATCCGATTCTTAAATAAGCTCTCGGCTCACAAGGTGAACACAAGAAGAGTCAAAAAATGACAAATGGGACTGCATTATTAATTAATTACACAAAACAGAGATAGCTCCCTATAACTGCACCTGCATGCAACTACGTCGGGGTGTCACTCAAGAATCTTCTTCATGTGTTTGGCTGTGTTTTCTTTGGGGCTTCTCGACACCTCCCTCGTGCAAGAGAGGGCAAGTGCAAACACACGCCTGCAATGTCTACATATATATCTATACAATGAAGGAATTAGACCTCATCTTCCCTCCCCAATAACAGTTATTACTATAGAAACAATCCAGCCCAACAGCTGATTGGGCGATTTGGGTGTTTTTTAGGGATAGACAGAAATCTATGCAAAATAATGATTATCATATTAAGAGCTGACTGGTTGAGCAGTTTTCTGCTGATTATAAGTCTTGATTAGCTGGTAGTTAGGTCTCCTCAACTGCAGTTTGAATGCAGTCTGGGTTTAATCCGGGAGTTTCACCCCAAAATCAGGAATGAGACAGAGACTGTCTGAAAAAGTGACATCTACCTACTCTCACTCAAATTATAGTGATTTGTTTTGGACAACAGCCAAGGTAAGCCCTCAGTCAGCATACAGATAACACACATTACAGTATGGTATATGGCTGAGACACTGAGGGAGTGTTCACAGCTGTAGTTTGGTTCATTTGACCAGAGTCGTGAGAATTTGCGGGAAGGAATTATCTCCTTTCCTTTCATAAAGGATGATTCAGTGTTAGCTTTGCTAAAAGAGATAAGAAAGGAAGCACTGAAGAAGCTTTATTTAGAGAATTCAACCAGCTCTTATCACAGCTGCCACCCAGATACCGCCAAGTCTTTTCACTCAGAAAAAAGACTATTCAACCACAGTCTGTGTGTGGCACACTGAAAGAAGTATTTCTGAATTTTAAAGCAAAGGATTCGTTTGGAGGGGATTGACAGAATGGTAGGAGACAATAACAGTGGCAGGATTTGGACTTTGGAAAGACAAAAGTGTTCTGGTCCAGATTATGTTGCAAACATAAAGTTCCACAGTTGGCAATTATCATCCTGCTTTATCAGGACCACATGAACCCATACTGGGAAGTCAAAGAGCTGAGTCAGAGCAAATTGAAAAAAAACAAACAAATTTAGTTAGTGTTTGGGCACTTAGTCTCACTCATTACATGGAAAAGAAAACAACCTCTGTTTTAACTCCTGTTCACTTTCTCCATGACCAACTTTTTCAGGTGGTCACCGGCCCAAATGAACCAAACTAGACATACAAACACAACAGAGTGTGCTTGGAGTGAACCAAGCAGGTTTGGTGTGAAAGTACCCTCAGAGGCCGATCAAACCAACACCGGCAAAACCAGTGATCTCTTGTGGTACAACACGCCTGGCGTGCGCTCCTCTCCCTTTCGAGCGATGTGTTTTTCCACTGATTTTTAGAAGCGAAATATTTTCAGGCTCACCGCGCTGTTTTGTCAGAGTCACGCTGTTCTAAGGCATTTTTGAAGCAACTGTGCCTGTAGCAATGAGTCTCTGTGTGATCAGATGTTATACAATATTTTCACCAAAATAAGGGCATTTATGCGGGTTGTTAAATACAGATATACTCCATTTACACTGCAAGTAGTCGACTTTTTGTTGCTTTGTCGCCAATTTTTTTCCTTCTTTTTGCCTCTCTGTTACATTCAACGTCGCAAATGTGCCATCAAACAGGCAACAGTAGAAAGCAGCATGGAGGAAAGTGACAATTTTTCAGTGGTTACTATATTAAAAAAGTAACCAACCTGAGAACTTCAACTTATATTAAAGCATTGTGCCGGAAAAGGGGTGACAATTAGCGTATCCACCCAGTCGTCATCTTTCCATCACTGCTGATTGGAGCTAGAGATGACACACTTTAAGAGTACCATTACCTTTGCACAGATAGAACAAAACGCTCAGTGAGACAGCACAGAATCAGAGAAAGAGAAAATCTTTACTGCATGCAAAACAGTTTTGCGTGACAAGTGTGTTTCTGTTCTCTGTGTGGTACCAGGACACTTACTGACATACCGGGACTTAATTTAGTGTAATATTGCCCCAACAGCAGCCAAATCATTTATTAAGCATTACCTCAGTCAGGATGAGGTCTCCTCCCACACATATTTTGGCAACGAGACAAAAACGTATTTTGATTGGTGCACATTCATATGGTTTATATGCTGGGACTTGACTCAGTTGAGACAAAGCTCGCCTTTAAGGCTACATCCGCTTTGAACACATTTTCACATTCATCTTGTCAGCGCTTCTGTATTAAGCGCTTTGTTCTTCCATTTAATTTCCGTCAGCGCATTGTTGTTCTCACAAAACCACTGATATGTATAATTTAAAGAAAGCTCAAGCTGTATAACATACTTCCCAGCAATTCCCTTTTTAATCACTCCACAGTGAAGCTGTTTCTTTTTACTGCAGCGCGATGTGGGATAATTTATTGTCCTCACGCTGAACTTGAAATGAGCAGTGCTGAAGAGTTGTTTCCTGTTGTAAACAGCCATCTCTCATCACCAGCAGCACACTGTTGTTCCCCGACATGATGTCAACCTCTGCTTTATGTGTTTGTTTATGTACTTATTGTATCCAGGGGGACTCGCACAGTAGGTCCCGTCTTTCATCGCTATCATGTTGTGTCAGGCCAGACCTCACACACCCCACACACATACAGACGCAAACACATATCTACAAGTTATCTACGTTACATCTCAAAGCTGTCTGCACCCATAGGCTCTTTAGTTTCACATTTCTTATTAGACTGCAAGAGGAGTCTTGTTAGTACCAAACTTTATAGACGGGATTTACGCTGCTATACATAACCAGCATTGCTCAGCTATTAATGATACATGTCACTCATAAGATAGCTAGATATGATGTTTCAAATGTCGGCGATGCTTTCTTAGCGTGCTAGATGTAAACTTTTCTGTAATGTGAAGCTGGAAAAGCCTCCGTCTCAGTTACCTCAGGGTTTAAATAACCTTCTGTAGGTTGGTTTCTGATGGCTGTTTCTATTTTAGCTGGCAAAATACCAGAATCGTGTCTCTTTTTCTCTGGCAAAGAAATTGTCTTTGAGTGTCAATCTCTTAGCTGTTTGGTTATCTATAACTTTTGTTACTTGCATTTTATCAAAGCAACACCTAAATGGATTTAGTGAGGGATTTGAAAGGATTTAGATTTGATAAGCGGATTCGAAAAGTAGATTCAGAGTTGCTAAAATGCTATCAAACCCGAATCAAATCCTTCTGCAACGTGTCTCTGGTGAATTAAAAATTTTAAGGTTTTGGTTATTTATCTTTATTTATATATAGTTTGAAGGGCTGCGAGAGCTAGGGCACATGCATTTCATTACATTTCAATGTACATGGTACTTTTTAAAGCTGCACTATGTCGTTTTTCAGAAAAAGTTTTAGTCATAAGAGAAAAAAATGCACTAATATTATCAACAGAGCGCAAAGAAATATCCATTTTTAATGTTTTAGTGTAGCAGTTCATGTATTCTGTCGCAGAGATATCTTCTGAAGTTAGCATACTAAACAGCTAGCCCGGGCCCATCATTTCTTATAATAACACTCCAAGCTTCCAATCGGGATCCCTAGCTGCATGGCTAATTGAGCTACCTAGCTAACAGAAGCTACCATTAGCAGTTGCTCTGGTGATATGCTGCCCCCTATTTGTTTGGAGTTGGACTTTCACTGATGGCCAATTCGTACATATTGCAACTTTAAAGGACAACACAAGTTGATTCTGTTTTACTTTGTTTATATTTGCTGTACTCTGCTTCAAACAGTGTTCTGGGGACCTTATTTTCCTCTGAGGAACACTTATTTATTCAGTTATATTATTCATATTTCTGAGATTCTGAATTTCTTTTCCAAAACTACACATTGCACCTTTAAGTTTGGTACATTTACCAATCAGAAACCAATGCAGCATGATAGTTAAACCTGAAATCATTTGGGTGCTGTCGCAAAACAATACAAGACGTAAAGAATGCACACTTTTATCAACTCCCAGTGCCTGTGTGTTTTGATGCCACCATGAAATGAATCGAAACGTCTTGACAGTTCACTCCTTTCAGAACCTAACTCACAGACTATTCTTTGAATAGCGTCACCTTCCCCACCCCCTCTCTATTTAGTTGTAGAGAAAAGCAGCCTTATGCCAGGCCCTCGCTGTCCGCCTCGCCGCCTGCCTCCACCGCAGTAGACAAAACAAGCGGGAGGCAGGATTTGTTTAGACAGAGCTCACCTGGCGCACACAGACACAGAAACAGTGATCAGACGAGCCCTGGGGAGGAGCAGAGGCAGCGAGGAGGTGGTGGGGAAAGCCTGTGAGCGTGCGAATGGGGGAAGGGAAGGGTCTGAGAGGGGAGAGCATGGGGTTCAGTGTGCTACTCTTATCCAGGGCCACGCAAAAATCAGAGAGGATTAAGACTCGAGGGGCCTCGAGTAGCGCTCAGTAGTAGGTGGAGGGGTGTGTTTGTGTGTTTGCGTGGGGGTAGCAGGCAGTTAGGGGTAGCTTAATCCAGGACTTGCCCATAGGGTGATAGCATAGGTGGATTTGTGTCAGGCAGCTTAGAGCACTGGCTCAGAGGGAAGCAATCAGCTGATCTGTCACCATGGAAGGATCAAACTCTCCAGTGTTTTATATCACAAGATTAAATGGTTAAAGGATTTCATCAATATATATTTAGAAGGGCTTCAACCAGGGCTGGGCAATAAATCTGTATTATATCGTTATGGTGACATATGACTATATATCATCTTAGAGTTTGGATATCGTGATTTTGCATAAGTGTTGTACCAGACTGTTCTACTTGAAAAGGCATCCCTGTGATATTGTTGCAACATCGATGTTGAGATGTTTTATGACATTTGAGTTTGTTGCCCCACAAATGAAGTGCTTTTGAGTAGATTTCAAAACTTTGGGACATTATTTTAAGGTCAGATTACCTAGCTCTACCTTCAGCTGTTGCAAGAAATCTAACCACTATTTTTCCATGAAGGAAGTTATGTTTTTGCCAATGTCTGTTTGTTCATTGGCTGGTTGGTTTGTCAGCATGATTACAAAAAACCTACAAAACGATTTCCACAACAATTGGATGGAAGATTGGTCTCAGCCCAAAATAGACCCCATTAACTTCTGGTGAGGATTTAATTATGTATTATTTGAAGTAGCAAATCCTCACATTTGAAAAGCCGAAGGCATGAAATGTTTGCCACTTTCGCTTAACGAATTACTTGATGATTAATCGTTTATCAAAATATTTGCTTATTGATTTTCTGTGGAAGATTTCATTAACTGACAGCTTGCCTGTTTGTTTCAGTTGTAATTGTTTGATCAATACTCAAGCATCTTCAGTTTTAGAGCTGAGTTTTTTTTCTTCCTGGAACAAAAATATGGCTGTAGAGACATGGCTCAAAGACCAAGTATGTATGTAATGTGTTAAAACAATGAACACGGGACAGTTATTGTAAGAACCCACTTTTGCACATTAAATTATGCTGTTTCTTTGGATTGTAGAGCTTTTTACAATAAAGAAAAGGATCTAATTATGGTTAAAGTGATCATCACAATTATTCAGCTCACAATTTAATTCATTACAATTATCCAGCTGTCTCTGAGAACAAATTAGGTTGACTGCATGTTAACGCCTTAAACTGACTGAAAACTGTTTTAACTGCATTCTCAAACCCTGCACGAGTGTGCTTTACTGTTCACATCTTTTCATCAAGGATAACTGAAGAAAAACAGGAGATCTAAATGAAAAACATCAAAACTGATAAAAATCAACTACATCTTCAAAATTCATGACCTAAAAAATGGCCTTCTGTTGACTTTTCCTTCTTCCTTTCCTGACATTGGTCAACACGTGTGATGAGGTTCGACAGGGGGGGAACAAAGAGCAAGATGGATGATGACTCCCCCTCACCACACACTCACAGTTACTATGGGTTGACCTCAGTTGACCCCTTGGCCCTTCAACAGCCTCATATCCCATTGACTGGGGTTAAATAGGGGTTTTGCCTGCAGGGTTTTATGACACAGAAGAGAAGAAGAGTGGCTTCACTGTAACATTTTTGGCCGTAAACAATGCAGCGATTCTGAAATGTTCTACGGTTAAAAGAAACACACAATACCACATCTGTGTTTTGTTTGCTTGCAGATGAAGCCAGGCGAAAGGTCCAGGTGTAGAAAAAAAGAAAAAAGCTCGCCTCCTGTTATTGTTTTGACCTTTCTCCAAACAGTCCTGCATTCATCACTTAATTTTCCCTTCACAACCATGTGTTGACAAAAATGATTATCTGTTTTCTGTCTCTGTCAGCAGTTGACTGCATCCAGCAGGAGACAGAAAGGCAGAAATCACAGCCAGTACTTAGACACACCTGCCAAAAAGTACGAAGACCTCATTTATGTAGTTTGGGGGAAGAAGAGAAAAGATCTTTATTGACTGATTTTCTTTTCTACCTAAACAAACTAAACAAACAACTTTCTTTGCTGTCATGACTGAATAAACAAACTGACCTTAAAGGACAACACAGTTTCATGCTATTTTACTACTATGTTTATATGTGACGGACCCTGCCACCTTTCCAGCTTCAAACAGTGCTCTGGGGTATATTATAAGTATAGGGCTGTGCCTGCGATTATTTTCATTATCAATTAATCTGCTGGTCTGAAAAATGCCAGGAAGTTGTGAAAATACCCCAAATTTTCTCTTTACCATCGATTAAAACAAAGAAAAACATATCCTCAAAACAGAGAAGCTGGCACTTGAGCTCATGAAATGATGGCAATGATTTATCAGTGTCTTCAGATCCACTTATGAATGAATTAACCAGCCACGTCAGCTCTATTTTACTGTTAAAACATATCAGGTACCAGGTGCAGGTGTGGTCTGGATTTGCACAATAAAAGCAATTAAGCAAGACATACATGTCTGCTAATGGATGCTTTGCTGCTAGCTGTCTGATAAAGAACAGTTACATAACGAGCTGAGCGCTCATAACCTAAACAAATACATACAGGAGAGGAGACAGTAAGGGTACAAAAATCAACAATCGAGTCTTGATAGCTTGTCAAATGAAGAGCATTAAAGGCGTAATACGTACGAATTTCAGTGTAAAGCATTTCAAAATGTATTAAAATGGTCCATGTTTGGCGTTATACCAAATATGTCTATGTATATTGTGTAGCAGAGATATCGACTGAGGTAAGCACGCTAGCCCTGGGCCTGAATACCTCTTTCTCCCGATGATTCAAAGCTCCTGTGCTGGCAGTGTCAACACCAAGGTGCCCTCCAGCACTCCAGCTAGCTGCACGGCTAACTTAGCTAACAAGCTAACAGCAGCTACAGTCTCTCCAAGTCTTTGAAATGTCAAAGAATTTTGAAAGAATGCTCGTCACAATTTCCCAGAGACCGACGAGATATCCTCAAATGGCTTCTTTCGTCCAAACAAAAGTCCAAAACCCCAAGAAAACTTAAACTATCGACCAAGCATCAAAATTGTTGGCAATTAATTTCATTTCAATTGAGTAATTGATCCATCAACTTGTCGTTGCAGCTCTTCTTGCTACGTCTGTTAGCCCCGGGGCTAACAAGTGTGCACAGCTCGCTCCATACCTCTAATTAGCCATTCAGGCGGCTGTATAATAGAAGATGATAACAGGGGAAGAGAACAAATTAAATTACCCACCAACATACTGTAGTTTGTTTCCATTGCTGCAGTGCGCTCAAAGACGCTGCTGAAATACGAAACTGCCATTACACCAGTTTACAAATGATCCAGAAACAAGACACATAGAGAAGCATGAACCAAAAATAGTGTGTGATAAAATTAATTAATCTTATGACACTTGAATCTACAGTTGGTTTCATTCAACACACTGGCAGATGTTCACTGATGTGACCAGATAGTCCACTATCACTGATCCAACCATGTGACAGATGTTAAATTAAAACCCACCACTCCTGTCACCCTGCACCCTGGCAGCACCTGTCAATCACAGCACTCCTCTCAGTCTCCAGGGAGACTCCAGCTGGTCGAGAATGTGAGGACTGAAGGATTTCTTTGTCCCTGAGGTATTCTGAGCCTGTCCCCTTTTGTCTCATTTCATTCACAGGTCAGCATTTCTGTAAATGCAACAACAAAAATTGCATCTGGGGACTCCATTTCAACACCGGCGTCCCCTGAGGGCCTACGGGAAAAAAAAATCTGATCTCAGCGCCACGAGAAGGAAAGGAAAATCTCAACATGATCCTTCTGGAGAGCAAAGTTTGCAACGAGCCACTGAAAAGTCCAGAGGTAAAACTTGCACCAAAGCTGAGATTTCAACAAATTAACTCCTGCCTATGACACAGTATCCAAGTAGCAAATCTAATCTGGACTCAGCTGCTTTAATTAACTTCTCAATCCCAGGAATTAAGACCAAACCAGCCACCACTGACACATCCCTCCCAATTACAGCCACACAACCCCGTTAACAGCCCCTCACCACTCTATGATCTTTAGCAGCTCATTAGGCAGCAACACGGACACATGTTCGCACACAGGATCATACGCAGAGGGCATCGTACATACATCTGCTCTTTAGCACCTTTTTCCCCACGGTGTTAGTCTGCTCCTTTCCAGCCATTAGACCCATTAGAGGCCAATTAACACCGACACAAAGCTCCCTTCCTGTTTTATGGCACTGTAAACAAAACCTGCAGGCTCGCCTTTGGGCTCAGCAGAGCTCAATAGCCTATAATACAGCACAGAATAACTCATTAGTTTAGTAATATGCTGCCTTTTCTAAGCAGATATAAAGGCCTGCAGATTCAGGTCACATAGGATGGTGCTTAGCAGTTAAAGGCAGGTTCCCACGTTATGATGTGAGCACTTGCTTTGACTTTAAATATGATTGTGTGCATAATGATAAAAACTGATATGTAGTCGGCACTTGCTTTCTTCTCTTGGCTGTAAAGGACAGCACTTGCTCCAGACAATAGTTCCCATCTAGTGACACATTAACCCATTTATCTCAACGGCATCAATAGATATGAGCTGCAGATAGTGTGCTCTGCTGATAACAACCAGCCCTTACAGCCAGATGGCTGAAGTTAAAGGGGAACCTGTTGCTCCAAGTGCCTCATGTGGGTCATTCTCCACAGAATGTGTCAGAATACGCGCGATCGGGGTCTTTCAAGCTGCGTTTTACCCGGTTTGTGGAGTAAACATCTGAGTGTGCATGCTGCAGCACGCCACAGGCACGGGTCGTCCTGAGAGGAAGAGGCTGATGCGACACTGAAATCACCCCTCGGTTGTTGTTGGAGACGTTAAAAAAAAACACGCGTATTTCATCCCCTAGGCTGCAGAATGTGTATTTCCCACGCGTAAAGACAGGATGGAGCGTAAACGAAGCGACACGAGCAGACTAAAACAAGCGCTGATCACCGTTTCAACCCTTTTAAAACAGCTCCACACTACTTTCACCCCACCTGAAAAGTCTGAGGATCCCTTGGTGAGGTCGCAGAGGACGGTCAGACACGTTATTCCCAACAGGAGCGCATAAGTGACGGCTGAGAGAGTCCCATCTGAGCAGAACATCCTTGAAGCCTCAAAGTTTTGGACTTTCTCCGTAGCATTAGAAAGTCCAGCAGCAGCATTAGGGGGGTTCAGATTCTGGTGTGCGGTCCCATCATGTCTCTATTGTCTCCGCCTCATCCTCCTCCAGAGTGAGACCGGGATCGGGGTTCCTCCGGGGGCTGGAGCAGTGCTCTCTCCGCTGCCGCTGCTCTCTGAGAGCATTTCTAACTGCGTGTTGTGTTGTGTGGAGGGAGGCAGCCCACCTGGAGGACCGCCGCTCCCCTGCATGGTCTCAAAGACCCGGAGTTCCCTACCAGACACATGCAATAATCCAACAACACAGTCACTCTGTCCCCCGATGAGCACTATTTCATACCATATGCGCATTTTTTTTCATACTTTTGTGCTTGTAAGTAAAATAATGGATGCAGATTTGTTTTTTTATATGAAATTGTGTATCCAGTATTTAAAGGTGCACTATGTAGTTTTAGGGAAGAGATTTTAATCAGAAGGACAAGATCTTCATTTGCAGATTTTTGTATGCCTTAACAAACTAAATTAACACGTCATCTTTGTTTTCATGACTGAATAAACAAACTGACCTTAAAGGACTTTGTTTATATTTGGCGGACCCTGCCACCTAGGTAACTTAGGGACCTTATTTTCCTCTGAGAGCAGCTTGTTTATTAAGTTATGGGGAAAAAAATAATATTTCTTAGTTGGTATAACTACCTTGTTAATTTTCAAAATATTAAAATTCTGAGTTTGGATTTCTTCTCCAACACTACATTGTGCCCCTTTAATGTGTGTTATTGGTAGTTTTACCGAAATAGAGGATCTCCATACTTCTTTCTTACTGAGTTCTTGGAGGAATAGAGGTACATATCGTTTAAAAAAGCTGGCTGGAGCAATCTATAAATGCAGAAAAAGAAATCAGAAATCTTAAATTACTCTCCTTGAGTGATAACACACAGTAGCTAGACAACAATATAAATGCCAACAGTACAAATAGCTTACATAATATATCTAAAGACAACAAAGTAGGTATTTTGTTGCAGAAAAAATATGGAAGATGACGCTCACAAGTGCTGACAAAATAAAACAATGACACAGACAGGTTTTTGGAATAGAGGCACTTCCACTATCACCACAATCATCAGACATCATCAACATCTACATAAACTTAATAGGCCTTCTAAAATCACTATCTCTGCTTTACAATTTGCTTATTAATGGTAAAGGCAATTATAGGCAAGGTCGTGTGTAAATCACACAGGCAGGTTGGCTATGGTTGTCATCTAAATATGTCAAGCCTTTTAATTTAATCTGATATGGTTTAATTTGATTCGTCGCAGTATTTAGTTGCCATTTCCTATTTATTTCTAATTTTGGGACCACATGTGCACTTGAAATATGTAATCTTGTGGACGGTCCAGCCTTTATATATTTTTATTTTCAATTAGATTCAATTTTTGTTGTTATACTAAGCTGCTATTCCCTATTTATTTGTGGTTTAAAGCCCACTTTTGCACTTGAAATAGGTCAAAATGAGCTCGTGTAAAACCGACATAACAGTTGCGCCATCTTGTGGACTGCGGGCTACATTGCGATCCGGACAAATCGCGTTTCAAAGACATTTTGACCATCACGGCTTCCGTTCTACTTGCGCGTGTGTCTACAGAAGGTCAGACATGGCAGCCTGTGTGAAAGGGCTCGACAAATTCATGTTCTCGCTGAGGTTATTACGAAACCTCCAGCTCCAAAATGAACGTAAGTAAACCGAACAAGCTCTACTTTCACAACTTAACGTTGTAGTTTGCTGTCAGGCTTCGAAGATATGTTGTAGCGGCAATTTACATCCGCTAGCTGCGAGCTAATGTGGCTAGCTAACGGTAGACTGTTAGCGTTAGCTCTCTTCACCCCGACTTTGCTTTAACTTTATGGATAAAGTGTGCCATTTTCTTGTTATTTCCAGGGTTCCTGTCCACCTCTGTGTGTCGTTTTGCTGCAGGAGGGTTCACCCCTCCATCTAAACCTGTCATCATAGATAAAACACAGACTGTGGCATCTACGCGAAAGTATGTTAAGCATAATAAGCACACTATTGACACTCGTTGATACACACACCAAAGCTGCAAAGGAAGTGAAGTATGTGTCTTAAAGTCGTGTCTCTCCCTCTCAGGCATCTGAGCCCAGAGTTCATCCCTCCCAGAGAGAGAACGAACCCGTTCAAGTTTTTCATTGAGAGGAAAGACATGATCCGCAGGAGGAAAGTGCTCAATATCCCTGAATTCTACGTAGGTAAGAAACCCATTGATATACTCAGCAGGTACATTCCTTACTGTGAGGGAAGAGGTTTAAGATGACCAAACAGTTTCCTTCTCTCATCCTCAAACCTGGAGAATTTGACACTTAAGTCGAACAGCTCTACCTAGCTCCATTCTGGACAGAAGTGTTTCTGTCGTCTCAGCTGTTATGATCCAGACTGAAAACCGAGGCTCTCTGACCAGGCCTTTTTTAGCAGTGCCCATTATCGTCGTCAAAAATATGGATTTAACAATACATATCAATTCTGAATATATGAAATGGTTTCAATACTCGCTTTCTGTAGTATAGATGTGCAGATACCAGCTGCGCTCTCTCGCTCGGTCAGCTCATTTGTATTGTTATGGTGTGAGCTCATTAAATATGGCAAGTTCAGAGCCTCTGCAACCTGTTTTGGTTTACAAAGAAACAGAAGGAGTGCTGTCTGGAAATGCATTTGAGGCGACTGAACAAGGAGGGGGTACAAATGAAATGTGCTAACACAACTTTAGAAAAAAATTACCTGAAGGATCGACACATCAACCTCTGAGGTTTGATAAAGCCCCCATTTCAAAATCACTTAAGCATTCAAAATGACGGCCAAGTAAACTGTTTTTGATTAGTGTGATATCCTGTTGTTGGCTCAACAGCTATTTGTAATTCTCAAAGCTACGATAATCCCCCTCAGAGCTGTCAGCCCTGAGGAATATCGGCAGCGCACCTCAGCAGAGTTTCAGTTCATAGGAAAAGACTTTGACTATGGTCTGAAGTGAATTAACTTAGATGCTGTTTATGCTTAACACAAAGTACACAAGCATTGTTATATGTATCTTTTAATGAAAATTAAAGATCTATGCCCTCAATGTGGTGTCAGTTTTCAAATGGTATTACAAATGGTTTGGAATATCAATATTTTTCAAGGTATTGTACAGTTACAATTTCCAATATCATGACGACACCATCATGCCCATCACCTTGTCAGGGGAAGGGGAACTTCCAATTGTGGAACTTAACCAGTCTTGTATTTCCAATCCCTCATCAAAACTTTATCCCAGGCATTCTCCAATATTTATCGTTATTCTTTCCTATGGTACAGTGTTACCATTATTTTACCTCTTTATTTACCAAAAACTTTGCAAATATAAATGGTGTCTTTGAAAAAAAGCCATGCTTAAGGTCTGTTGTTTGTATCATAATTTAAAGTTTCAAGGACATCAAATACTGATGACCTGGGAATGAGATTCAACAACTAACTATCTTCCGAAATGCACTTTAAAATGGTGTAAATTATTCTGCTTGTTTTAAGGGAGTATCCTGGCAGTGACCATGGCCGACCCTAATGCCAGTGGGAAAGCAAACCGCTTTGTTGGCATCTGTATCCAGAGGGGTGGACATGGGCTAGGAGCCACATTTGTCGTGAGGAACATCATTGACAACCAAGGTGAGGTGTCACTACTGATCCAACAAAGACTAATTGTCACACAGTTTGTTACTGTGCCCATCGATAACTTGGTTGATGAAGATGAAAGGCTTCCGTTTTCACTTCACTCAACAAGAGATTCTTAACATGTTCAACAAAGTGAACCAGGTGGCCTTCAGGTAAAACACCCATTTCAATCATGTTTTTCTTGGCTCAGGTGTGGAGATCTGCTATGAGCTGTACAGCCCTCGTATCCAGCAGATTGAAGTGCTGAAGCTGGAGAAGAGGCTGGATGACAATCTGATGTACCTGAGAGACGCTCTGCCGGAGTACAGCACTGTGGACCCGAACATGAAGCCGGAGCCCTGCTCCCCCACAGGAGAGGTGCCTGTCAGCACGGTGAGAGAGCATTGAGATGGAGACTCATCTGTTGTACTTAATATTATTAAAGCTCATTTCTATAAAGCTGCTTGTATTATTATTCATATTAATGCAGGTATTTTTTCTAGTAATAGTGATAGAAATTCTGCCTTTTGTAGGTGGTTTGATCTAAACCTTTGAACTTCTTAACCTTTGATATGAGTGTTGATAACTGATAACTGTTGATATATTCTGGTTTCTTTACTCCTCTATGACAGTAAACTGAATATATTTAAGTTCTGGACAAAACAATACACTTGAGGACGTCATCCTGGGCTTTTGGAAATACTAATCAAGATTTTTCACCATTTTATAGACCAAACAACTAATGGATCAATCGAGAAAATGAACGTCAGATTTATCGATAATGAAAATAATCACTGGTTGCAGCCCAAGTTAAATCCATAACCAACAATAAGCAAACAAAGTGTGAAGAACAGAGGAATCTAAATGATTAAACATTTCTGTCTTTTCACCAGCTGAAGGTAAGGATGCGCCCAAAGCCATGGTCCAAACGCTGGGAACGACCCAAGTTCAACATCCAGGGCATACGCTTCGATCGGTCCCTGACTCCAGAGAAGATGGAGCACGCCCAGAAGTGGGCAGAGCCTTGGCGGGAGTACGACATGCTGAAGGAGTATGACACATCCAAACTGGAAGAGCAGATCCTCAGTGAGGTCCAGCGGGAGATGAGCAAGTGAGGGAGTTTTACGATCAACAGACTTTTTCGCGACTAGGAAATGACTGAAACATGGAGGTTTGCAGGGATGTCTAACACTCTGCTGGTGATCAGTTGAAGTTAATCCTGATGGTTTACTTCAGTCACACCAATGTATATAAGGAGGAACCAAAATGGAAACCGGTGTTGTACTTGGAGGAATCATGCCGCCCTCTCTTTGTCTCGTCAGTCTGCTGTCCATCACATGAGTTGTTAATGTAACTGGACTTAGTTATGACATTTACTCCATCCATTAAGTGGTTTCTATAATAAATGCTATTAAACCTTACAAGCTTATGATTTTCATTTTGTTCTCCCCCCTAAAATTTTGTGTTTCTGTTTGGTTTTATAGCTGTACTTGCTATGGAGTAATGGAGTGTTGGCACTAGGTGGCACTATCCCTCCATAAATGTCACGTCTGTCAGCAGTTGCATAAGCAAACCTTTGTTGTGTCCTACAGTGTTTTTAGGGAAACTCCTGCCATGCTAAAACAAACAGTGTATTATTTTAGTTCTGTTTCTAAAAAGCAGTTTCTCTCAGTTATCTGGTTTTGGACCTTTTATAAAAAGTATTTTACATGTCACAGATTTGAGAGGCTTCTGGGTTTAATTTCATCAAGATTTCTTGATAAATCAGTAAACCTGCTTCTTGGAACATGCCGCTGTATCCTGCACTTTGAAAAAAAACAACCCTGGTTTTCAGGGACCGTACACCAAGGACACCCGGTAGTGTTTTACTGTTGTGGATGGAAAATTGTGGTGTTGAGATGGTATGTTAGAGCGTCAGTTGGGTAGTATAAAAACACTTGGACTCCTGATGTTATGTCTGCTCTCTCTCTCTCTCACTGTGTGTGTGTGTGTGTGTGTGTGTGTGTGTGTATAAACATGCTGAATGAGTCCCTGCACTCTAATTTCTCCATATTACAGGATGAGACGCGGAGAAAATGGTCTCTAATACAGGAGTAGCAGATGTTTACTGAGCTCATTATGGACCACACAGAGTTCCTGTGTGGAGATAGAGACGAATGCAGAGTGATTATTCCTGTTAGGTTTTAGCTAATGGAATAGAAGAAATGCAGTTAACCTTTCAAGAAATTCACGCTATTGGGTTGAGTTAATGGTTTGGATTAATTTATCTAAATTTGCACCTGTTGAAAAGCTAAGTCCCAGACTCTCTTCAGTGTGTTTAGTCCTGCTGTTGACACTGCCCAATCAGACCTGACCTGCAGCAAAGAAAACCAACCTCATCTGTATCTGTGTACAGTAGTTTGAGAGCCAGTCCTGCACATTGTCATTACACTCTACCCACTGAACCAGCTGGCCCTTTCACCTTTTCATTTTTTTTTTTTTTTTTACTCTCAGTACTTCTGTTTGGGACTGATTGATGTTCACATGCGGAGGCGGTAACAGAAATGTTTATGCTACAGCACATTGCCCGAATCTTTAGAAGCATTCCTCTGCGACACCACTGGACCTGTAAACCAGTTTAAACCGCAGAGTTACTCAGTCTGAGTTACTGCCTCAAGGAAACTTCCTGCCTCAGTGTGTGTTTTTGTATGTGTGTGTGCTTCAGGATCTCAACTGTATGTGCCTCCCATGCCCTCAGGTTGACTTCTCTGCACCTGGAGTGAAGTTAAAGCCCCTTGGCTGGGAAAGAAGATCAAACACCAGCTCTCTCTCTCTCTCTCTCTCTCACACACACACACACATAGACTTGTAGAGAGGCTATCATATCAGCCTTCACAGACAGACACCTCAAACAGTGCCAACTGTAAACGTCTGGGACAGCCTTTCTGTCAATCCTCATGTGAAACAAGATACGCTCCAGTCACCGTTGCCGTGGAATCGGGGTGGGGCATGCAGGTTCTGAGCAGCCCGTAATCCCACCCCTCAATAGCAGTCGACTGTAAAGCATGGTGGGCCGATGATAGCTACAGTGCCACACCACTACGAAGGTCAGTGCAGGAATGTAGGGAGGGACACACTCCTTTAATCCTTCTTCCTCCCCATCGCCAGTGCTCCCATGACCTTCATCTCACTCTCACTCCAAAGGGAGGATAGCGCTGGCTTTGAAAAGGAGCCAGGCTGATGAATTGGAGAGGATGTGATACAGGGTGTGCAGCAACTCCCACATGAGTGAGATTTTGGGGTAATGTCCTCCACCGGCGCAAATGCAGTCTCACTCTCTGAGCCTTTCGGTGCGTTGATCTCTAACATCTCTGTCACCGCGTGATTTCTTACTCTACTGTCTGCAGGCCTGGGGAAATTAGTTTCACTCTTTCCGTCTCCACCAGGGAGTGTGAACTGTGTTTGAGCTGTCTTTGTGTATGACAAGTGCAACGGGATACTGGGCCACCCATAGGCCCCAGGTAAATTACACCCTGTCACTGTGTGTGTGTGTACATGTGTGTGTAAGCATGTGTGTACGCGCTACTCGGGGCCACCCGTAGTCCTAGGTAAATTACACACTTGAGTTTCACCATATGTTTCCAGTGAAACGACACGACCGTCTGCTCCTCTCCGACTGTCCCATGGGCCTGACGGGGAGGCTCCTGCTGCCATCACTCTCTCTCACACAGACAACCTGACAGTGCGACAGCTGTTGGGAAACATTACATCGCAAGCAGCTGATGCCTCAAGTCGAACAGGCACATATCGCAGTCATTTTAATAATGTGATCCGGTGTGTGTGTGGAGTGGGTCTGGCAGTGCCGCCAGGGTCATGGGTTCTTTTCCAGTTGGGGCCAAGCATCCTAAAAATGTATGGAAAAAAGTGACCATCAAAGCAGGTGTTCACAGATATCCATAGTGCAGGGGTGACTGAACAAGACAGGACTTATAAAGCAAATGTAACTTCCTGCAGAAATATAGCTGATTGTGGAGCGTCATCCCGAGCTGCCAAACCAAATGCCAGTATTTGACTATCTGGAGATGAGACTTAACAATCAACTGTCTTTCTCCAGGTAGTTACATTTTGTTGCTTTAAAAGAGGACTCCAGCAATTCAGTATTGCACTTCCACTTCAGAGATTAGAAGAAAAAAAGGGCCCATATATCCCGACTTTGAGTAACTAATATGGGTGAAGCACCACATTTTAGTGCATCCATGTGGTGTCGGAATAATTGGAAAAATTCATTTCTGACTAAGAAAATTCACTTGAACGCACCGTCAAGTCAAAACGTCAAAATTTTGGTACATGATTACCAACTTTGACGTCATGTACACATGAACATGTTGGACAAGAGTAAGTGTTTGGATGATGGTTCGAAACCTAGTAATTCAAGTATTATACCTTCTTTTGCTCACATGTAATTTGTAATATGGTATAATGTTGGAACAGTCACTGTCCATATAGTGATCAAGATCAATGTTATCCATTAGTGTAAGCCATGATATCAAGTCAGGTTAAGGCAATATTTTTATTTTATTTGAGGAACGTACTCGTGTAGGACAAGTAGGACAAAATCAAGTGGTAATAAAAAGCTTCAAACAGCTGTCGACATGTTTAAAATACAATACAACACATCTTCTTCGTAGCGTCCATGTTCTTTCCACATTACAACTAAAATGTCAGGAACATGCTGAAGTTGGAAGAACCAACTTCCAGATGAGTGATGTGCATGTCAATGCAGGGTTCTAGATCCTCACACCCCAAAAGCTTTTTTCTATTCAGACCAAGCTGAAGCTTGTGAGTGATGTCACTTGAGTAATTTTCAAAGACTTGACAAAGCTCCTCCCCGAAACACAGAAGACCCGTAATACAAATGTTTCATAGGCTGTGGTGAACATGAGGACTGTAGTTTTACTATTTTGAGTCTGTTCCACATACACCATCTCCAACATCATCTCAAATACTCACTTAAGCAACAAATGTGTATTGATTGGCAGCTGTAAATAGTCCCCAATGAAGGGTGGGGGAGTGAGAAAGTATTGAGAGACAGGTGTTTTCATGGGATTTGTTGATGGTAATAAAATACAGTGGTGGAAGGTTACCAAGTACATTTACCCAAGTACTCTACTTTTAATGCAACTTCTACTCCATTACATTTGTCTGACAGCTTAGGTTACTAGTTACTCTTCAGATTACAATTTTTTCATCCCCTTCGTGTCCAGTGAGAGCCATGTATATCCAGATGTGTTGATTTTGAATGTTTGTGATAAATCTTCAGCTCATAAACTATTTAAAAAACCCCTTGGATCAGCTGGAAAATGTATCATCAAAGAAGAACATGTTTCCACTAAGCAGTCCGGTTCAGTTTATTTCAGTTCGTTACACATTTTTTGCGTTTCCATTTTCAAAAGTCGTGGATGGTGCTGAAAGAATCGCTCCATGCTGTCCTGATTTTCTGTTACCCTTCTGTTGAGGCCGAAATGCAAAAAGCTCAGGTGTGATCACAGGAGGATTAAGGACCACAACAGCAGGAGTGGTGCTAATAGAAAAAGCTGGTGATGGTTAGAAAAGATTGACACTGTGTATGGCCATAACTTGGCAAGCATATGAGGAGAGGGATCAACATGGCAAGACTGAAGAAAGGAATGTTTTTCTGAGCTCATGTGGTATTAGCACTTTTACTTAAGTAAAGGATCTGAATATTTCTTCCACCACTGCAAAAATGTAAAATATCACAATCATCCTCCTATCCAAGTGTCCCTTTGGCAGCAAAGTCACGATTGCCGCGTAATACCCAATGTGTTCCAGAGAAGTAAAAACTGAAGAATGTTTAACAGCTTGGGGCCTTGATAAATAACAGGCCCTCGGTCATATGATCAGAGGAACACTGTGACCAGACCTGGTGCAAATAAATCTTAAACCTTTTGTTTGAAGGTAATCCAGTCAGATGTCAGAAAATCACAGAGGGCCTTTTAAATTCTAGATAGTGTCACGTGTCCCGTACTGTACTGCAGGTAGGAAATTATAATAAGTAATCTATGTGACGCCGCGTTTAAAGATGTTTGATTGATTCCTTGCCTGAAGGCTAGACTCACTGAGATGAGACTAAAAACAAGCCACACCAACAGCAACAATGTGGGTTTTGATACATTCACCCACAAATGTATTAAGAATTGACATGGTGCCCAGCCCCAATGGCATTCCTGCACGTATTCAGGTCACAGCTGTCTGAATTTGTCCTTTATGTTTATGTGTCCTCTTCAATCATATCATATTGTGTTTTTTTCTTCTCTTAGGATGTCCCCGTCCACATGCTGTCCAAAGATAAGAGCACCCAAGGCTGTTTGATGCATTCTTCACATTTCCTTGGTATCACTGCTTGTTCCTGCCACGGCCAAGCGTGTGTGTGTTTTACCAGCTCAGTCAGGACATGCGAGCCGGGTCATAACACAGCACATTATTCGTTATGATGGGTTGTTATTCCTGTTTGGTCATGATGACCCTGTCTGGTACTTTAAAAAAACACACACACACACAAAAACAGAGGGAACAGCCATGTGGTCTGAAAGTATGCCCCGTCTTTGATGTGAGGAAGAAATATTGTGGTTGGGATACAAGCAGTTTCATTCCCTCGCCTCTGGGGGGCGCCCTCATCTTTTGTCTCCCCCTGCTCCCTTCTCCCATGCACAGCTGGTCTTCTTCTCTCCTGAGCTGTAATTGCAGCTCTGTCCTGGGAAATAGAGGGAGGAAATCCCAGAGCTTTCGCCGTGCAACAATGACAATAAAACAGAGGTGAGGAAGAGAGGAAGAAAGCGTTTCAGCTGAGATGAAAGAATGAGGGAGGCTTAGGCAGGAGAAGGGAGGTAGGTGGAGGAGTGCCGGTCCAACAGAGGTAGAGATGAAGGAGAAAGCAGTGGGGAGGAGGGATGGTGTTGGTGATGGTAGTAAACGCTTGAGTTTATTAACCTCATTTAGCTGAGAGGCTGAGAGTGAGGGGAAGGGGAGGAGTGGTGTGTTCATACTGTGAATGCAGGGCTGGAGTTGACTAATGAGGGCTGCAAATGCACACACACACACTGCTCTCTCTCTCTCTCACACACACACACACAAGCTCACACTTTCCTTAGCTCATTCCCTTGCTCATACCAGATTCACCTTGATCTGATGCCAAGTATGCAGGCAGAACACACATTCACAGGACTGGGCACCGCCAGCTTCATCACACTGCCTCCCCTCACTTTTTTTTTTCTCCGGTATCAAACTGCAGCTGAGAGGCAATTTTACCCAAATTGCCATTGATATACAAAGTGGGAGTGGATTGAGCGGAGTTTAGGCTCACGCCCGTTTGATTCCGGGCCAAACCACATAGCTTTAGATTGTCTGACAATCTGAAGTGTATATTTTGTCATGTGTGGCGAATGTAGATTGAAAGGCATTCTCATTTATGGGAAACTCAGACCGCCTTAGTGCTGCGCTTTTCACTGTGGGAGAGAACCAGAGCAGTTAGAGGAAACTCAGGTGAACTTTACACTTCAAGGCCTGGGGGAGTCAAGAAGGTCAACAAATAACTGAGTGAATCTCAAACTAACATTTTCTATACATACACACATACCATCGTATATCATTTCCTTATCAAATTGGTCCCATTGTCATTATTTGACTCGTTCATGTGTTGGCTTCATGCTCAA
The DNA here is from genome assembly GCF_040436345.1 of Pagrus major. NCBI lineage: Eukaryota > Metazoa > Chordata > Actinopteri > Spariformes > Sparidae > Pagrus > Pagrus major. The sequence goes on from NC_133236.1 coordinate 17,629,121, forward strand.
AGTCTGGCGTGCAAACACTAAATTTGGGGACATCGCTTTCCGTTTTTGTGCTACACACACTCGTAACATTTAACAACACCACAATTGTACCCATAAGTCCATTTAAAACTATAATTATAAACCACTGACTGTATGAAATATGGATGGAGCTTTCTGGTCTGAAAAGCGAAGCAAATTCAGAAGTGCCTTAAACCTACATTCGGAGCACGGAGCAACTCCACTGGTTGCGAAAAGAAGTCTGATTGTATGTAAGCTTATGAGAAAATGACCCTATTTCTCTCTTGATTAATTAGGTCAGCAAACAGTTTCCCAATTGGATTATGGTCTCAATCAGTAGTTTCAAGTCTTCTTCAACACAGAATGATGTTTGTAAATCATGGTTTCCCTTTTAGAGTATAATACCTCACTACCCCGGTGTGACCTTCAGTTCTCAGTCAAATCCAATCATCACCGGCCCCACCTCCACCCTCTCGCCCAAATATGGTCACTTCTTGCTCCAAAAAACTAACCCCTCCAGATATGTTTGTACACATATGAAAACATCCATTCCATCTCCCTCACTGGAAAATGTTTTAACCACTCTATACAAGACGCCTCTTATTTCACTGAAAAGTCCATTCTTAGAGTTTGTATTATACTTGTGTCAGTTGCATATTGGACGACGAATGGCTCCAAACTAGCTGCGATGTCACAAATCATCCTCGTATAAGACATATAGTACACTCCTTAAACTGAGATTTAAGGTGATCCCTGATAAACTTTCCACCTTCAGCAGATGAAAATGAAAACAGCCGTCGGGGTTCAAACTGCGCGTAAATTATCCGGCACAGTGAAGGTCAAACATCCAAATGATTCAATAATGAGAAAAAATGTTTTGGGTTGGAGGGAGGCTTTAAATATTTGTTAAGTCTTTATATAGGAGCTAACTGGACTGTAAGGACAGAGCATACTTCTCACAGGAGTGACGGAGTATATTCACTCAAGAACAGTACTTAAGTAGCCACATTTTTTAGGTACTTGTACTTTACTTTAGTATTTCCCTTTTGTGTGACATCATACCTCTACTCCACTACATTTCAGAGGGAAATACTGTACTTTTTACTTAACTACATTTATTTGACAACATCAGTAACTTGTTACTCGGTGGATTAAGATCAGTAACACAAAATATACATCAACTAATAAATCATGATGTATTATAATAGGTTGAGCTGCCTGGTAGTATACTGCAAGTGAAAGATCTGAGTATTTCTCTACTGATGAAAAAGCAGTTTTAACACAGTCGTGTTAAGTTATCGGTTTCAGACAAGAAGAGAGAGCCCTTCACATTATCCTGATAGCCACCTACCCCATTCATCCATTATACACGCTGACCACTAATGACCTGAGATGGACACAAAGAATGCACACTTAAGATGCTCGCTGAAGACGAATGAGTGAAGATGCACTCTGAACTATTGACAAATGGCGTGAAACACACACACACCACGGACACACACTTACAATGCAAAGTGAAGATGGATGACGCAGGGAAGATGCTCCCTGAGCTGAACTGTAGGTGAGAAATGATCAGCCACCTCAGTGGGTGCACTGACCCCCTGCTGTGGCTGACCGAGGGTGGCTTATTTTGTTTTTTGACAAAGGTTAAGTGACCATTTTTTCACCTTCTTTCTCCTGCTGATTGGTAGAGCCAAAGATAAACTATGCACTCCCTCTTTGTATGCCAACGTTTTCTTCGGGTGAAAATAACAAAGTCATGTCAGGTCAGTTTTATTTATATAGTCTGAAATCACAAATTTGTCTTAACAATTTGTACATTTCACACCATCTATCTTTTGATCCTTGATTTGAGTAAATAAAGGTACAAAATCAATCACTTTATTTATATAGCACCTTTAGGACAAATCAAAATGCAACTTAAAGTGAGTTACAAAAAAACATGGGGTATTAAGAAAACAAAAAAGGATTTAGAGACTAATGCACACCAGTTGCAGTAAAATGAGTAGTTAAAATGATAAAAGATAAAGAACAAAAGATAAATACAAGCAACAAATTATGATAAAGATCAATTAAAATATTACACATAAAAGTCCATTTTAAAAAATGTTAATAAAATAAAATGTAATAATAATGACAATAAACAAAATATAGATAAAAATCGATATAAAATATATAAAAGTGAATGAAGTGAGTCAAAAGTGCTCAAAAGTTAAATAAGACTGAATCAGGCAAATAACCTCTATTTGTAACTGCATTTTTAAAGAAAAACCAGGTGATGCCTTATGTATGTATCTGTTTCCTTTGAATATAATCATCATTTATTCATATCAAACTATAAAAACATCTGCAATAAACATTACAACTTCCAACACTTCCTTATCATTCCTGCTTAAACCAAAACAAAGAATTTTGAGATACAACATGCAAGTTATTTTTTTTAATTACAATGGAAACAGACAAGTTTCGCTAGCATTTCCATGTGGTATTATCGCTGGTGCCACTAACAACAACACAGGACAAAACATGAGTTTATTCATTTATTTAGTCAATAATTGAGATGTGAAAGCAGATAGAAATGGTGCCAGGCTGACTTCATTTTCCTGGGAGAGTTTGTGCTTGGTGGCAGACAAAATAGAAAAAGTGAGAGTGAGGTTTATCAGGAACCCCCTAAATGTAAAAATGGCATCATTATTCGATAGCTATTACATTGTCCAATCAATATTTACTTCATTATGGTATTTTAAGTATTATAACTGACACATCATCCCTGCTCAATCCAAAACAAAGAATTTTGAAATTCTACTTGTAATTTATTTTTCAATTACAGTGCAGCGTTTCCAAGTGGTATTATCGTTGACGCCACTACCAACAAAACACAACAAAACATGAGTTTACTCATTCATTTAGTCTAAAGTGAGGGACAGTGAAAGCTTGTGACTTCATTTTCCCGGGTAATAAAAAAGTGAAAGTGAGGTTTATCGGAAGCCAATCTAAATGTTGATGTTGTCATTATTCTAACACCATTATATTGTGCAATCAACATTTACATTATTATGATATGTTAAAGCAAAAAACTTGTCCATAGCCATTTTAAACTCTGTGAGGAACCAGATGGGTGGGGTTTTTTTCCTTGTGGGGTATCACAATGAAAAGTATAATGTCAACGTAGCACTCTGTGACTGACAGCTTACCAAACACTCTTAGAAACCGCTCTGACACAGTAAACCCTTCCCCATCTGGAACGTCGAGCAGGTTAAAACGAAAGAGTAAAACTAATTTCCAAATATTTGACCCGAGCCGGGTATAAAAACAAACCCTCCGGCAGCCAGCAGACTCCACACAGGCCTGCTTGACACTCTCGGCATCCGCCGGATGATTCAGAACCTTATCTGACCTGATCAGAGTCTGATCTTAAAGAGCTGTGACGGGCCGATCGAGGCAGCTCGGAACCGTTTGTCTACATGCCAATACGCTGCCCGGTCGCAGTGCTTCACACACTCGCTATCATTAAACTTTTGACCCCGCTGCGTCTGTCGCTCTTTGACAAAACGCCGCCCTTTGAGTCCTGTGACTACCGTCGATGTAGTGGTCAGCCCTGTCACACTAGGTTTACTTGTCTTGTCTTCATTGTTTGCTTATCATCATCACTCTCTGGCCCACACACCTGATGATGTGAGTCAGCTGTTGTGTGCGATAAATCCTCCAGCGTACGGTAAAGCCTCTGACTGGTCTATCTGAGCTGCCATCACAAAATTACACCCCATTACCCGGCAATAGCGCAAATTGCTAAGATTTGTTTCACAGCTCATTACCAGCCAATAATATGAGACGGTTTCATTCTTTTATTGCTGATATTGTTTGACCCTCAAAGAAACCGAGCAGCGTCTAAACTGAAATATCATACATGAAGGAATCTCAGTTGGCTGGTCGATATCATACATTGTTATAGCATGTGGGTGTGGAGTGACTGGTTTCCTTGGTTTTACTACAGCTTAGCCAGCTGATAGCCCTGATAACAACGCAGTATCCATTACTCGATGCTCCGTCCAGCCACCATTACGAATTACCTGGAGGTCACGACCTCTGAGCCACTCAGCTTCCTTGCCACTCTCCCCAGCCAACCGCTGGCCAGTACCACTCAATACCCCAGGTCCAGTTTCCCCGTCGGCATCAACCCCCACCCTCCCTGTTCCCTGTTCCCCCACCACAGTCCCCATAGCAGCGTCTGGATGGGAGGGGGTGTTGGCGCCTAAACAGCAGCAGATGTGGCTCTGCAGAGAACACCGGCCCTAATTAACTTCAATGGATTTCCTAATGCGACAGCTACCATATTTCATTTACCGCGCACCCAGACCCCAGTGGACCCGACGGGGGCCAACTGATACCTCCACTCTCTTGCATGGCGGAGAGTGGGCGGTGGAGGGATTTGGCGTGAAGAGAGTGTGAGGGGAGGGAAGAGGTAGGGGGGGGTAAAGGGATGTCGGAAACCAGAGCAAGAAGACATGACCCCTCTTACCGGGAGGAAATCAATTAATTCAAGCTTTTTATGGCGCGGCGTCTGCAGCCAAGTCAGCAATCTGAGGCGGACGTCAGAGGTGATAGGGGAGGCCCGTATCATTAGATTATATCAAAAAAAAAAAAAAGGAGGGGAGAAGAAAAGAGGAAGGATGTTGTTTGGGTGATGGAAAAGGATGGAGAAGAAGAGATAAAAAGAGAGAAACATGGAGGCTAAGGGAGATGGATGCGGAGGGAGTGAGGGAATTTATGGTCCCGGGTCTTATTGTTCCTGTACACGTGAGAGTGCACAGCTGGGGGAAAAGAGGGAAATGGGGTACAGATGTACTGTATCAAACACAGAGGCCTGAACTTCAATAGATACATTACGATGCGCTCCCCTGCTGAACTCCCTTTCCAAACATCAAAACCTCCCTCTACCTTTCTCACCCTTCTAGCTACTGCCCCCCTCTTCCTCCTCCTTTACCTGATACCCCCCCACACTAATATCCGTGGCCTGCCCTGTGTTTTTTCTTGCTATGTGGCGGTCGGCTGCATTCATTTCACTTTACTCACTTTATTCTCCTTCCTTTACGGGCGCAGCAGGTATCGGGCTTTGCCAGCAAGCTGTGGCCTCCTTTGAACTGTGACTCGCTTGTTTTAAAACCTACCTTAACACACACATACACGTACACATGTTAGCAATGTCCAGCCCCTAATGGCGTGGGTATATTATCATGCCCCAGACGACAATACATCACAGCTGTTCACACTTGCCCCCACCTCTCATTCCACATCCCCTTCAACACACACACACATATACAAATCATTACGAGAGGACGTATGGGGAAAGAAGAAGAAGAAGAAGAAGAAGAAGAAGTGGAAGCAGGGGAGGGTGGGAGAGGTTTGTGCCCCCTGAATCTCCAGGATTTGCCCCGTTTAAGGACTGCAAAGGGGGGGATCATGTGGAGCAGGGGTATCAGTGGAAGTGGAGCTGGCCGTGACCCTCTCCTCCTCCTCCTCCTCCTCCTCCTCCCTGCTAACTGAAGAGAGAGGGAGAGAGAGGTTCCCCAAGGAGCAGAGAGCTGAGACGTTGGATAATTCCCGGTGCTTTCCCGGTGCCTATAGAGGAAGGGGCCCCTCTGGATTTGTCAGTTGTGGCTGCAGCTGTCTCTGGGCAAAATGGACCACAGTGGACCTGACACTTGATCTCTCTTCTCTTTCTCTGCCTCTCTTTTATCTCTCTCTCTCTCTCTCTCGCTCGCTCTCTCTGCACTAACTCTCTGTCTGTCTCGCTCCATCATTCCTTTCACTGTCTCACACTTTCTGTCTGCCTCTCTCTCTTTTCCATCTTGGTTTTCCTTTTTTGGTTCTTGCTAAATTTGAAAATGCATTTTGTTTTTCTCTCCATTTTGGCCTTTTGTGTCTTTTTCGTGTGAACGGGACAACTTAGACCGATGTCGTACGCCTGCACAGATTCACATTTACATTCTGTCACCTCTTAATTTTATTGTCAATTCAGCTGATAATGCATTTGTTGTCATCAACCTTGTCTTCATGTCTATTTTGTTAGGTGACGTTGCATTAATAAAATCTTAATAAAACTTGTTTGATTGACGTCTCAGTGCACATTTTATGAAACACGATCAAACTACTAAGGGTCACTGAGCAGGTCTCTTTCATAGCTGTCTTTATCTGATAGAAGGATAAGTGATGGTGTTGGTCTGTCCAGTTTCTTCTTATCAGCACTGTCTTCACAGCTGTTGCCCTTATCCTCATCACGATTGCAGCTGTCATCATAAACATCCTGATAACTAATACCTTTATCGTCATCACAGACGTCAAATATCACATCTCCACATCACCCCAACTAATCGTCTTAGTTGAAAAACAATAAATAATTGTAGATACTTCATTCTTGAAGCTCTTTTTTTTTTTTGCATTAAATGCGGCTCAAGGTGCGACATGTAAAAATTGCATAGCCTATTGGGAAAGAAAACATTTAAAACATTCAAACAAATTACAAATTAAGGGAATCAATAAAACTTTTTCCACTCAATAATAACAAAATAAAGCTTCTACATGTTTCTTAACAACAAGTAAATTTGACACTTGCTTCTTACTGGATTTTTATAAGTTTCAGGTTTTAAAAATGATGTGGCAGGTTGGAACTTGCAGAAAAGCTACTGTGGCATTTTCCACCCTGTCTCCTAAAAATGACATCTGCATCAGCTGAGACAGTAAAGCTGCCCAGTCTATGTTTTTGTGTTTAGACAAAACAAAACAAATCTTCAAACTGTTCAACTGCCAACACAAAATGGAAAATGTTCATACTGAACTTTTTGTTGACACTGAACACAACAAAATGCTCACTGTTGTTTTTATTAGGGTTGTACCGATCCGATCACGTGACTCGGAAATCGGGGCCGATCACGCCACTGAAGACTCGATCGGGACTCGGACGTTACGACCCGATCAGAGATCGGTTTTATATATATTTATTTAGTCATTATTTGTATTAGATTGTTGATATATGGGCTATTGGTGATTCAAAATAAAAAAAATAAAATGAGTATTTACTACCACCGTTTACGACATGCGCATGCGCAGAAGACCAGCACGCCAGTTTGTTTTGAAGCGGAGTGGCGAGTTGTGGCGCACCATGTCTGCTGTGTGGAAGTATTTTAAAGTGAGTGACGAGAACGATGCAGTTGCAAACTGTCAGATATGTAAATTTGGGATATCGAGGGGTGGTAAAATATAATAAAAAATAAGGGACACCTTGGATAGTTTTCTTCGATCTTTTTAATTTTTTAAATGTATTATAAGAGTATCGGATCGGGACTCGGTATCGGCAGATACTCAAAAATCAAAGGACTCGGACTCGTATCGGGGGCAAAAAACCCTGATCGGAGCATCCCTAGTTTTTATATATCCAATAATATATACCCAATCCTGGCAACTAAAGCACAATTAACTTTTTAAAAGTTTGTTGACTTTTTCAATATTTGACCATAACCACAATCCTTCCTAAACCTTTGTCTTGGTAACCTGAAGTGTTTCCAGATAGCGAGCGGTCGCCATCACCACCTCCATAGTTATCGATGTAAAATGAGGTTAGCGGCGACAGTGAGGAAAGGGAGGAGAGTTTATGATGGTTCAACTTCTTCTACTTGCCACGTCGTGTGACCAAAGCAACCAAAAAAAACTTCAGTGAGGGCAGTGATACAAGAGCATCAGAGCTCCCTAAATTACACGCCTTGTTATCAGCAGAGAACAGATGGATCAATGAAGAGAATGTTATGGGAGCAACATCAGTTGCAAAGTTAGATTGTCCAGTCTGCATGATGAGATCACAGAAAGGTGTGATGTAAAGGCTGGTAAGATCAGAGATAGTCTGATTCAAAACACAACAAAACATCGTTGCTGAGCAAGAGCAATCGTTTGCTGTCTGAAAGCAATTTAAAGCTAACAAGACTCGAGATGCAGGACGCCTTGAGTGTCAAATTCCTGCGCTTTGTGCATCTAAGCGTAGACTCAATGACTTTGTGGTTTGGAAATAAAAACATTATAGATGAACGCAATCCAGGCAGCAACTTAATTGGCAAAAAACAGTAGCGTATAAATGTATTTTGTAGGAGACACGTTTTCAATTTTCCACATTAGTGCTCTCCATTGCCTTGAGTGAAGTTTAATTGACATATCAGTGCCTGTACCTGAGAAAGGCATCTAAAGCCCTTTCTGTCTCAAGTAATTGGCTTACTTTGTCCATATAACACATCTGGCTCCCAGAGCCGCCCAGTCAGGCCCACCATCTCTATAAAGTGGAACACCATCCATAAAATCTCCATTAGAGCGGGGCTGCCTGGAGGTCGCCGTGAGGAGAATCAGGGGGTCACAGCTCCACTGTAATGCCTTCACACATGGGGTTAGAGGTGAGCACTGTTGACATTCCTCCCATGACTGTCTGATATTAGCGTGATTGATCTGACCGAGCGAGGCCCTGGGAAGTACACTCCTCACTTGGCTCCTGAACTTAAACATTTATGTTTTGGTCGTGCCTCTTTCAATCCATCCGTCTTCTTCTCCGTGGTTGCATCTCTTTCTCCCTCTCGTCTGGTGGATCTCCAGCGAGGCTTCAGTGTCACACGGGGATTGACCTTGGAAAAACGGTACCAGAGAGTGTTTATCTGGCTTTCCTCTTAGCTAAACCAGATAAAAGAAGAGAGTCGTGATTGATCGCCCACTCTTCGCCCGAGCCGTCATAGGTTTTCTGTTAGCAGTGCCATGTGAGCTACAGTAGAGGGCTGTGAGTTATTGCTTTGTCAAATTCCACACCTTCTGAGAGCCGTTGGCCTTGGACGGGAGGTAAAGACTTCGACTCCTACGCCAGTATATGAGTGGTATATTTCTTTTCCCTTTAATACATTCTTAGGTTTTACTGCCCCTTTGGACACGATGTGCCAAGTGATGGGAAATGATGGAAAGGATGGGAGGGCACGAAAAGAACGTGCATGGATTTTATTCCCCAAACCTATCTTAACACGTTAATAGGCTCTCGGTGACAAACTGCCAAGGCGGATAAGAATCTTTGATGATTCCCAGACAGAGCTCTTGGCAAATACCTGCCAATAGTTTGGTGTGAGACCTTGTGTACCTGACGTGTCCTCACTGCGTGCCACACCTCACTCGAGACGAAGGTGGACCGCCACTTTATCCATGGAAACGAGGGAGAAGAAAATGTTTCCTGAGTCCTCATGCAGGCTTTTTAGTTTTTACAGTAAGGAGACAATTAAAAAAAAGCACACCCAGCTTTCCCGTAGGCCGGTCAGTCATTAGAGCCCATTCACAGTCCAGCTTATCTCTCCCAATCAAATACGCCATCCCCATAATACCCCAGGATGGACTAAATCACATGTAATTGGAGGCTTTATTTTTTCCAACTCCTTTCAGCCTGCGAGCTCTGTGAAGATAACCCTCCCCGCTGCAGCAGTCTCTGGTGTCTTTGAGTAAACAAACAAACAAACAAAGTTGGAAACAGACGGTGAGTGGCTGGGCGGGCTGGTCAGGGTTCAGTCGCCGGGGCAACGGGATCCCGGGCCGCTTGTTTTCCCCCTGGGAGGTGAGGCGGGTGAGATCAGGGGGGGTGACTTGTTGTTTATTACTATAATTTGTCTGAGTGGCTCTGGAGAGATTTCAGGGCTCTTTGAAGCGGGGCTGGATGAAGCCTGGAGCGTGGCATGCTGTGCCGGGCTTTGGGCCCAATTTCCAATTCGCCCACACCCCCGCCTCCGCCCAGCCTGCCCCCTTTCTGTAATCTGCCGTCCCAATCCTTTATCCTGAGCCGCGTCATCCCGGATCCTCCAGGATCTTAAGGGCCACACAAACGGAGAACTTTTGTCGGAAGTCAATCTCTCATGTATGTTTTTACAGGTTTTTCACTCCCACACACACAACTGAATTGGAAAACAAGAGTGATTTAGTGAGGTGTTGTCTTGTGATATAATAATTAGAAGCCCTTATACTTAAATTTAAATCAAATATGGTGTTTGTTTTGACTTAACCATTATTTGATCAAAATTCTGATTATCAAAAAGAAGAATTTTCATTTTCAGTGAAGTTTTGGTTCTAGTGGACAATGTTAATTTGATTGGGCCAATATTAGTGTGAGCGGGCACTAAAATTAAGTTAATCAGTCATAGGTCGATATCCCACAGTGTACAATCCCATCTGTGAGTTGAACGCTCCCTATTTTACTCCATACATTAACTGCTCAGTGTTGATACAAGTGCTGAGGTCAGAGGACGAATCACTGCTGTTAATTTTGACATTCTGGCCATTTGCTATCACCAAAACTGGACCCATGAAAGAGAGACAGCCGGACCCCCTTCTTTCTGCAGTGTGGGGCGAAGGAAAGTGAAGCTCATTACCATCACTGAAGTGCCCTTAACCTCGACTGCTCCAGTGGAGCCTCCAGGTGTGAATGTGTAACTGTGTAATATGACCAGGTCGTTCCTGAAAAAGAAAAAGTAAAAGTTGGAGGCTAACATGGACAGTTTTTCACTGCTGATAATTGCAGTTTAAAAGATATGACATAAAAACAACGTGTGATGCTCCACTCGAAAACTGGAAGCTAGTTAGCCTAGCGTGGCACCTTCCACTTTCTGAGTGGAGTACAAACTTAACAGCCTGATGAGACTTCCTAAAGTAACAGACGTCTCAAATCATTAACAGCATGTGGGCTTAACTATGTGGGCTTATTAAAAAGGGGGGGGGGGGATATCTAAACCTTTGAAAAATGATAATATGCACTGCAGCATCCATATAGTTTATATTTGCTCACACATACAATGAGGAGAATTCTATGAATTTACACCATAAAAATATATGTGAGCTGGAAAGGGAAGCAGACTGTTCATTAAAAGCTGCCTTGACAGTATGTCTCTGTGTCTGTGTGTGTGTGTGAGCTTGCAGGAGGCTGTCTGCATTTGTCAGTGTGTGCTTGTTTATATTGTATCCTCTACATAGGAAGTCCTCTCACCCAGCCCTCAGCCATCATGTGCATGGCTGTCTGTCGGCCGTGTCCTGGGGCGCGGGGGGGCATTAGTCCCAGAGCAGGTTTAATTGGTGTCAAGCAGGCCTCGGTGAAAAGCCATCAGAGACTAGAGATGCTCAGCGAGACAGGAAACCTTTTATTAGGGGACTTCCTCCAACTGCAGGACTCTCTGTGTCCCTGTCTGTCCTATTGTCTCTCCCCATATCCCTCCCTCTTAAAATCTCTCATCGCCGCTCAGTTTCCATCTGCTCTCTTCCTCTCCCACTCACTCTTAGCTGGCTTCAAACATTTACTATTTATCACTCGTCCTCCCTCCCTCGATGCTCGCGCTCTCTCGGTGGTATTGTTTTTTATGTCTGATGTCTGTCCTTGAGTGAGTGAGGGAGTTCGTCTCTGGGGGAATCCGGTGACCACAGAGGCTCACCGAGCCAGCCAGCCTAATGATGAGAGAATTTCCTGACAGCCAGCAGACACACACACACACACACACACACACACACACACACACACACACACACACACACACACACACACACACACACATACTACGAGACACAAGGGATTTTTTTCTCCTACAAATGATCAATTACAATCCTCATAATCGTAACCAGTTAAGTCATTAATTTGGTATTCTCATTGCGTTGTATATTGGACTTGGCAGGTTGTTCATTGGACTGAAACAACCTGCTGATATCAATTTGTCCCCAAAAAGCGTTTCCGTCCATTCTCATGTTCACTATGAAGAAATCTAAGAATAAATTTAGAAAATTAAGGAATAAATAGAGCTGAAATATGACCAAATTAAATGTTTTTACGCTTAGAGAAACAAAGAGAAGAATAGAGGCTGACAGACAGGTTTATTGACTTTGCTCTACCTGCTTCTGCTTCTTCTACTTAATGTCATGCTGCCACTCATCATTACACGCCTCCCCTCCCCCAGAGGGCCCAAAAAATAAAGAATAGAAAGAGTTAAGGTGTTCAGGGTGAACTACCACAACCACAACATCCCAACTTAAGCCGGCTTTTCAACCTACCTTTGATTGGGGACGTTCCGAACAGCTAGAAACACTATTGCCTCCGTCACGGTCGGACAGCATCTCGTACCTTAAAGCTGCCAGAATAGCTTTGGATACTCCCCCCATACCTTCCTGACAATTTCTGTAACTGTCCGAAATCGACAATTGAAATCAACACTTTGATTCACCAGCTGTGTCGAGGTGAGAAACAGTTTGAGCCTTCATTATCCCAAATGCTTCCAACAATGTTCAAACCCGCCAAAATAAGTAATTTATTCATGATAATGAATTTGCCACTAATGCTAAAACTTTTGGGTAAACATCAGGAGACACATCAGAGGTAATCTTTTGGTCATGCAGTTTTCTTTGCCTAAATGGATGAGCAAATTTTAAGAAACGGTTTGATTTTCCTTTTCTATTTCACATGACAAAAAATTAAAACACTACAAGGCCCGTCTTTTCATGTTCCGAGACCGGATGCTGTCATTTAAAAGAGCACCATGTGTAGGACTGCACGTGAGCTTCAGCCCATGTTAAAATGCCGCTGGAAACCTTCTCTTGTATAATTTTACACATGACAAACACGACCTGTCATCCACAGAATTCATTATATTTCCCGTATTTCACCTGTCATAAGAAAATCCCTCAGAGGTTAGCTGAAATTTTTGATGTATTCCTTTTCAAGATGACCCTGAATAAACATGTGAACTTTGGAGTTGTTTTGTTCACCCCTTTTAAACAGGACAAAGAAAAACGCCTTGTATTTCAGTTAGAAGTTGTTTATTTTAAAACAAAAAGAGATAATGAAACACTTTTTGTTTAGTTATACCCGTTTCTGAAAAGAAAATTGAATGACCAACAGATACACCGACCAAGAGAGTAACTTTAACACATCACCTCGTCTGTGAACCTGATTTCTGCCCGATGCTCGTGAGATAGATTTTAATTGGCATTGGTGTTTTTTTAACGATCCCAGGCTACTTTACATCATCAAACTACATCTTTTGTTTCCATTGTTATTATTGAGAGACGATATCAAATGTAGCCATTCAGAACAACTATAAACACTTTTGATTTCCGATGATCGGACAACTCGTACAACAACCTGTGGAGTCTGAACTTTGCTCTTTGACCTCTGCTACAGTGGCTCATATCAACACCTCAGGGTACATGTAGATCAGAGGACATTAATTAATTCTTATACACATTCTTTAACACATATATGCCATCTTAGGGGTGACTGTGCAAATTAAAATGCACAAATTTATGTCATTTATGTCATATTTACATCAGGATAGTTGATGAAAATTTGCCCTAATTAACATTTTATTTGCTAACAATAACGGAAATAAACATTTTCACAGCTCGTCACAGACGGAAAAGCACAAAAGGAATGTTTCAGTTTAGTCATTTATCAAATTAAGACTGCCTTTCTTTCTTTTCACAACACTCACACGCACATTTGCATAAATATACACAAACACATGCTACCCACGCACACACATAAAGATAATGGGGCAGCTGCATTTCTCCACCGCTGCCTGCTGTGTTTTGTCAGCAAGTTTAACTGTAACCGTAACTCTAACTGTAATTACTGTTGCACAAGAGCGAGCAGACAAAGAACACACACACGCACACACACATCTGCAGTGTAGACAACTTCTCTTCCTACACATGCACTTACCCTTGCTGGCACTCATTCAGGCAAACACACAGAGGCACACCTGCCTTTCAGGTAACTGAAGATATATAATGCAATCATATCCTGCACGTCTCTTTTTCCACTTTGGTTTCATGTTTGAATATCAAGCAACAGTGTTGTCATGTTAGCAAAGAGCAAACACGTCTTACTAGGTACGTCTTTTAAGGTGGAACGGTGCCAAATGTGCTACAGGGAACTCTGAGCAGCACGTTTTCAGGCACAACTGAACCAGTCCCATGTGTGCACATACGATGGGAGAACATACCATTCTGTGCCGGTTTGAGTACGTCACAGTACACTGCTGAGAGGTGGAAAAACCATCTTTGTAACAGGAACCAGGAAACGAGGACAAGCAGAGACTCATCCTGACAGCTAAGCTACAACGGTGGACGCCTAACCGCCATTGTTACGAAAGCCTGCACAAAGTTCATTTGTTTCATGACAAGACAAGCTCTCACACTCTTCCAGCGAAACTATCTGGACGATCTCTATGTACCTGCAGGACAGGAGATGTCTTTAAAAACAATCCAGCAGGTTTTGGCCTGTTTCCATAACAACTGCTGTAAATGCCGGCGGGAAAAAAAAAAGAAAGCATCCCACCGTTTATCTTACAACTAGACACTCTGCAATCATCCCTCCTGCCAATCTGTGCCTCTCTTCCCCTCTTTTTCTGTCTTTGTTCCTTTTTTTGCCAAACTCCTCTTTTCTTCTCTTTCAACCTCTCCTCCTCTCTTTCACTCTCTCTGAACTCCCCCTCCACTGCTCCCCCTTTTCTCTTTCTCTCTCTTTCATTTCATTTATTCCTGAATGCCACCCTTTTCTCTAAGTCCCCCTCTTTTTTCTCTTTCTGTCCACCCCCCTCGCTCCCTCCACTTCTTCTCCACCCCTCTCTTGTTCGATCCCTGACTCAACTTTCACATTCCAGGAACATTCCTGTAGGATTAGCCTTTAGCATTCTCAGGCTATGCAGAGGCCACGGCCCCCCCACTGTGACGGTGGCAGGCACTAACGGACGACAGAGAAAAGTGTGTGTGTGTGCGTGTGTGTGTGTGTGTGTGTGTGTGTGTGTTACCCTCTCACTCTCTTTCATCACCGCCCTCCTCCTCCACCTCCTCCTCCCCGCCTGCTGCACCAGTTCCATCGTGCTCAGCTTCCATCACAGTCAGCAGCAACCTTCAATCCTCACCCCCCCGGTGTCCTGGCACAGAGAGGAGCTGTGCGCGTCCCAGCAGATGTACGCATAAGCTCTACCTCACCAATTATCAAATTAGTAAGCCATAACAATAATTACTATCTATTTAATAGTACAAATACATGTAAAAAAAAAACTGTCTGAAAGAACCATTGACGAAAGAAGGATTGAGATCCTGCACTTAACTAAAAGTGGTAATACAACATTGTCAAAAATACTCAATTACAGTTCTACATTCAAAATCTTACTTGAGTAAAAGTGCATAAGTATTATAAACACAGTATATAAAGTATCAGAAGTGAAAGCACTCAGAATGCAAGAAATCACCCCTGTAAATGTTGAACCAAGTCTGCCAATTTCACATACCTCCTCCAGCTGTCGCGATGTCACCGTGATTTGACCTATAGAAACATTGTGTGTGTTTTGCATGTATGTAAATATTTAGCAACAAAAATGTCAGATATGTATAGTTTGGTAAAAACAATAATATTTCCCATTGAAATATTGCATTAAGTAGTAAAATGTACCAGAGACCTCTGGGTAATGTAATGCAAAAACACAACACCAATGGCTGCACACATCACAAGAAAACAGTAAATGATAACACCTGATCTAATATTAGATTGTACAATCTATTCTCTTAAATCTACTAAAATGATTAATTTCATTTATATAACAAAGATTTCTGTAATTAGAATAAAACAGCCATAAAATGACGTGACATTCTAAAAACAAGGTTATTTGCATCTAAAACAGTTAAGGAAATCAGTTAAATGATCTCACCTGATGAACAAAACTGTCTCAATATCACATTAATGACTGTGAGCTGCCTTTGCCGCTCGCCCCGGTTCAAGCTGTACTGAAGCAAAGAGAAAAGAAAAAGTGAACTACTCATCCATCTTTCCTCTCTCTCTGCGTCTCTCTGATGGAGTGTGCGGCCGACTGCAGCTGCCAGAGGCGGCATCGGCACAGCGAGTGGATTAATGTTTATTTCACTCACACTAATGATCCTCAGCACCACGGGTGGTATCTTGTATTGACCCATCCCAATTACTGTCAAACTGACCTGCCCGGTCGTTTCACGAGGAAAGATGGCACTGAGAAAAAGTAAATGAATGACTGAAGGGGAAAAAGAAGCAAAAGGTGTATGATAATTCAAAAAATATTAATTAAAAACACTGTGGAATATGCAGGGACACACACACAGTACATCTATCTCTGCTCTCCTTCCCCCTGCCTCTCTTCCTTTTTTTTTTATCCGAGCCTTCAAGTTAAAAGTAAAACACTATGAGGTAATCGTGGCCTTTTTCCTGTTTGCTCTTCTGGTTCTATAAGGGGGCTTTGTGTCGAGTCAGTGTTACAAGCCAAACTAGTAGCACTGGCCTACCACATGTGGAAACACTCACATCACCTCCCAGGACAAAAAAACTTGGCAGGGACAGACGGGAGGAGGGGTGAGGGTGAGAGGAATAGAGAATAAGTGTGTGTGTGTGTGTGAGAGAGAAAGAGAGGGGGGGGGGGGGGGGGGGGGGGAGAAACCATTTTTGTTCACCTAACCTTAAGTATCACATTACTTCAGCCAAAATAAAAGTGCGATCAGAGCCAAAGACGCGCCTCAAAAACCTCTCAGCTGTTTCCCCCTTCTCTGCTGCCAACATGACTCATTTTTATCCTCACCTCCCCTCCCTCCCTTCACTTCCTCTCCCCCTTTTTGTAATACCCTCAGTCTCGTGCCGATTCAAGAATTTTTGCACAGAATTCAACAATGGATCCCTCCTGCTTTTCAAAATGCATTGTTTCTGTTTCTCCATCTGTTCTGTGTTCAGCTCTTTCTACACTGTGTATCTCAACTGTTTTCACTCTCTCCGCTGCTAATTTCCCGTCTTATCCATCCCCATATCTACAGTAAATCCCTCTCTCCTGGCTCATATTGCAGCTCTTTTCTATGAATGTACAGTACAGTATTCTGTTCCTCCACATCAAGCTGATTGCTTTCTGTCAGACTGTAGTACTGTAGGGGCCCCGGGGGGCCCTGGTCCCTCACATCTAAACATCTGTCCATCCCATTACCATAGCTGCTGCCGAACCTGAGCCCCTTTTACTCATGCTGACAGCAACACTGGCGAGAACGGGAATGATATCCAAGGGAATGCCAGCGTTCCCGGGTGTCTCCTCAAAGCTCCTGATTATGTGAGCCAGCTGGATGAGAGACACGCGGAGTCGCCGGGCGGCGTTCCACAGGGCATCCGATAGGGCCCCGGATGTTTTCAAAGTGTGAGTATGGTCAGGAGCATGTATAGGGATCAGTGTGGGGATGGGAATGCATGCCCTGCGCCGGGCATCAGTCGGCTGGGTCGTTTGGTTGGAATGTGACTCAGGAAACCCATAATGGGGCTTACTGTATGTGCTGTCTGATGACTGTTGTCTTTTAGCACTGTGAGGTACAGAGGAAACGGATATGACCAGGGGTGGTGGTAGTGATGATGATGATGATGATGATGATGATGATGATTATGATGATGAGGATGGAAAAAAGACAATCACCTTTTAACTAATGAGGAGGAAGTAGAAAAACCTTATCTCTTATTTTGAGGGAACTGTTAAACAGCGTAATGAGAAAGTGTTATTAATATACTTATCTACCAAGACACACAAAATGTTGACACTGAGCGCATCTGAAGAACATTTGCTAATAACGTACAGACGGGTGAAAACCAGGAAGGAAAAACCTGAATAAATGAGGGCAGATATCACAAACACCCCGACCGCAGGGGGTCGAGGTCCGTAGGACAAATCTGGCCCACCAGATGTTTCTAGTGATTTTCTTTTAATTATACTATAAATCTCTGTTTACGCTGTTTAATTTTCATGAGGTAAAAATGCTCTTTGAATATGTATTAATTAATTCATCATTTAATTAAGGTAACTTGAGATCCTGGTACTACTTCTGCATTTTAACAATACAATACTTTTGTTTGCTTTTGCTCTTGGCCCATTGACCACCATTAAGTTTGGCTTGATGTATATCATTTGCTATGGCCTTCACAGTGAACACCTGTAGTAGATTTTGGATTTACTTGTCAGTCATCGAAACACCAGATAAGGGAATATCATTTGGAAGAATGGTGTTGGAGATTTAGGGTGCAATCACACTTGGCCCAGTTGTTCCGTACCGTGCCGAAGCACGATTTTCCCACCTCCCCAGGCCCCCCGTTTGCCCGCACTCACATTGCTCCGGCCCCAATCCCGTGCCCCCAAGCATGGTTACCTCTTGTACATACATGTCCACATATGTTGCATACACGTGCTTGTGCTCATGCACACCTCTTCCAACTGTGCCAGGGCCAAGAAAGTGTACTGTGCTTGATTGCTGGTCCGGAGCGCTCACACTAGTCAAACAAACTGGACTTTGGGGGTCAAACATGCTTGGGCACGTGAGTGTGCCCTCGGAGACTTGTAGCATCAATGTCAAGGAGCAATTGAAACTGTTTTGGTGGCACATGTTGGTTCAACACCATCTGTATTTAATTAGTTTCCCCACAAAGGCTTGCTTCTTGTAATATTGTAAAAGTGAAAAAAACTAAAGCAGGTAAATCATTTTTTATGTTTATGTTTGGGTGCTCACAGCATTTAGCATTGTTGGGCTCAGGATGGAAAAAAGATTTTATTCCACAAAATCACCCACAACACAACTCTACCACTGACAGTTAAGTAGGAGATTCAGGTGTGTTATGCTAGTAGCTTCTTATGTCGCCTCGAGCTGCTAGCCTCAAGCAAAGATGAGGAGCGAGTTACAGTGGTCTGGTAATGTCACATTTTTTTCCAGCCCCACGCACACAAATATTTTTCATCTTCAAACTTGTTGTCTTCAGACCCAACTGACAATGACTCAAGTGACATCGCCGGCAATTTGACAGATTTCGTGCTTTTCCCTCTGAAGCCACAATGGGCTCTATACACAATATACAGTAGTACTTAAGAGTAGAGGGGAGGATAAAAAATCATTTTGGTAGCAGAGAAGGGGGAAACAGCTGAGGGGTTTTTTGAGGTGCATCTTTAGCTCTGATCTCACTTTTATTTTGGCTGAAGTAAGGCGATACTTACGGTTAGGCGAGCAGAAATGGTCTCTGTCTCTCCCCCTCTCTCTCACCCACACACACTTATTCTCTATTTCTCTCGCTCTCACCCCTCCTACCGTCTGTCCCTGCCAAAGACATGTGAACAGTTGTGGTAAAATCGGTGAAGATCCCCTTTAGGGCTTGAGAAATTCATGCCATTGGTTTAATACTTAAATAGTCAAAGGACCTGATTTTAACTGAAGAGCTTTTGTTACCCAAATTAAAGCAGGACTCCAGATGCAAACTCTTTGATTTGTGTGCCCGCCATTCACCCCAATCACCACCTGCTTGTTCAGTGTGGTACATTAATATAGCACTTCCTACATTTGAGAAAAATTTGCCAGGGAACATGAGCCCCATAATTGACAAAACAAATAAAAAACTATTTCTAAAAGATGAAACTGCAGCTGAAACACAGGAAGAGTCAAGGGAAAGAGTTCATCTTTACAATCCGTGCAGCCTCTGAGGCGTGAAAATACAGCAGCTTGTGAGCTGAAGCAAAGCTGTATTTTCCAGTGGCATTGATGGAGGGCGAGCCGCCTCGGCTCTGCAGGGACAGTCAATAGCAATTCCAGGGTGAAACTGGAATTTGTGGCCAAACAAGCGAGAGAGAGACAGTTCAGAGATGGATGAAACCACATCCATCAGGACCGGCCGTAGTTACCAAACCAGAACCTTTTCCTGAATAATCACTCAAAACAGGACTCATGTCTGTATGCCTAATTGTGATGCATTTGACAAATTTTTGTTTTCCAGCTTTGTCAGTGTCACGGCGAGCAGGTTACACCAGACCTGAGCTGATCCTCAGCGATTTGTCCTTCAGTTGGACTAAACATAATCCCTCCGCGAGCGTGTTGTGACTTTGACCTCCCGTGTGGCCAGATCAGATAAGAGCTGCAGGTAAACACAAACACTCTGAGAGGAGGGAAAACAAAGCGCCGATGATGAATGACACTCACATGCTCGGGACACACACACACTCGCAGTCTGGCAGTCTAAATGCGGAGACAAAAACCTGCTCTAATGCAAGGATGCTCTTGCACACACACACGCGCACACACACACACACACACAAGAGCAAGCGGTGACCTATCACCCCTGATTGTAGCACACTGAGTAATGAGGGGTCATTTGCTTCAGTTAAATATGTTTAGGCTCGAGGGGGGTTATGACCAGAGGCATAACCACATGCAGACACACTCAGACACACAAAGAGGCATATACATACACAGATGCTTCTTTACATGGACAAAAATATAATATATATAGAAATGAATTTACACTCGCCTATTAATACAAAAACTCTAACAGAGGGAGACACACACACACATGCATGCAAATCTGCAGATGCTATTTCATGTACACATGCACACACAGGCCCCTCCACACACACTACGCACTTGTCTTGTGTAAGTGAGATGTCTTCTGTTTCAACAATGTGTGCAGTGTGTGCTGCTTGCCTTTTCTTCCCTTGGCAGAGTTACCCAATCCCCTGACACGCATTCTGCATGGATGACGCCGAGCTCTTCTCATGACGCCGCCGGAGCCACCCGTTTAGTTCCGCCTCAGCTCTGTACACGCACAGTTCACAGGGTCAGAGGGCCGAGGCGACGCCGCCGGGGTGGGGCAGACTCTGTGTGCGAGCGGGTATGAAAAACCATGAGCGTCGCGTCTCTAATGAACAGCTTTGATCTGCTCGGATCGTCCTTGTCTGGAGATGTAACGTCTGACCTGACCGGGCACAGTACAGTGCCATACAGTGTGGACTCTAACTGACCTTGGATGTGATCTTTGGACACCAGAACGCAGGAATTCAAACCACTGAAAGCACCAAAGAACCTTGTGTTGACCTTGCTGGAAATCAGTAGATAGAGTGGGATTGTGTGTGTTCATGTATGTGTGGGAGTGTTTGCATTTGTGTGTCCTTGCCTGTGGCTATGCCCTCACCTCCGCTGACCCCCAAGAAAGGGCTCAAAGGCGCAGAGGTGACGGTCTCTGACCTCTGACAGAATCCTTGCCAAATTAGAAAACTCCACTCATTTATTATTGCAGGTCGCAAAGCTCCACGGATAACACAAGAATGCGCTCCATAATCGACGGCTGGGTCGAGACCTGCCTGTTTACCAATCAGTGATTATAATCAACCCAATCGCCAGAATAAATGTTAGCTAAGTACGTTTCTGCAAAACCACAAATATGTTCAAGCTTTACGTTTCTTTATGTTGCAACTCTGTTTGTTCAGTATCAATTTTCAATTTCTCTCTTGTCACAGCACTGTGCGTATGCTCTGGTTAAGTTTAAACACAGGAACCACTTGGTTAGAGTTAGGACTACATCATCATTTGGCTTAAAATACCTGTTTTGGTGTCCACAAACGTGGTTGGAGATGGTCCAACTTCCCATTAAAAACATCTGGTTTTGGTCTCCGCAATAATGGCTGGAAATGTCCCGAGGTCTCACTAAAGACACTCAGTTTTGTCCTCAAAAACACGGCTGGAGATGTCTCAACTTCCCATGAAAAATATCTGGTTTTGGTCTCCACAAACACAGCTGGAAATGTCCCAAGGTTTCCTTAAACACACCCAATTTTGCCACCATAAACACAGCTGGAGATGACCCAACTTCGTGTGAAAAAAATCCATTTGGTTTTCACAAACATGGCTGGAAATGTCCCATGGTCCCCTTAAAAACACCCAAATTTGTCGCCACCAACACGTCTGGAAATTATCGACGCTTCTTCTTAAAAATATCCAGTGGTGGCAACCTTACAAATGTTGAAACGCCATGGTCCCTTGTCAAAAATATCCTATAGTTTCACACTTACAAATGCCCAAGCACAGACTGTTGTTGCCCATTTGGCAGCCTCGTTCCCTGAAACCTACCAGCGTCCCCTCCCCTCCAAAGTCAGGTAATAAACATAATTTGTACGTAATATGGCACGTTTTTTTTTTTACAAATGTCAATATGGTGCATAGACTATGACAGGTACAAACTGATGTGTCTGTGGTTTGCTGAACTTTTTTTTTTTACTATCCTGGGGACTGGGCTGTTAATTCCTTATTAATTTACATGTGGCTTATTCTGCTAGCTGCTGATCACAGAGAGGAAAAGTTACTGCGTCAGTGTGATGATTTAATAAGGGAGTGAGTCAGCAAATCAGGCCGGGCAATTGTGCCGCAAGCCCCCAAGTTCACATGTGGTGACCTATTTCATTGGGAATACACTTTGAAAGGCTTTACAGCTTGATATCGTGGGAGAGTGAAGTGAAACATTTGAATCGAAACCAAATGAAATCCCACCCCTTTGTCCGTAATTGGTGGCTTTTTGCGCAAGCTTCTGCATGCAGCGCCAGAGCTAGCAACACCCCAGAGCCTCTCCCCCAGCTGATTCCCAGGGAAAACAAGTCGTGGGCCTGTGAGACTTTCAATTAAGACACACTGAGCTGGTTATACTGGGCCTGAGGTCTGGCATGCAGCGCCCATACTCTCTCGCTTTTATGATGCTCTCAAATCTATAAACTCACTTATTTTATAATCATATTGCAGAGGCAATAAAACAGAGGCATGTTGTTGGCTCATCGGGGTGTGGGTGCATGTGTGTGTTGAGGTGTGTTTGGGAGAACAATCAGATTAAGATCGTGTGAAAGTGTGGAAATAAATAATTGCTCTAGTTTATCTCGTCTTTGTCCAAGTGCGAGCATGTACAGTATGTGTGCACATGGGTGTATTCTGCGCAAGTGAATGCATGCTTGTGCGGTCAGGAATGGGATGTGTGTGCGTTGACTTTGGCATGGCTGCCTGGGAGGCTGGCAAACTGTGGATGAAACTGGCACATGGTCATGTTGTGACGCTGCATGTTGCGTAAAAACACAGAGAAACACACTGAAAGAGTCACAACACACTGTAAAAGAGAGAGAGAGCACGTGAGGACGACACAAAAGGGCCTTTCACACACTGTTGCCTTTAGTTTGCTGTTGATTGAACATCAGAGGCTGAAGCAAGAGAACATTTGATGACAGATTTGATGGCAAACAGTCATTTGATTGCTCAAGACATAGTAAGATTAATTCTCAAGCCTCTTTCTGCCTGTTCTACAGCTGTATATGCAAAAGCTTTATATCTCTGCTGTGGGCTATTAACTTCACCGGGCCTTTTTCTTTTTTCTTCTTCTTCTTCTTTTGAATGAGAACAAATGTACAATGATGTCTGAGTAATCAGGACGTTATTTTCTGGAAAATCATGCTGCTCTCAAGTTTTTAAAATGTCATTTTTCAGTGTTGTAACACTCACAGTTGAATTGTTTGTATTGGTTTTATGCATAGAGGCTAGAATTCTTCCAACGACAGAATGAAAAAGCAGCGTTGACAGTTTGAAACCTTTGGCTGACAACCCTGCAAAGTAATGATTTACATTCTATAATGCTAAAATTATAGTTGTGCAATACTTCATCTGTCAGTAACGATGCAAAGTGAAGATGATTAATAACTATTTCAAATTACAACACATTATTGAGCAAATCATGAAGACATAGAGAAATCCAGAACAGAACAGAACAGAACGCAATAAAGTAGAACAGTATAGATTAAAATAGAGAAGAACTGAATGCAATAAAACAGAATAGAACAGAACATGATTGAAATGCATTAGTTAACAAAATAGAATAAAACTGAATAGAATTGAAAGCAATAAAACAGAACAGAATATAATAAAGTAGAATATAATAAGGTAGAATAGAATAGAACAAAAAAACCCAGATTAGAACAGAACAGAACAAAATAGAATACAATAGAAGACAATAGAAAAAAGGGTTGGTCTCATTTATATCATATATAAGTGTAAACAGTAATGGATAGTGGGAGATGCTGCCCAGCCCCCTCCTATACATCCTGCCCCCTTTAGCCTCAAATATGCTCCTCAGGACCTCCACTTCCTTCCAGGGTTACAGCCCAGGCCTTGGCCTTTCACCAGGTGGCTCCTGTCGGGCCACTAGCCCCGCACATCCAACCCTGTCTGAAACACAAGACCACCATTCTTAAAATGTCTGCAGTCACCCCCCCACGAGACACAGATTACTGAATCTGGTTATCCATGAAATGATCGTTCTGTAGCTTTTGCTCTTTCAAGTAGGAAAAGGATGAGAAAGAGAATACCTGCCAGTAAATTTAGCATACTTTTACAGTCCAGTGAGTGTGACTAACATCCTACCTGATGCTCAAGTGTCCTCTTGCACCGCACCCTTTCAGCACTGTGTAGGAAATAACAAAACATGAATGATTTTCAATCATTCTTGGCTCGGACTCGGGATGTTTCCATTACATATCCAGCAGCTCTGTCTTCCTGCCTCTGTGTTATCACCTCCACTCACTTCCACTCTCTTTACAATCCCCCTGAGTCTACATGCGTGTTTATGTTTTATGCACACAACAAGGAGACGACTGTGTTAATATTTGCGCGGTGTTTTATCTCTTTGATTTCTGCATAATCACAGGTTCAGGCTCTTTTTTCTCTGTTTATCTGCTTTGAGCTTTTGTTTGCCTGTGTGTGGGTGCTTCTGTCCTCGTGTGTGTGTGTGTGTGTGTGTGTGTGTGTGTGTGTGTGTGTGTGTGTGTGTGTGTGTGTGTGTGTGTGTGATTAAAAGGGGAAAAGCACGGCGGATGTACAATGAGGACTCCTGCTCCAGACACCTCAGTAACAATCAGAGGGTCTCCGCACAGTTTCCTGTTTGACTTTTTATTGGCTACGCAGTCATCACGGCGGCGACACAGACAGGAAGTGCTGCACCACTACATGATGGACAAATGGACAGGAAGATTAAAAACGCGAGAGGAGAATGTGCGGATACACTCCCTAATCTATTTAAGGCTTTGAAAATACACACACAAACACACACGGACATGAGCACAGACACACTAAGGATGCTTTGCTTCCTGCCCTTTGCCACCAGTGAGTCAGACATTTTTACTCTTGCTGTGTTTTGTTTTGAATACCTTTCCCTTCCTTTCAGAACTCACTTTTGTGGTTACATGACATGTGAAAAAGCCACCAGTGTTTACAGTCGAGTGTCGGGCTGCTACTTTAACAAAATGCAGTGTTTATATAGAGGTCCACGCCTCTTAAAGCTTATTTAACAATTCAAGTGACGCACACTTCCACTGTGCACTTCTTTTTCATACAAATAAGAAATTTGAACCATCCTTATTTCAATACATCCAGGAGGTTTTTTTTCACTACAGCAGAGATACAATTCTGCAGATTGCCTGAGTCAGGTTGGTCAGTGTTAGCAAACTTTCACTACTTAACGTTGTGTAACTGACAATACTGAGTCACTTCGCTGTCTCTCTAGGACTATTTCTTCAGTTATTCCAGGTTTCTAGCATGTTACACAGGGCTCCAGAAAAGAAAAAATCCACACAAAAACCTGTCATATCTGTAAACTTGTTATGTTATGTCACATTAAACTGTTACAATACAATGTTAATGCTTCATGTTCCTCTGAATAGAAACTCTCAGTCCTGCTGTGTGTTTAGCTGTGTTAGCTGTTAGCTCCTTCACCGAACACACTGCAGGATCCTGCTGCCCACTGCCTGCTAACAGCTTGCAGCTCACTGGCTCTCCTGCCTATTTCAGAAGAGAAGAAGACAGACTGTGTTGTCAGCAAATAACTGTGTTTGCAGTTTGTGGGGTCTTGTCAAGAGTTTTATCACTTCTACATCTATGAGGAAAGTGTCCTTTGTGCAGTTGGAGACTTTATTGTTGCAGTACTGAAATCAGCCTCTAGGACAAATTGGCCGCCACCCTGACTCGTCATGCCCCATGCTGCTCTCCTAATATATACATGCATCATATATTCTCACAGTTAGACATTTTCAAAGTATTGACATCTCAATGACTTGAGTGAATCTTGGGAATTGTGAGGAAACCGACTCTAAAATGATCCTGTAATTAATGCTTGTGACCACAGAGGCGTCTGTTTGGAAAAGTAACACGGGCTCACTTCAAGAGAGTCATCAGCTGACAAACGATGAAAAAAGACGTTGGTGCAGTGTTTGCCTTATAATTCATCCGGTGGCAGAGTCACTCTTTATTCAGCACTTCATCACTGGTTACAGTCGTGTTTGTTAGAGGCGTGTCTGCTCCTCCTTTTCCATGCCCACTTCCCATCTCCCAGCCTTGTTCCCAGCGGAGTCCCCAGTAATCAGCGCTCCTTTGATGGGGAAGCAGTGCAAGGGAGAGGCACAAGGGATTATGACCGAAACAGCCGGAGCTTTGGTTACAGCCTCTATGTTTTCTAAGCCAGCACAACGGCAATCTGGGAATTTTCCACTGAATCATAGAAAAGGAGATGGTGGGGAACATGGCTTGCAGATGTAATCACAGAAAAATGTACATAGCACATTCGTGCACTTTTATGTGCAAGGAAGGCATGCAAGAGGTCCTCACGCACGCCACGAAATACACAGTAACGACATACGATAATCATCCAAATAAGGCTTAAACAACAGAACTTTCATGCATGCGAGCTTACACTGCAGAACAGATTTTAAAAACCGTCATAAAAGACACAATTTCACTTTGCCCATTAAGCAAACGCACACTCATCTAAAATTTGTTTTCCCCATCCTTATTACCAGCTCTCCCCTCTGGATGAGCTCATTATCTTGAACAAATTGTAAACACAAACATCCCCTTCATCCCTCTCATTTTATTTCATCTAATCCCGATTTTATTATTATGCTCTCTTACTGACTATTACCATCAAAGCTCCTATTAGGAAACATCCCCACCAGGGATGAGTTATAATAGACCACTTTATTGCATATTCATTTTAAGATCTTTAATTCCCCAGAAGAGTACATCTCTCGTATTACTGCATGGGTGTGAGCTGGGTATTCCATTACATCATGACCTTCTTTCAGGGCCTCATTAGCCTTCTCGTTATCTCATTAGCAAATTGAGTGGACCTCGTTAGCACCTGCAAGCTCCGCCAGGATGGTGCTGGTTAACAGTGCGCTGTTTGTTAATGAGATGGATTCATCAGATACGTTCCAAGCGTCCCACTTTCTGTTTTGAACCGTTTTAGGTGGATCTGCTCTCAAGGAAAACTGGAAGGGACTGGGCTGGAAAATCATTTTATCACCATGGACGACACCATCACTGCTGTGTGGGCGTGCGTGTGTGTGTGTGTGTGCATCATCCAACCAACTTAAAGCCAGAGCTTGCAGCCATAAAGGTTGACCACAAGCTTGAGTCACCCGCTGCACGCTGGTGTTTTGCCGGTTGAGAGGAATGTTTAAGTTAATAGATAGCAGCCTCCTCTTCTGTGCTGGCAACAACAAACACAAAAATAAATGTTGAATTGCAGGAAGAGAGGTTTCCCCTTCAAAAGGATGAGAAACAACAAACACCAACAAATAACAGCTCTGCGTTTCCTTTTAAAGAGCTTGTTTGAATTACTCCTTTACTTCTGTTAAGTGCCTGTGCATTTCTAGAAGTGGACAGCCTGAGGAAAGAGGGGGTGGGAGTGGATAGCGGAGGGTGTTCTTTGGGTTAATTTGGTCCTATTTTGTTGGTGGTCATGCCGAAGCTGCACATCGCCCAGAGGGACATGCTCTTCTGAGTTGGGGGTGATTTTTTTTTCTTTTTCATTTTCCAGAGGGGACACAAATGCACAGAGGAAACACTGGTAGCACTTAGGAAAAGCCAAATAAACAATTTGGGTCCAAATGATTCACAGGTGCGGGCAGGCAGGACCGACATCTGCAGCAGGGCCCTTCGGTGGCACCCCTCCCACCACAGTGGTGGCACGGCCCTCGGTAAGAGCACGATTATGTAATCGCTTCAGCTGTTGGTAGAGCTCAAACGAAAAACCACAGAGGGAGGGAAGATGGGTGACTCTTTGGTGGTGCTGTTCAGAATTTGTCTGCCAATAAGACTCCATGAATAACTCTGTGTGTGCGCGCATGTGTGGCATTCTTGGGGTCCCTTCTGTTCAGAGTTCTCACATTCCCTGTGTGTTTTATGGATCTGTCATGAGTGTGCTGTTCTTGACAACTGGTTAGTGGCTATTTCGCAAAACACCTCGTCTTTCTGACGCCGCAAAGTGAATTTGCCCGTCCATGCTTAATGGGCGGGGCCGGAAGCTTGGTGAGATGATGAGTAGTCACAGAGCTAGTTGGCAAACTTCTACAGCCGACCTGACTCGCACGAGTCAGTCACAACAGTTCCCAGAGCCTCTCTCTTATTTCTATTTACTGTTTTGTTTACTTCCCTGGGGCATGTCGCTCGCTATTTCACATCATTTTCTAGTGGAAAATAAAGCTCTCCAAACTAAAGACATCGCCAATGGTTAGTTAGCATACTCGTTAGCTTATTAGCTTTGCTCTTATTCAAAAGACATCAACTCCTTTCTCATAACTGTCTGCAAACCATCGCTATCGTGTTACAGTTTTTACACAGAGGAGGTTAAATCAAAGTGCATGATGCAACATAGCTAATAAGCTACGATAGCTTCCTCCGTTTCGGACTCTGAGGCTCTCCGTCCCCTTAAAAGGTCAGCACTGTCGAGATAACTTCACTGAAAGATTAACTCTTAAGCGATTAATGCTGCGTTTCAGTCAACATTAGAGGTTGGAAGTTCCTAGCTGATATTATCCGACGTCACCAAAAGTTAAACTAAAAACTTGCTTAGCAGTAGGACTTTGCCCTTGAATGCCGTTCCATTGTTCTTTCTATTAGGAGGGCGGAAATGTTCGATTTCCATTTCGTCCTGGCATGACAGAAGTTTAAGACTCAACATCAGAGATTGGAATTTCCTTGTTGACATTTCCAACAATGCCAAAAGTTAATTAAAAACTTGGCTGACTGTAATGAATTTATGTCTGTTTGGCAAGTATACACAGGGGTGAACCCTCAGCAGTGCAGCTTCCTTGCATATATATGTAGCCCTGTGGTCCTTATTTCCATTCATTTATATGTAGAAATTAAAATGTTTATGTTGTTAAGAAATAACAGTTCATGAAGTGTAAATGTGGTTAAAATATGTCGGATTATAACATGTTAAAACATTCATTCTATATACAGTTAAAAGTCAGAGAAGAAAAAGAGTGGTGTTAGCTCTAAAAAACATTCATAGTTGGTTGTCTGCACAGATACCAGAAGACCATGTTTGTTTGTGGGGCCGTGAAGCATCTTTTATTCTCTCATCTCTGTTGGTATGTCTGTAGTCCTTAGCCAATCCTGTCCTCACCTTGTTCAGGGAGGCGGTGCTTAGCGTCACCTATGTGCGCAGCAAGGTTAGCGACAGCAGAAGCGGCTTGATCCGAGCAGGATAGCTGTAAACTGTAAAAGTAACTAACAACACTCCTAACTTCCAAGACTGACGGAGAGTCGTCCTGTGGTTGATGTGTGTGAACTCTGAGAAGCTGCCAGAGGTAAATACATGTGTTTTGATGTACTCGGTGCTGTCGTTTGACTGTAATGTGTAAAAGACGAGCTGAATTGCTAATCGCTGCTAGCCTTTAGCTTAACCTGCTAACAGACTTTCACACTGTCAATTACGCATTGCAGCTAGCAATTGCTCATTTGTTTAAGACATGCTGTGGGTTTTTCGCCATGAATTAGCCTGTAGCTTAGTTACTAAGAGGAATTATGTGATTCAGGACCGGACATTTGCCATAAGAGGGAGAGAGTGAGGACCGGGAGAGCCCTGGACCATTGGAGAGAGACTGTAGCTGCTGTACTTGAACGCTGGTTCACCGCCCCGTGTTGCTGCACGCCCCATTCCCTTGCCGCTGGAACTGCACCTTGCCTTTTGCTTCCCCCCCTCCCCCATCTTCATCTCTGACTGTTGTTGGACTTGTGAGTACACCTCTAACACTTTGCACGTGCCTTTTTGTTTATGCTGGTTAAACCCAGTGGAGCGGCCATTTGTTTCTGGCCTCCATGTTCACAAGCCTCGACCGGGCCTGCCACCTTTTGCTTTACGTACGTGTGTGTGAGTGTGGGCTGTGGACACTTGAGTTTTCCTGGTCATTTTGATTTTACCTTTTCTCTTTGGGTTCATGAGGAGTCATTTGTGGGTCAAACCTCCCAGAGCATGGTATGAGTTTTGAATACTGTTATCAGTGCATAATAAGTAAGTGATAATAAGTGATTAGCAGGTTAAAGTGAACTTTTATTTTAAAGGGGAAGTACCAAATTTTGTGTTTACTTCTTAAAAGTTATTGGAGGCACCGCCAAGTTATTTTACAACACTATCACCGTTATCACAGGTACATAGCGCCATTTTTAGACGAACTCAGGCCCCGTCCCATTGTCCTATAACACCCTAATTATTTGTCAGTCAATATTTACTAGCTACATGGGACTGGGGTTACATATGAACGGAGTTGAAGCAAACCAACACATGAGATAACCAACGTTGTTATACATTTTTTTTTTACGGGACTTTTTAACTTGGAAACTAATCTAAATATTCCCTTCACCAGCCTAATAAAGATTGTGTTATCTACAAATACACCCTATGTCCTTCCCATGGGTGCTGCCAATGTCATGTAACATCAGACAACAGTCAGTTTTGGCGCATTATGTTTCCGTCTGACAGCCTTTTTTTTTGGTACTACATTTCACTTGTGCGCAGGAATGACGTTGTACACATTTTAGGTGACTAAAATATGTCTTGCTGCTGGTACGGTTCACAGCAGTACAATGCCCTCCTTCCTCTTCACACAGAGGGAGAGCTGACAGTATTCTGCTGCAGGTAATACACTGAATATTGATAAGTACTTCATACAACCCCACATCAAAAGATTCAAACTTTCCCTTTAAGGCTCATCGTTTGAGGTTGGAATTTCCTAGTTGAAATTTCCGACGAAACCAAAAGGAAATGTTTTTGTCTTTTTGGCGGGAGTTGGCCGGTGTATGACAAAAGCTTAAGAGTGACTCCAGTGGCTGGTGGAAGCCTTTTTTTCCTTCCTTTTTTACTAAAGTCATGAATTTTGACAGAAAACAGAGTGAGAGTGGTTGTTATAACAGTGTGCATTTAGAGATATCAGATTATCCCTGCTAGACTAAAAACTAAAATTGCATCAACATACAGTAATCTCAATTCACTAATGCAGGTTAAAACTCACTGAGCACAAAACAACTCAATAATGTTGGAAGCAGGCGCCGGAACACGAACACACAGTGCAGCTTTTTTGAGCAAGCCTCCTTTCAATGATGGCCACAGCGGTCAAAACCCTAAACTTGATTAGTGGGATAAACATCAGCTCAAAAGCATTAGTGTAGTATGGTAAAGCAGTGACCTCACTGATAATGCACACACACACTTAGCAAGCACTAAAACTAAGCTCGGCATGGGCAGCTGCCAAGGCCAATCAAAGCCCTCTGTACATCCTGTGCACAGCTGTCTCGTCCAATCATAGCTGCACGTGTGTCATCTGCCTTTCAGTTGGAAATGAAGTTCAGAATAGAACTGTGTGAACCCAACGGCATCCCTCTGTGTGGCTGCATGTGTCTTCTCATCAGGGGAGGGGAAGGATTGCATTTTTTAAATCTTAGAGAATTTAGATTTTGTTGGAAATGTGGCCAATAAATTTTATGATAAAACTGGAGAACAAAGTTTCAAAAACCACAATTGAAGGCTAAGTCTGAGTATGTTTTAGCTAAAAACAAAGCCAGCTGCTTATTTTTAATTATCATGACAAGTTTGGATCTATTTTTTCTCTCTTCCTGTATGATCCCTCTAATAACAGGTTGGTCTAGTCACCTTCCCAGCAGGCGGTGGAATCTGAGACTTCCACTATTTTACCCACCATTACATTCCCTAATAAGCCATCAAAGTCCTATCGGTGCACACAAAAACCCAGGCAGACTCTGGTGACCTGGGGTGACCTCTGTGCAGGTCAGTTCCTGTGCCCAGGGGCGCCGCGGGGCTCGCGATGAGCCAAAGGTCACAACAAGGGGGGGAAAACAGAGGGTACGATGGGAAAAGAGATTTTAAAGAAGATGGAAGTTGCCCCCTCCAACATGCACACACAACTCAGTCCAGATTATCTAAGGATAACCAACTGAGGTGTAAGTGTTCTCCAGAGGGGGGTGGGACAGAGAGAAGCCCTGTTGCCTCGCCTCGGAGCACAAAGTGTGTCTGTGGTGAGGTCAGCTGGTGACAGCTGAACGCTCCCAATCTGTACACCTCAGCCAGCCTCTGCTTCACATACTTACTGAAAAGGCTGATTCATGCATTCATCCTGGTAGCAAAATGATTCACAGCTCTCTCACACACACACACAGACACACACGCTACACAAACACATTTGGACCCCTAGCAGGGGCTGAGAGGTCTTAACACAATCACCTTTTCTTCTTTGTTGGAAGGCAGGAAAAACAGTGGTGCGACACGGCGGCTTCTCTGCCCATGTGGAAAGACTCATGGGAGATTATCGCAGTGTAGCCTGGGCCGGGGCCGAACAAGGGCCCAGCTGTTGAACAGGAAGTCACCTCCGGCACGGCCCTGCGCTGCCAGCAGTCCTCCTCTCTGCCTGGCCGGCAGTCGGTTGAGGGAGGAAA
The DNA here is from genome assembly GCF_040436345.1 of Pagrus major. Taxonomy (NCBI): domain Eukaryota; kingdom Metazoa; phylum Chordata; class Actinopteri; order Spariformes; family Sparidae; genus Pagrus; species Pagrus major. The sequence continues at coordinate 17,661,767 of NC_133236.1, forward strand.
GTCAAAACTGACACTGATACAACAAAGTCTAAAGAAAGCTTCCAGTGTGTTCATACTGCGTGTAAATCTGAGGGAGACGGTGGATGGAGAGCAGTCGGAGACATACAGAAATAAAAGCGACAGAGAATGAGAGAGTGGAGTGTTTGAAGGGGTGAATGTGTTTAAGATTAAGACCATTTCTCAAGTGGAATAAATCCTGTGGAAGTTGAAGTGGGAGTAGACTTATGGCTTTCCAAGGAGGTGTTTAATACCGAACGGAAATCTGAACCTGAAGGGAAATCAACTGAGAAAGTGAAAGAAACTGTCCCACAGCTGCAGCCCCATCAGCTAGAGCTGCACTGCTTTCGCCAGCACAATGGACATCTGATGAAGCAACCACAAAGAAATGTTGTAAACAATCTTTCAGATGACATTTACTACCACGATTGTGCCACAGTCTGCGCACAGCTGAGCCACACGGCTTCTTTTGACGTCTGGAGCTTTGATGCGGCTTCAGATGTGCCGCCTACGCAACTGCGCAGTCAAGGAAGGAGGGAGGGAGAAAGGGAAAAAAAAAATGGACCGGGACAGAGATGCATAGAGAAAACACAACCTCCCTGCCAGAGAGAAACACACTCGGTCACTCTGTCATTAGCATTGCAGATGCTAGCGATAGGAAGTGTGAATGGGCCTCATGCATACAGCCTGAATCCCAGCATTGTCCGAGGACTGCGCGGTAGTCTTACTGTACAGCAGAGTGTGGGAGTGGAGTCAGAATCCAGTGTTGTGCAGCGGTAGGAATCCACTGTGGATATGTGTGGGATTCAAGGCTTTCCTCTTATCACAGCCAAATGTCAAAGTGAGGATGTAGCGGCGCGGAAACAGAATAAAGCATAGCAGGAATACTTCTCAGGCTGTGTCAGCGGCATACTTTACATTCAGCGGCACACTCAAGTGAGGGACTCTCTTATTTCAGCTTCCAGACCTCCAGCTGATATGCTGATGGGAATATGCAGATATACTGCAGATAAAAATATGCCCTCCCTGTTTCTATTTCTATACACAAACATGCACACAGTTGCATAACTGATCGCGCACTTAGCAGCATTGATTATGGAGCTTTACAAAGCCAGATACTGCTGATGCACACAGAGTAATCAGCTGTAGAGTTTACACTAGATGATCAAGTCTGATTAATGCCTAAAAGGTGAGGACATCCCCTGTAACCTGTTGACAGCACAGGCCGCCTTTGTAGTCCTGCGTTATCTCCCGTAACCTCTGCGATATCTCATCCGACATGATCGAATGCAGCCTAACAACGTTAACTCTGCCCAAACCACAACCTGCACTCCCTCCTGACCCTCATTAACCGACCACGTCTGGTCGCTGCACGGTCCGTCGGTTCTGTTTGAAGTGTGTGCGTGTCGCTGTCTCCTCTGGCTCTGTGACAGCTGACCCGACGACCTTGTCCTTCAGAGGCCGGAGGATCAATACGCACAAGGGCACCTCCTCGCTGTCATCAAACAAGCTGAATCCGTGAGTGTGTTTGAATGCATGTGAGTGTTCGCGCACGCATCTAATCCTACCAGAGCCAGCGTAATTCTGATTCTTGCGACTGAGAATCAATAAAGTGTGTGAGTGTAGGGGGGAGTGTAACAGATGATTAGCATTAAACATGTCTATTGATCAGGAGCGTTTGTGTTGAATATTCCCTGATGCACACTGCTGGGTGTTTAAGCACATGGCACACTAATCTATAGGCTCATAGTAAACACTGTTTAACAAATAAGTGTATGGATATTTACATTGTGGCCATTTAAGCTGCTGCTTCTTTGGAAAGTTACTTAAAGATAGTGAGTGGTGAGGTTACATGCCTTGCTTAGAGGCACAAAATGTGAAAAAAATAATACATTGTAAGCTGTGTTAATGGCCTGTTACTGAAATCAAGTCAATTTTAGCTCCCTCCTATGAGCATTTATGCACTCTATACTGGTATATCCAACTGTATATGATGGCAAAACGCAGTACAGACTCTGGCTTCTTTCTTTCAGGTCAGTTCCGTTGGGGGGGCATGTGTGTAAATGTGACACTGATTACATTTTCTGCTGGAGTTTTGTACGATTGAACTTTCTCATTTTCATAAGCAAAATCAGATAAAAGGAAGCACTACATATAAGGCCTATTCACAACTATATTTAGCAGCAGAGCGCCCTCCCAATGCAGACAGCAAAGCCAAAGTAATATGTAATAAAAACCGTCTGGCTTTTTTCCTGTAATATATCAAATGATAGGAGGATCTGAGATGTGATTACTCACGTCTTGTGTTTTTCTAAGTCCGAAAAAGAGAGCTCAATATTGATGTGTTTGGGATGCTGAGCACTGCAGTGACAGTAAAAATGTCATCTCCACCTTTAAGAATGGCTCACACTGAAACTTTCTTTTTGCGTCCATTTACCGCAAATATGCCGCCTAAATTGGACAGTCGCAGCAGCTCCCTGGGAGTATGGTCGAGCTGCATAACTTGAGGTGAAGGCGTGTGTATTTTCCATACTCGCGCAGCATGGAGGGAGATTCGCCTGCACGTCTCACGGCAATCTGTCAGAGAGCCACAAGCAGCACGCTGACACACCAAAACAGGGGCTCCATTCTCCTCAAATGTTTCTCAACCTAGATGAGTCACAGAGTAACTGGCACTGCTTGAAACGAGCATGTCGGCCATTCGGTTCCTTGCGGCCGGGGCTGAGGGGATAATAAGAGAGCTGGTAGGAATCAGGGGCCTTTCTAATCCTAACCTCCACATAGACAGCACTATTATCAGCCTTGTGTTTAAGTCAGATTACATGCTACAATTAAAGGAGGCATCGGCGGGCTCCTTTATGGGAACTGCTGCAGCGAGCCAAGGCCGAGGGTTTGGGGAGTTTCGGAGAAAAGGCCTTGTTTGTGGAGTGCAGAAGCCGACAAACTGTCCTGGTGGCAGCGGTGGAACGGTTGAGTCATGAGCTTATGCTAAACATGGGTGGAGATGCATAAACATGGACTGTACACAGAGGAATATATTCATATACAACGAGGGGGGAAAATTAGAGAAAGTATTCATACACAATTTATACACAGCAAATAGGCAGACAGTGTACTGAGTCACACAAGAAGTACGCTGTTTTAACCTTTTATAAATGTAGTTTTACAACTCTGCCGCATGTTTGCATTTCAGGGAAACAAGCCGGTTATCAATCATGCTATTAAGTGTCATTTGACAATCGACAAAGTGAGTAAATTAGAGAGTGGAAACAGATCGCGGGCGTGAGGAGACCTGTTAACACTCACACGTCCTCATTGCATCCCGGCTCCTTGAACGCATAACGAGCACGCGCCTGCAAACATAGTTTACACATGCAAACAAAAGTCTCAGTTCATCTGTTATAAAGCAGATGACAGCTGGATCAAAACGAAGTCAATAGCAAATGAATAAATGAATAAACAAATGTGTAAATGAAGAAGCGGGCAGACAAGTGAATGCATAATTGTGAAAGGCCTTCTGTGCGCTCCACACAGCAGCGGGTGTGTGTGGCGCTGACGAGGGGCCAATGGGGAAATCAGTGGAGACGCTTTAAATGCCTTAATGCAGTCAAATTGTTTTCAGATTTCACATTGATGGACAGTTTCCTTTCAACCGTTTAACCACCTCCACACACACACACTCGTCCGCAGCAGCAGCGGTCAGTTGCAGCTCTAAGTCTGGACATCGTTACGACGCTCTTTGCTCGACCCCTGCCCTCTGACCTGTGATCCTGAAGTGCCGTTGCATCGTGAGCCGACGAGGTGGGCAGGATGGAGGACTAATCTGGGACAGGAAGTGGTGGCCGGAAGAGAAGGAGAAGGGTTGGTGGAGGCTGATTGATATATACCCAAATAAACCAATATAGATCAAAGGCGTAGATAAGCCTCGAGAGAAGCGCTGAGAGCCTTCATATCTGCGTCTGTTTTCAGCAGAAACAGAAGTCATGAGGTGTGAGGGATATTTGAAACACCAGTGGCATCCGGTTTCTGCCTGGACTTGTGCTTTACACCTGATTAGTTACAGGAGGTGAACAGACGAGTACAGATGAAATGAGACGGAAGACAAATGGGATGAGAAAGGAGGGAAGGGGAGAGGAGATGACCTGCCAGTCTTAAAACAAAGCTAATGCCTCTTATCCTTAGTCACATCTTATCTATCTGGAGCTAATCTCCAATCATCTAAATACTCTGGGATTACTGCAACCACTCAAAAGACCACGCCTCCACCCTCGTCTGTGAATGTAAAGCTGAGAAAAGTCAAAGGAGGACACTGATCTATGATCTGCATACAGGAATCTGATTGTCTGAGTGTTTTTTCACTTGATTTTTGTTGACTTGATTATCTGTCTGCAGCTTTCTAACACTCATGTGAAAGTGTTACAAGATTATATGATGTGACACTTTTTAGTGTTATTCAACATTTTTCATCACTGTTTTTTCTCCCATGGAGCTAAAAACTGAACAAATCAGCTTTTATCTGTTCCCCTTCCTGTTCTGTAGAAAACCCCCAACAGAGTAAAGCTGAGGGGCATGTCCAGACAAGAATCAGGGTCACACGGATTTAGAAGATGGATGGATGGATGGATGGATGGTGTCATCTCTATTGCATTGGGGGATGTATGGAGAAACTGCAATAAAACCCAACATATCTACGTTGTATTTTCTGCGTAGAAAATGGAAGAACACACTTCAGAGTGTAGGTTAACAACTGATTTGTTTTCCAGATGATTGACAGGGCTGATAATAATTGTGACCAGTCCGACCAAATATTGCTGACGAGACTGCAATTACATTGTGAACCAGCAGTCTTTCCTAAACGAAATCAAGGGACGAACATCGTGTCAATAAAAAAAATCAGTGTTAACCTTCTCTCTGTAGTGCGTCCTTTCATTTCCTGGAGGCATTTCTTCATCAGAGGTTACAGGATGTAGATATGTTGGCTTTTTTTGCATCTCCCATAGACTTCAATACAGTCCTGTCCCAAAGCAAGATTCGGTGACGTAATCACCCTACCTTGTTTTTCAGGTTCCTTGTCTTCCTCCAGGATGTTATGTTTTGTTGCTTTGAGTAGCTTTTGAGCCTATCACATGTTCAATTTTCGATTTTTCTGAGGACTTAAAGGGACTTCTTGTCCACGTTGGCTTAAAAGTTCTTGACCTTGAAAAGAATCGATAAAAAAACAACTTCAACACAAGGTACATTTAGTATGTTTGGTGGCTGTTCTGGAGCTTTTGATCCTCCAAGATCGTGTGACACAATGAGAAGTTACAAACCTTCAATTTCTTCACAGTTGTTTGTGACCGACTATCATCAGCACATCCAAATGTCAAGTCATGCATGCTGGAATTCTTATGCAACAGGAACATTATCCTTGTTCCTCTTTATCTCTTTAGCTTCATTACAATAATCACTGAAATAATCAGTCATCTGATTATAGCCTTTGACTCAGGCGGGCTGAGTCATGTTGAAAACATAAAATATCCGCTAAATAAACAACCATGACCGCAGTTTATTTGAACATTAATGTTGTCAATGTTGCGTCATGCAGCTGTTTATGTGCCGCTGCTACTAATTAGTGTGTTTAGTCACAGTTCAACGCAAATGTTTCAAATTAAAACATTTAATGCCTTTTTAATCACATCTGTTTTATTTATTCCTTGTGTCATTACTGGGGTCAATAGATTCGTGAATGTTCTGGACATTGGTTCTGAACCAGTTTTGACCAAACATGTTTTGTAACATAACCCGTCATTTAATTTATATGCTTCCTGTTCCTTACTTTTCCTTCTACCTTTCCCTCTTGTTGTGGCAATAAATATGAGACTTCAGGCAACGCACTTCTCCATCAAGAGGGTTTTCCAAGAACAATAACTTGCTGTGGCCCAGGAAGCACACACAAGCTTTCCAGCCCCTCTAGCACACGCGCGCACACACACACACACACACACACACACACACACACACACACACACACACACACACACACACACACACACACACAAACAACACACACTGCAACATCTGCGTATGATGAAGTGGTCAGCACTCCAGTAAAATTGGATGAGGCTTTAAAGACATTCCTCCATTTTACAGCTAGGTGAGAGAGAGAGAGATAGCTGAAGGTAACGAGGAGGTGAGTGGCTCGAGTGTCATCGACACCGCACTGCCTCCTTGATCCCTATCACAGCTCTCCACCAGGCCAAACAAACAAACAACAACAGCACAAACAATGCAGAGGTAATTGACATTCCTGATGAGGTGGAACACAAACCCCTGCAGGATTGTATATATGTTTGTTTGTGCACGCTCCATCCAGCAACCTCCATGCAGTATAGATATCAGTCACTGCGAGGCTCACTAGCTGCTCAGTATTCAGATTCAGTTGGAGGATGTTGTCTTGAAAGTGGGGATGAGTTGAGTTAATGTGCGATGACCTCTTTGTCACCCTGCTCAGCCCCTGAATGCAGGTGAATTTTAACATGGAGCAACCTCACTGGGTTTTACTTATCATACAGACGAGAATGAGGAGATCCCCAGTGTTCACCAGGTACCAGAAAAACGAGACCTTATAAGAGAGGAGACAAACCACTTAAAGCCTTTTGAATAGCAAAGTCTGGAGCTAACACCAGAGATGACACATATCCAACCCATGCCTCCCAAATTCCTCTGCTTAATCACAGCCAAACCTGGAAACAGTATCAGCAGAACATGTTGTTGCACCGACACCAGTGCACAGTTGAGATTCACGACAGTTTCAACCAATTGGTAGGCACGGAAGAAGAGGAAATCACGCTAATGCACATGATTACCAAGAAAGGTGAGCTTATCCAAACATTAGACTTTGTCACAGTACTCTGGATTGAGCCCTCAAATAAGTTAGTGTTGTGGGACCATGCACATGCATAGTAGAAGTATAACCTGAGGAATAAATGTGTTTTAAACTTTATTTTGGGGCAAAGTCATCAAACTTTTTTTTTGCTCTCTCCCATTTCATTTAGATAGGAGCCTGGTCTTGTTAGACCAAAATAACTACACTGGGGCCTTGCCAAGATGGCTGCCAAGTGGCAAGATTTGGGTAAGAGGTTTTGTTATGACTGACGGAACAACAAGCAAAACAAAGTCCATTTGGGAATTATGTAATTTGGCTAAAACAACAAAATAAGGGACTAACGATTATCCTCCTGCAAAAGGAAAGAACCCTAGGAACCTAATGATCGAGAAAGGTTAAGGTGCATGTTTTTTGTCCTTTTTCATCCATCATGGACAACTGCACATGGACAAGTCACAATTAAAACTAACTGAATATTGAATATCATGGTAAACTGTGAAATCATAGTAGCTGGAAACCTCTCCTTGAACACCTTTCTAAAAATGGGGAGGGGGGTTTTATGTCCAACAATTCCTGTCATTTTTTGAAACGAATAATCCGACATTCACACGCACTTCACACCGTAATTGGCCAGGCATGCTTTGATGAGAAAGTAGCTGGGTTTGAACTTCTCTCTAAAGTTCTGCCTTTATATTTTACACAAATATGTGCACAACTATACACTTTTCATATGACAGCTGATTGCAACGCTTCAAATGTTTTCAGGAGAATGTCTGAAAATATGTACTGTTATGCCCGTATTTAAAGGATATCTCCCCAATCTCTATGACGGCGTACTTCTTACCTCACCTTCGAGTACTTTTGCCTTCTGACGTGGTTGAACAAAACATCTTAAATATTGCTTCTCTTTGACAATGGCTCACCATGTCACAGGAACTAACAAGTATTAAGTAAAATACTCAAATACACAGTTTAATGACAACAATAAACAATGCGACCGACTTGTCACTGTGCATTCTAAATAAGGATCCTCACCACATGAACTGTTTATGAGTATTGATTATGCTAAATCAATAAAAGAGATGTCGATAAAGGTCTGATTTGCATACTGCCCTAATAAGATCAATACCTGCATAAAGCATGTCCAAATGGAAATCTTTTGAACAAACGTGTTGTAGCTCACTCGAAAATTGCCAAAGAAGTGGAAATGAAAGGACTGACAGACAGACTGACAGCACTCTGCCGTGCCACATTCCTCCCGTGTTGAGTCATGGCATGCTGCAGATCCGACACCACTTTCTCAGCAGACTCTCAGTGACTGGGTAATCTGGAGTGTCACACACCCTCTCCAATCCCAGGCCAAGCTATCCAAACAGCGCCGACGAGCAGGGGGAGGAAATTGAATTTCCCCCCCTCAAAGACAGGCCTCCAAATCCCCATCAACAGGAGCTTAGAGAGCCTGCAGTCCATCAAGTTTCATCTGCCACGGTGGTCCGGCCAATCAGGTTCCTCCTTTTACACACAATGCGTTGGCATGCATGAGCACACACGTAAACACGGTGGGATGCACGCTTGAAAAATTGACACTCACGCACTCACATAAGCTCGCATGCACAAACATAAATACGCACACAATCAAAGAAATGCAAACATACACGTATACACACACAGTCATACCCCTCCTCTCAGCGCCCGCCTTAGCATCAACAATCAACAATCTGAGGCATTGTGGAGCCTGTGATCCTGCGACCTTTCACCTCTGGAGTTAACCCCAGAGCGGCCAGTGCTGAGAGGTGAACCAGGCGGCTCATTGAAAGGCGCTGAGGTTCCCATGAGAACGAGAACAGGGGGAAGCTCAGAGATCCAAGACCCTGATGATGAGGGCGACGAAGGGTTTGAAGCGGACTTCAGTGTTCTGACATGCTGGTCGGCTTGTTTGGTGTGTAGATGATCAGAATGTAGACATCATCATCGTTGAATACCTCTATAAACGTGGTTGGGTGGTGCCCCCATAGGAACTACAATTAGGTTCTGGTTTGATAAAGTGATGATAAAGCCACTTTGAATCACCCCAGCTTCATATTATGCCTCTGGTGCATCAAAGATATCCATCTCCAAGCTTTCCCAAGTAAAAACCAAGCAGATACTTATGTAAACTGAGAACAAAATTCAACCAAAACTCCTTGTGCCAGATTTAACCCCTCCTTCATGACTGTGTTGACAGTCTAACACACAACAGCTGCTCCCAGCAGCACCAGCACCCTCTCTCCAGAGCACTATCCCAGCTGCAACACCTCTCCCTGGGCATCCAGGTCAGTGGCCCCAGTCCCTCCCCAAGGGTAAAGGGTCTTGCATTTAAGGGACCGAAATACCCTTGCGGTAAATGGAAACAGGTAATGAGGTGTTGCCAAACCCATTTGGTGCTAGAGGATCTTGTAATGTGGAGACTTTGTCATTATGGCAGTCTCAAAATTATTGCATATGTTATGGATACCAAAGAAAAAAGCTTTACAAGGTATTTGTCAATGTATGTAGATATTGGAAGTCACCATATTTGGAGAAAATGCTGCTATAGCACCCAAATCTCTGATTGAAAAGAACAATTTCTGCACGGGACACCAAAAGTCACCAACTTTTTTAAACTTCTTCCTCTAGTTCTGATGTCATGTCTCGCTTGAACTATCGGCCACACTGCTACACTAACTATAAGCTCCCAGAAAACGTGCAGACATACGGACAAAATGAACGCAGAGTACGGAAAGAAGGCTCCGTCCCTTTCTGTATGCTTATCTAACGCTAGGCATAAATGAGCCTTAACTCTTCTAACAAACACTCTGTCTTATATAAAAACAACTGACCTTAAAGGGCAACACAATTTCATACTGCTTTACTTCTAGGTGTAGTTATATGCTTTGATAATCATGAGCTATATAATGACTGCACAGAAAAACTGACATTATGCCGTGTGTTGGACACTTTGAGTAGTTGTTTAGAAGTGCATTGGGAAATTAAATGATGAGTAATTTTCCAGCTTTCAAGCTTCTGTTGATGTCTTTGCCGTCTCTTGTTATGATTTAATATTAGTTTCATTGCTGCTTCGCTGTGATTAATTTAACACAGACTAATCCACAGCTGCAAGCAATGAAGATGACAGTACCTCAGAGGGGGATTGTGCCATATTTCATGAATCACTTCACAAGCGTGATTCACCGCAATTGAAAAGTCACTAGCTGCTCGTGTAAATCATTAAGACTGAGCATTACATGTATAGTGCTTTTACATACTGTACATCTGAAACAAAACAAATGGTTTAAGGCACTTGTTCCTAGTTCAACCTGAGCTTGACGGTCTTTTGCTGACTCACTATGGGGCACTCCTGTATCTATTTCATAAGCATCATTGAATGGGGGATGACAGTTAACTGGAGACTTGCATAACAACAAATACATGTTACAGCACAGCTGACACCGGCTCAGTCAGAGCAGTTATCTACTGTTTATATGAGAGATCTCACAGTTGTGGTAGCAGCGGCTTTGCTCACACATACTGACACTGACCTATAGAAGCCGGTTGGACCTCCTGTAAACTATACGACCACATCAACACCTCACAGAGGCATGAGAGGGCACACATGGATTTATATTACTACAGCACACACATGCACACATGTAGACCCATAAAAAATCACAAGTCAGACACAAGCCTCACCTTTTTGATCATGTGTTATACAATCAAACATAGCACGCACACGGACACAGACACACTTTCTAACAGCGGTCTATATCCTGTGAGGCGGTGCTCCAGCGACCTCTAAACAATGTATCCTTTAGATAAGGATCTGATCACTGTATGTGTGTGTGTGTGTGTGTGTGTGTGTGTGCTGAGTGTGTGTGTGTGTGTGTGTGTGTGTGTGTGTGTGTGCGTGCGATGCTGGCTATAATCGCCAGTATTCATGCTGCACCGGGCTCCCAGCGTTTCTACAGCTGTCGCCTCTTGTACTCACTGACCTCCACCAACAGGTCCTGAGGCCATCAGTCCTTATGGCAGCCACTCAAACCCTCCACTGTATGAGCCGAGCTGCAGAGCCAGGGGCAGGGACAGGCCCTCCAGTTAGCAGGGAGGACACTCGTGCTGCATGCTAACGTTTTCACGGTCCGCACCAGAGATGCGAGGAAAAACACAGACGGAGACTTATGTGTAGACACAAAAGTGGAGAGGATGCGACAGAATGTTGACCGTTAAAAATTGTAATGTAATTAATAGTTTAAGTATTTTCGTTTAATAAAATATATAGTAGTATATAAGTATCAGTATTTGCTGCTTTTTATATGATTTTATTTTGTTTTAAAGTAAATATCTTTGAGTTTTGGACAGTTAATCAGACAGCACAAGAAACCTAAAGATGAGACCTTCGACTCTGGGAGCATGTGATGGGCATGTTTTATCAGAATAAATCATTAACCAATATATTAATTGATGAAGAAAGTGTTGAACAAGTCAAAAACAGTCATACAGTCATGTACAGTCTTAGATACTTTGACACCAACCAACCAACCAACCAAACAAACAAACAACCAGACAGATGAACAAGCAACCAATCAACCAACCAACAAAACAAACAAACAAACAAACAAACAAACAACCACTGGACACAAGTGAAAACATAACGTCCTTGGCATATGACTTTTTTCTTCTGTCCTACATGTCATTAAGATAAAAAAAAACTCAGTTTCTTTTTAAACCATCCTCTGAGTTATTCCATTCAAAAAGGTTCCTCAAAGCATTCATGTGATTTTCCATATTTATTTGAAATAAAATTATGTATTTAGTTAGAAAATTAGTTAAATCAGATAATATTTGCTTTTGAGTATTTAGAGTATGTAGCACCGTGACAAATATTTGCTTGTTTGCAGCACATTCACAGACACACACCCATCCAGCCCTGTCTCCAGTGGACTAAATACCCACTTCCCTTCCACAAACTCACAAATCTTCATTCGTTCCATAATGGCTATCGGGCAGTTTTCCGGGGGGCCTCAGATAGATAGACCCTCTCTCTGTCGACCCTCATCCAGTCACATGAGCCTCATGAGTGTGCACATCTCCCCCCAGAACAAGGCACACACAGACACAGTGTGATATCCATCACCGGTGGCATTCATATTTCCCAGCTTCTAGTCCGCAATGAGTGCGAATGTTCACTATTGGAATCATGTGCAGACAGATAAGTGCCCGAGTCAAAAGGCACAATGGGAAATGATGGAGACTCTTGAACAAGAGTATGTCCAGTCCCTCTTCAGTTCCTGCAGGGGTCAACTTAAGCAGAGGGAAAACCATCTCAGGAAAGGGTCATCAACATCGGCACAGATGCTCTTCTGTTCTCTCTCTTCGCTCCCCTCTAGGTCTCTCTCCCATGTACACTTGCAGACACGCTGCCCCGTCAATCCGTGATGGATGTTCACTTCACAAATGTGAGGATATGAAGTCTGGGGATTCCCGTTTCCCAGAGGCCTTCGGGTGGCTTTGGCGGGAGATGGGACCTCTGTTACGTAAACAAAGCCGGCTGCACTTCCTGCTTGGTCAGAGAGAGAAGAGAGGGAGAGCGAGCGAGCGGCGCTTTGCTCATATTTGAGACAAAACACGGATCATGGAGGAGGACACGGGAAGAGCAGGGGGCAGGAGGAGCGGGGGTGGCAGAGGAAGAGCCCTTTCCCTCTCAGCTGCGCCTCCACTTCCTGTGTGGGGAGGAAGTCCCTTGTTGGGCGCACAGTGATCTCATCCTCAGTTGTGAGGAACTTCCGTCCTGGCGAGCGGCGATGCTTTGAACCGGCAGCCATAGGAGGCAAACGGAGGAGTGAGGCACACACACACACACGCCTGTCCTGATTATCACAGTGGAAAACATACACACACCCACACAGCCGCTCGGACAGGAAGCTCTGCTGCTCGGAACAAACAAGCACTTCCTGTGTGTACTGGGGCCCGTTCACAGCGAGAGCCCAATCAAAATCCAATGTCCTGTCCACTGCATCATTATCACCATCATTCAGGGGACATTACTGCTCATTTGCTAATAGCCACAAGGCCTTATTTATGCTTACAGCCCCCCTCCCAACCCCAAACACCCAAACACCCGCCACAACCCCTCACTGATGACCCACGTTTAGACATGTTTCTCTGTGCGGAAGTCCGCTTTTCCTTTAAAACTTAGCCACTAATTGAAATACATTAGGCCTAAATTGCCTCTTTTTTCCTTTCACCCATCATGTTGACGGACGACCCAATATTTAAGTTTGCCTGGCTAATTTGTTGTAGAAATACCAGGGCAGCGAGGCAATGTGGCTCAAGGGGCTGTTGGTCTGTTGGTTTACAGTACCATTACATTGAGAGATGGCAGGAACAGAACAGCCATTATGTTCCCAGTTCATAGTGCGGTCAACACTGGGCTGACGATGGTCACGTACTGGGGCCAGACATCTACAGGTTTGCTGTTTTAACTTCAATAGTTTCCAGTCTCCGCTACATGCTAAAGTATCCACTATTACCCCAAGAATGACTCTACATAGTGTATACACACGAGGCTACTTTAATGTCATGTTAAAAACACTGTTGCCTCTGCCTGTGAGTTATTCCTCCTTTTTGCATAGTTTTTTTATATTTATCTTTGTATTTGTATGTATAAGAAGTATCTGTATCCTACCATATCTGTTACTTTCCAAAAAAACGACCATTCGCCAATTCGATTCGAGAAAGGAGCCTGAGTGTGAACGTTTCTCCTTAGTCTTGACAGGACTACTTCTGTCACTTTTCATGTGAAGTGACTGTCTTAAAACGTGCCCGATATCGCATTTATCAGGCATGTGTAGCTTTTCAAAACAATTATGAACACCGGTGGTCGCCCAGCATGTTGTAAGAGGATACGTCTGCCTTTATTTTGCGCTGAAAATGGTGCTGCATGATGAAAAAATCACAATGTGATTATTTTGACAGATATTAAGATTGTGATATGACTCACAATGTGAGTGGGAATGATCATTTTCGTTTTCACTGAAAAAAAACAACAACTATTAAAATCATGATGACGTGACATTTGATGGGTCTGTACCAAACAAACATGTTTTCTCACAGCTGGAGACCTTCATTACTTCATTATAATGCTGTTTTGTCACCATTTTACCTACTATAATTTGTATATTGCAATTGGCCATGTTGCAATTTGATTAATTGTGCAGCCCTAGGACAAAATCAAAAATATTATCTCTTGAGACTTGCACTGCCCTTACATTTTTAACATTTCTGTCCGCCCCCGTACTGATTTGGGAGGCTTCATGTGGATAAAATAAAGAATTAATAATTTAATCCCAGTGAAGCCAGTTCCATTCAGTAGCAGTGACAGCACAACCCACAGTGTCCATTAAGCAAATCCCACTACAAACTCTCACACAACCACACTCTTTCCTAATCACTGAGTCACTTCTCAAACAAATGATACCTGTGATAACACTTCACTGTTTGCCTCCCAGCCCCCCCTTTTTTCTTTTCTGTCAGTCTTTCTGCCTTTCTTTTCTCTTTGTGTGTGTATGTTTGGACCAGGAAGCAGCCGTCTTATCTGAACACACAACCCCAGTGGGCAGCAGGGCAGCCTGTGGAAGCTCAACTCTGGGTAAACTTTGCCTTAACTTTGAAGCTGGCCGTGTCAGTGCTTGTCCTCGGGGCTGCCCAGAGCACTCAGCACCGGTGGCTCTCCAAAGAGGAGGTCAATGGGACAGGTAAACAGGAAGTGCCAGCACGGTGATCGACAGGCTGTTTAGACACAAAGAGATGGATACCCGGAGAACGCTGACTCACTGACAAATCACCACACACTGACCGGATTTAGAATATACATGCTGCAGGGCGTGGGGGTGATTTCTTGTTCTCCTACTCACCTATAATAATTCATCTCCAATATTCACTTTTATGAATTATTTTGTTGCATTTATCTTCTGACTATTTGACATTTGTCTTTTTTTAACCAGTGAAGGAGGAGATGGCTCTAACGTGGCTCTTTATCGACAAACCGGGAAACATTTGTGTGATATTTTTCAGACACAGGATGCAACTCAGCACGAGCGCCACGCCCCTTTCTTGAAATGGCAACCAAATTGCATTTTATATTTGCCTCCAAGGTCAAAAAGCCTCTGTGCGAATCAATATTTCATCTGGCTAAAGCCATTACTGGTGCTCAAAGGGGAGTTGTGACATACAGTAAAAGGAGAAATGTTTTTACACTGTCTGGAGTTTGTCTCCCAGGGGGAGCTATTTGTTTGTGACACAGAGCTGGTTCACTTTCTGACGCAGCAGAGGAGGATGTTGCTCTGTTTTTCCCACAAATCTGAGCAAATATTCTAAATAAGGTCACGCTCCTGATCTTCTCCACCTCCTTAGGCACAGTCCTCTCTCTCATTGTCTTCAACTTTCAGGCAGTGCGTTACAGAACTGCTTAACTCCATCGTTCCCATGCATTGACGGTGAGGGTGCTCGCAGGCCAGCAGCAGCCTGGGTGGCGGACTGAGGTCTGGTCGCTGCAGCTTGCTCTCGCTAATCACGTTGATTATTGCGATTACAGACCGTTTCCCCCTCTGGTGTCACGCTGCAACTTACTGACCTGGATCTGACAGAAAGTCCCGGTTGCCATAAGCGATCTGTCTTCCTGTTCTCCTCCATCCAAGTCCCCACCACCCAAAATGCCCCCTCCTCCCCTCCCTCCCTCCCTTCCTCCACTCAAACACAATTGGTCCCTGAAGTAACTCCGGGACTGTTTCCTCATCACGTTGCCAAGCAAGTCATGACCAAGAAGTTTACTAGAAACACACACACACACACACACACACACACACACACACACACACACACACTCACACACTAATTTTGTGTCTACATTTCCCTTTTAGCCAGCTTCCTCTTTTTCATTAAAGGCTGGCAGTGGGATAAAGTTTTCCCTGCTACTGTGTGGCCAGCAGGCATGCAGATGTTTCTACCCTGCTCCTTGCCCATATGTTTATCAGATCCCTGCGCTGTTTCATAATCTACATTATAAGCACCAGGCAGATAACAAAGCCTTTGATTTGGGCCTGATTTCCCCTTATCCCCCATGTTAAATTTAGCACAGTGATTACTGAGCGTGATTATGGGCCTCTGCGGCCTTATGTAAATCATATGGGACCCACACACACCGAGGTCCTGCTCACAGGACGTGAGCTTGCATGGTCAATGGGCAAACGGGAAAGTAATGTTCAAGGACATGAGAATTTATCAAACGTTACCTTACTTCACCTTGCATTCAGAGGCGCTGGAAAGGTTTCTTTGACTTCTTATCAGTGTTCTGTTCCAAGTGTCAGTGATTTTCCTCCCTGGCAACACTTTCTAAAGCTTAACTCCCCTGTGTGGCATATTATAGTCGATTTGACCTCATACATTTTCAACCGAGCCTCAGAATATCACAGTGTTCCTGAGGCACAGCCCTATCAGGCCTCTTTGTTAATGGCACTCAGATAAGAACTCACTCCTAACACCCTAATGAGGTACATTTTATGGTGCCTTCTGACAGACAAAACTGCAAACAAAAGGCAGGAGAATGGATCTTGTTTACTCTTAAGTGCATGGGTTTCTTTTTCAAAACATTCCCTACATATCTCAGGTTTTTACTGACACAACAACAAAAATCTTATTACTTACAATATTTATATAGCACAAGTAATACATCCAACTCCAAGTGCTGATCAAGAAAAAGATTAAAGGGGCATTATGTAGTTTTGGAGAAGAATTTCAAATTAATTTTGTTGAAAACTGGCGCTTTAGGATGGCGGCCGTCCTGTCCTGCAATGCCAAAGTGTTGTTTTTTTTAAGAGTTGGGAATGAGACTCATTTCATCAACTTTTCTTACAAATAGCACCAGGTCAGTTTGTTTATTCAGTTTACTCAGTCAAAGAGTTTGTTTATTTGGGTTGTTTATGCATAAACAATCAGTCAATGAAGATCTTTCTCCTCTGATTAAAATTTCTTCCCCAAAACTACATATTGCACCTTTAATTCTGTGGCTTCTTGACATCACACTATGTCATCATGTCACATATTTAAAGTTAAAACAGAGTTTCAGACATAGGAGGAATACAGTGCTACAGCACTGGACAGTATGAGAACACTTCTAGTAGTCATGCAAAATAAAATTAGCTAGTTAGTTAGCAGCTAACTAGAAGAAGAACAACAACTGAAAATGTCTGCAAACAGATCAAGAACTACTGGGTAGACTACTAAATTGAATTAAACTAATTAATTAGACAGGGTATAATATAGTCCCAGGTCACGAAAGACCAGATGTATGCATTTAAGGGGTTAAACTGTATTTACCGAGGGAGAGTTTGCTGAACATGCATGTTCTTTGTCTGCAACGCCCTGCTTCACATTCAGTCAGTTACAAATGTTCCCACCTAAGGTCCGTGATGCATAATCACACCCTCTTACCTGAGCAGATCCATTGATCTTCAACAGCGTCTTGACTTGTGACACCTCTACAGCCGGAGCAACGGAAAAGGAGGGAGATGATTTTGTATATATCATTCCAACCCTACCGTTAGACCAGATCATTGATAATGGACTTCCAAAGCTAACATTTGTTACAATATCTGTGAATGATGAAAGACTAATATCTGTGCTACCGATTTATAAAAATTACTATCTGTTATGAAAAAGCAGTTTCTCAAGTGATGAATCCCGAGAGAAATTTCACCTGAATATACAGTTCTCCTTAGCTCTACAGAGCGTTTTAACTTCTTTCAGCTCATTGTTTTGGTTTCTGGGCCAGTAACTTTTCCTTTTCACTTTTTACGTCTCTCTTCTCTTATCAGCATCGTTTTCTGATGAAGGGCAGCAGCGTTGAAAGGGGTGAGACCCAATGAATCGCCCCCCCCAATTTCCGTCATCAGAAAGTCTGACAAGAACTCTGTCTGAACCATTAAGTCGGCCTTGTTGCCAACTGCTACTTTGTCACAACTGTCCAGCTTTAACTTTGCTGGAAGACAAGGTCTTTGACCCCTGCTCAGCTGATTCTCTTGGGGTCAAGCAGGTACAGCCTGCCACAAATGGACGCCACAACTAATTTCCTGCAGAACTGGAGACAAATTATGAATGTTTTCCCTGGTGAGCAAAAGAATAAATCAAAGCTTGTTAATCAAGTACCATATGCTTGTACTGAGGACATTTTTTTGTTTGGAGGGCAGCAGTCATTCAAGAGAAGAAACCCCCGGAGGAAACGATGGCGTGACCTCACACCAGAGGAATGCAAGATGCGGCTTAATTGATTAGAAGACCACATGATGGAGGTCTCGAGAGTGGAGAGTGGGTGTACGCCAAGCAAGTTTTTTTTTTTTGGAATAGGGAGGCGGGTGTTGACCTTGTGGAGGGCACAAAGGTCACAGGCCTGTAGGCTACTGGTGCCTGTCAGGAATTCATCCACAAAGACCTTTCATTCTAATAGATTCACATCAATTGACAGCTAAGCATGATCAATGATGACAAGACAGGGTGATCTGCTGGGCCAAGGGTGGCTGCAGGAACACTGTGTCCCTGTGGTCAGATTATTGTCCTCCCTGTTCCCTCTTTTTCCCATTACCTCTACTGCACCTCTCAGTCTGTTTCCGCCCTTCTTTCTTTGTTATTTGTGCTTTTCTGTGCAGTAAGGTGTTTGAGTCTCAGACAGCAGCAGGTGATGTGTCTGTGATCGTCACACGCACACAGTCTGAGCAGATGGAGCAGCATGGCATGTCTGGCAGATTACCTTGTTGGTGGTCGGACTGAACCCGATGCCCACTGCTGCTCTCCCGTCAGCACCACTAACAGTTCCTTTGTGGCGACACACGCATACCAGCACACTCAGACGGAGCTGCAACTGTGCTCTACATACTAAGCATCCTCTCCTCATGTACCTTGCATCAGTTATTTATATACCCGGCTTTCAGCTTGACCTCCAAAAACATCAAAACGCATCCTCAAAACAAAAGCGTCTAAATATAAAGTGCTTTGCATAAGTTGTCACACAGGAGATCTGTTTTAAGCTGGGTGTTTGACGCCGCTGGGACTTGACATTTCTTGCTTGGAACAATACTTTTCCGCTGTGGCACTTCATGTGGCAGGCAGGCTGTCCGATTTCTTAGAGCTGTCTCGACAAAAAGCTCGAGGGAGAACGGAGCGGGAGGGAGGGAGGGAGCAGGGGAGAAAGAGAAGGAGGCTGCCACATGCCTGTCAATACTCCAATCAAAGCCAATTCTCCAGAGACGGTCAGGGGGACGAGGGAGCATCACTATGACAACCCCCGGACCCCCAAAATCAGGACTTCAAAGGTGGGGAGGCGTCCTATTGAGAGAGTGGGAGACCACCTCCTGCAGTCATTTACATCTCATTAGGACATTACTGCCTTTTAACAGCGAGGCGTTTACACACACACACACACACACACACACACCCTCCATAATGTGCACATGCATGAAGGGAAGAAACCAAACTAGACATCCACGTCCAGTTTTATTACATAAACCTGACATGACTCATTAACTCAGGTAATCATGCAGTTAGTGATAAGCCACTTGATTCTTTTTTTTAGTCCAGTGTACGTTTAATATTTTCATTGTCTCCCGGCCGTCTGCGTCCCGTTTACTTTCCTCAAGCAGCAACTAACACATTTCACTACATACACACACATCTAATGACCTGACGTGTGGATTCATTAGTAACCAACAGGTGCGACGTCGTTAACACACTTATTGTTCCTTCCATATTAGGTCAACACAGATTTATCCAAGGTTAGTCAATGCAAATCAAATAGCGCGCGCACACACATTTGGAGGGATCGTGTGTTTGTGAGATGTCTCACTTTGTTCTGCACGTGAAGACACTTTGTCTGCTTTGATCACTGTGGAAATGTGATAGTGAAACGACTCTAGAAACTACATATGTTGTTTTCTCATCAATTATCTCATTATCTTGAGAAATCACGCTTTCGTTTTTGTGAGATAACGAGATAGATCAGTCCCTTATCACGAGAAAAACAAGCTTTGTAATCTCGAGATTACATAATTAACTTGTAATCTCTAGATAACAATTACAAGCGTGGTACTTTTCGGTTTTTTGGCTTCCGTACTTTTATGCACGGGGCATCTATGTTTTAAAACCTTATAACTGTATGCTTTTTTATTTGATAATTTAGGATTTTTTTCCCCCACCATGGAGGTTATATTTTCATCTGTATCTGTTTGTTTGTTGGTTGGTTTGTGGACAGGATTACACAAAAACTAATGATCCGATTTCCATGAATCTTGGATGGAGGATGGGACTCTGCCCAGAACAGACCCTTGCAACTCCAGATAAAGGGACGGATCCCAGAATTTTTTCTTACTTTCTTTAACATTGTGAGATAGGGCTTTTTTTTTTTTTTTTTTTTTACATTTTCATTAATTTCACAAGAAATTATCAATGGATCTTGATGAAAAATTCTGACACATTTAAGTAGCTATTATCTATGAGGGGACTGTTTGACCTTGGCATTTTAGTTGCCATTTTTATCATCTCTGAGAACCTGACTGTAGTTGCAAATGCAGTTTTGTTATTAGAGAAAGTGACAATGAATTTCTCCTGAACTCTTTAGTCTTTTAGTTTTCCAAACCGTTTTGGTTACATCTTCCTATATTCTTGAAATGTAGGACTTAATGATCTTTTTGTTCTCATCCCACCATAACTCAAAATACAAGCTTGGTTTGCTCTAATGTTTATAAACAAATATGTAAACACATGGCTTTAAAGTACATCTAAAACTCATGTTAGCTCCTGCAAACTGCTACTCCTTGTAACGAGAGCGCTGTCTGTTTATAGGTCTTTAAAAAAACTGTTAAAAGTTGCATGTTGCACCTTTAACTCTCACCATATTCAACTATGCAAAACAGCGTCACTTTCACTGTGATGACAGCATACATACCCGCTTGCTGTTTGTACATAACATAGCCAGACTCTCACTTTCTATCCTGTTGTACCTATCACATAATGGCTGTATTCCCTTATACTGTACGTTTTGGAGATTGACTTTTAAAGCCATTTTTACTGTCACTACTACTTCACTTTATTGTTCATTCTGTACATTAAAGTTACTACAAGTAACTTTAATATCTTGTGTCTGCTTCTTTTTAACTGGCTTACGTCCTACTCATTGCAACTTTAACTGGGAAAATGTAAACACAGGCTCTTCCAGTCTTCACGGGGACCCGGCAGCAGGCGTTAGGAAAAACTAAATAGAAAAAGTTAATCTTCGCACTGATGGTCTTATTTGTGTATGTAGGTCATATAGAGGTAATAAATTGTGACAGTTTCATAAGCAAATTAAAACTTCTTACAGTAGCTTTAATTCGTGTCTTTATGTGTCTTTCTACTACATTTTGTTGTTCTCCTGTTAGTCTGCTGTGTGCAATGACAATTAAGTTGAGTCTCAATAAATCTAAACCTAATCGTAAACTACTACTACTCTCTAAACCACTAACTGTACAGCTATGTTTTGATATTAGCACCGCTAACTATTTCAAGTACGACTGCAAATACTACAGCTGTTATCACTACTAATCATTTCTAATATAGTACTACTGCATCCTTATAGCTGAACCTTTTCACATACATCTACTAACCACAGATATACATGGTTAAACACTAACACATACCACTCAGTATGTGGTGTCAACAGACATGACACACCATGAGGGCTAAAATTATGAGCAGAACCTGGAGCTCTGAATAGCAGAGGAGGGTCCAGCACAGCAGGAAAGAATCACTCATCACAGAGACAAATGGATCCTTTGCCCACTGATAGCTAAATGCTGTTAGGACGGCCATTTTTCTGGACCGCTGACTTCCTGTTTAGACCAGGCTTCAGCAAATCACCAGCGGTATCATTTAAACGGTGCCAACAACACCACTTCCTGTCAACACAAACATTCGCCTCAAATTTATGGCCTTGGTTTCCTTCTTCTCACCTCGCAGGCAAATAATTGTTGTTGTTTAAGTGAATGAACTTCTCCTCTCTTTTCTTTTTGACCCCTTCCTAATTCTCGTAACTCATGCTAATCTGACTGCAGCCGACTGACAGGACGGAGCATGTTTGCAGGAAGTGAAACGTTCCATTTTCTTTCTCCTCCAAACTGCACATTGATGATGTCAGGGGTGATATATCGACCAGGCGGCTGGGAACCCAACCCTTGAGGAGGAATGTATTTGGACTCACACACATACACACACATGCATGCACATACAAATGCACGCACACAGACACACACTGAAGGCCTCTCCTGCCGGAGGTGTTGAAATGCTTGTAAGTCTTGAAATGCCAGTTGAGACGCAGAGCTCGCCTTTCACACACACCGTGCAGCGAGAGACAAGAGAGCTGACAAATGGATGCGTTGAAACATATTAACCATCTCCCTTTGTGAGCAGACAAACATTTAATCTGGCTAATGACCCCTGAGGATCAAAACAAATGCAGGGAGATAAAGATGGGTAGAGGAAGGAGGAGGGGAATGCTAAAAAGAGCTCACTGACCTCCAGGAGGACTCTGCAGGGTTCGCTCAGGCCACGGCTCTGTCAGGGGTATGTGTGTAAATGAACAAATTAAAGTCAGAGTCAGTGGACAAATTAAATACCTGTTCTTACACATCAGGCTGGTGTTTAGGAACATACAGTGCTTGTATGTGTGTGGTGAACATATCCAAACAAAAGCTTTTACTATCGCAGTCTCCATCAGTGTTTATCACAATAAACAAGTCACTTAGCGTGACGTTATCTCAATAGTTTTCTTCCCCTCAAACCCACATCGACTCTCTATCTCCAGTCAGTGATCGCGGCAGTAGTGTTATGATAATACAAAACGCATCATGTCTTATCTGTTATCTTGTCCTTATATCAAATCTAACCAACAGCTGCACCAACCAGTCAGGGGAGGTCAACCTTTTGTTACCTCTCAACACATTGTCTCTGTTGAAATAGTCTGACACACAGACTAAGCCTGTTGTGGTTGTTGGAAAAACTTTGCATTTCTTTGTTTGAACAGGAAAAGTGTATGAATTGTTTGATACGCACAAAATGAGAACAATGGGGTCTTTACGATACCCTTCAACAAAATTATCTACCTTAAAGGGGCACTCTGTCATTTTGAAGAAACTCAAACTTGGAATTTTAATATTGACAATATTAATGAGGTAATAAAACAAACCATAAGTGAATAAACAAGCTGTTCTCAGAGGAAAATAAGGTCCCAGAACACTGTTTGAATCTAGAAAGTGTGATAACACACAAGTGGCATATGTTCAACCAGATGTGTCACGGAAAGCTGAAAATTTCATCTTGTTGTCTTAAATATTAGGACCAAAGCTTCTTTTAGAATATGATATGACAACATTCTGTTTTGTTTAGAGCTGCAGTGATACGTCAATTAATAGATCTGTCAATCAAAAGCAAGAAAATGTGTTGCCAACTATCTTGATAATTATTTCAATAATTTTTCAAGCCAAAACATCACATGTTTACTGGTTCCAGCTTGTTAAATCTGTGACTTTGTTGCTTTTCTTTGTCATTCGTGATAGTAAATGAAGTATCTTTGGCTTTTGGACTGTTGGTTGGACAAAAGAAGTGATCTGTAGACGTTACTCTGGGATCGTGAAGCTCACTTTTCACAATATTTTGATTCTTAGACGAAACGTTTATATTGTGAAAATAATCAGCTTAGTAATTGATAATGAATAATCGTTAGTTGCAGCCCTATGTCAGAGGATGTCACATAAATTGCTGTGAGAATACGTTGACTGTTGGCCAGGGGACTGACAGCTGCACCATCAGTAGACAAAATGATTTAAAAGAGGCAAATAATGTGATCTTAAGTGGGATAATGCTGCAGCAATGAAGCACAACAGCTATAGAATAGATAAAGACGGATTAGATGAATATGAATATTCATTTGATAAATAGTGTTGATCATTTGCTTATAAGAGTGGAGTTCATTTAAGAGTCTGTGGCTCTCCTGTCTGTGTGATTGACCCCCATACTGACATCAGTTAAATAAGGCTTCCTTCTCCTGATTCACGACTCAACAAACTCACCAAAGCCTCCATTTTTTTCCAAAGAGCAACAATAGGCCTGTAAAACTGTCACAGCAAAACTGAATTTACGCGTGACACTTTAAACAGTCGGACTAAACGTTTCTCCCAGGCTGAGACAGGAGAGGTTTTGTAAATGGGTGGAGGCTGTTGGCTTCATTGTGGTACAGTGACTCTGGTTGAGCTGGCAGGGGAGCTTTCTTTTTCATTGTGAAACCGACCAAACCAACTGGATCGTGTTGCCCGTGCTGTTAATCCATCACTGATATTGATTTCCAATTGATCGTCAGGCCTCCTAATGATGTTCACCTTCAGGGCCAAGCTCATTGATTCCCGGTCACTTGATCCATAACTGGTAACGCGATCCATGCAACAACAGTGATGCACAATTATCTCCCATTTTATGCTCTAATGGGAACTGGTGAAGCTGCAACTGATCAATCCAATGAATAAATAAACAGAAATCACTGACATGGGACATTATAAAGCTTGATTAAAAATCTAATAGTTAAAATACATGTTAAGTTTATGTTAAGTCCTCTCATACAGTTATCTGTCTCTAATCTATACTTTCATTTCAGCTAAAGGATGAGAAAACATAGACGTGCATATCGCTTCTCATCTGTGAGAGAGCTCCCACACAGAGAGGATGCCTGGTTACCGTCTGCGTGAAATCTCTAAACACATTCCTCACCTGGTCCACTGGTGGAGGGTAACGACATTTCTTCCAGTTAATGTGTCTGATACTTCCTTAACAGGAAACCTCCAATGACATAAGTAATGTAAGCCAGTATCCTAACTGACACAGAGATATGGCATAGCTTCATGAAGTTGTGTATCACTGTCAGTGGTGGAAGAAGTACTCCGATCATTTACGGTGAGTGGTAATAGTGGTAGTACCACAGTGTAGAAATACTCTGTTACAAGTTAATGTCCATTCAAAACTCTCTTAGCTTCTAAGTATAGCTAAAGTACCAAAAGTAAAAGGACCCATTTCAGAGTAACGTATATTAGATTATTGGATTATAATTTGACTGATCAATGTGTGTATGGTTTTATTGTTGGAGCTGGTAAAGGTGGTGCTAATTTTATTTGCTTTACATGCCAGTGTGTAGCTTAATATATACTGATAATATATCATATCTTATTTGTTGATAAGATTTCATTGTCTTTTCTTTTTCTTTGATATCCAAAATTAATTCATGAGGAAAATTGAGGATTAATTGTTTCTTCAGTAATTTCACACATTGTTGGTTGATTTATATATTTTCCGACATTTATTAATATGATTAAACCAACAAACCAACCAACCATCCAACATACAAACAAACCAACCAACCAACCAACAACCAACCAACATACAAACCTACAAACCAAGCAACAAAGCAACATACAAACCAACCAACCATCCAACATACAAACAAACCAACCAACCAACCAACAACCAACCAACATACAAACCTACAAACCAAGCAACAAAGCAACATACAAACCAACCAACCAACCAACCAACAAACAAACCAACATACAAACCAACCAACCAACATACATACAAACCTACAAACCAAGCAACAAAGCAACCAACAAACCAAGCAATCAATATACGAACCAACAAACCAAACAATCAACATACGAACCAACAAACCAAGCAACCAACCAACAGACATGGGGGAAAACCTCTTCCTCAGTGGAGATAATTACTCAAGTAAAGTACAATAGAGGAAGCACTCTTTGGCTAAGAAGTTAAAATACCTTTGTTGAAGAAATTCTTAAAAACAAAGACAATGCATGTAACAAGTAACAAGTCAGCTTGTTTTTAACATGCATGTCTATGTTTTTAAGAATTGTACCATCAAAAAGTCATCTGAATAAAAGCTTTGTAACATTTAGCCAGAACAGTGCCTTGGATCTTTGTTTTTTAAACTGTTTCCCACCATAACATTTAGTTTGAACTTCCAAGCACTCAAGAGTCTTGCTAAAGCAGAGGTACCTCAAAATTGTACTTACTGTAGGTACAGTACTTGAATAAATGTGCTTTGCTACTTTACACCACCAATGACTGTAACATATTGTGTTCCTTTCTATATATGAGGATATTTCCCAAGAGGAGTGTGCCTTTAAATCCATTTTTCCAACTGTCTCCAAACACATTTGCTAATGTGACAAAGGAAGGATTAACCTGGGTGGAATGGATTGCACCTGAGATTCTGGCAGTAATGTGCAGAAACATTACTCAAGTGGAAAAAGTGATGTTTATGTGCTCCGTGAATCATCTGATGTGCCGGTTTAATTGTACAGGTAGACCTGTGGGCATACTTAGACACAGTTTGGAGGGCAAGATCTAACAAGACAGCAGCCACTTCCCCTCACACAGGCACACTTCTGGCACTCTCAAAATCCAATATCGAAAAAGGCCAAAACATTTCCTCCACAAGTTTATGCTTCCCAAAATAGACTTGATGGGAAAATATGGCCCCAAAATAGACATGGGAAAGCGTTTTTTTTTTCCACAGCATACTTGTCGTATTGGTTTATATTCAAAATAACTTTGATTGTTAAGAAAATGCTTTGGTAGGGTTGTTCGCTGAGGAATTTTTATTAAGTTCTCACACAGATTCCTCAGTGCTTTGTTGCAACTCGCTCCAGCTTTTCTCTACAAGGCTCAATCTCTTGCAAAATCTTGATGAAGTCATTTCTGGCAGCGAGATTGCAAAAAAAAAAGCTTCTTTTTACCTGAATCATCATCTGAGGATCGTGTACAGTCAGATTCTGTGCAGTATAAGTGGGATACAAAGCAGAAATTGTCTTCCACGTCTAGAAGAGTGCCCTCGAGCAATTTTAACAAGACACAATACCCAGGTACTGTATCTGACCTGATAACAAGAACAGTAAACTTGAACTTGGTGGTATTCCTCAAGAGATTCTCTATCAAAGAAAACCGTTCATGGACTTGTCTTTACATTTGTTTCGTCAAAACTGTGTTTCCTAGTGATGAACAAAACATGTGGCACTGTAAATAAAGTCTGGCTTTGGCACATTCAAAAATTCGTAAAGGAATGGAAACAATGCCAAGAACTCAAAAAAAAAAAAAGTTGATCCGATATGTAAAAGTGTTTGATTGGATTGCTGTTAAGTCGTTTTAGGGATAAAGTTAACGCCTGGCTTAGTTCGGGGTGAGGTGAAGGTGAAGGGGGGTTGGTGAAGGGGAATGTATAGGCTCCAGCCTCTGTGTTGAGGTGGAGGGTCTCGCTGGAGCTGGAGCTGAGATGTAATGATGTGGATCATGGACAAACATGGCCTCTTGTTGGTTTGTTTGAGGGGAAGATGCCACTGTGGAATCTGACTGGACATGATTAAAGAAGAGGAGACTTAATGCCTTCTACAGAGGTACTGAGTGAGAACGCTGTGCATAGCTCTGAGCTGCTGTAGGAAACCTTTAGCTGGTTAACAAGCTCAATTTGTCTTGTGCAAGCTCTTAAATAGACCATACATGAAGCGCCTGAAGTCATACATGGGGCTTTGCTACCACTCTGAATGTTTGACTTTGCTTGTGCTAAAATAGACCTGGGTTATTCAGGTGTGGAAATACCACAGTGACGAATAAGCGCTTACCCAATAATTAAAAAAAGAAAACAAGTGTTGCTCAGAAAGCCACGAAAACACATGATTCATGTATATTATATCTCCAGGGCATTGTAAATTAGAAGAACGTTTGTTGTAGAGGATGGGACAGGAGACAGAAGCTTGTTTTTTGTAATGTAAGAAGTAATGTTCATGTCCGACAAACATTTCACAACTTCAATATTATTTTTTGGGTGTTTTTTTTGTTTCCCTCCTGTGTTCCTGTGCTCGTCACTGTCTGATTTCCACCCCCCCCAACACCTGTGTCACATCAACCTCATTAGTGCTGCCCTGTTTCCAAAGTCTCTTCACCTGCACCTCATCCCCTTGTTAGTTTAGTTTGTGTTCTCGCCTGTGTTATTACCTCACTCTTTGTTTGTTCCCTTTCCCCACATCAGCCCCATGTCTCCAGTGTTCCTCGTGTTCCTTCCTGCGTTCCCTGAGCTTCTGGTTTGTTCTTCTTTTGGTTTCGGTGTTTTTCTTTTTCTTTTATCGTGGATTCGCCCCGGCCTGTTTTTGTTAGTTTGTTGCATGCTTATTGGACTTTAGTTTTTTTTACGATTTTGAAATTTACTGTTTCAACCTGCCTGCCTGTTTGTCTGCATTCGGGTCAGCATCATTTTGCAAACTGTGACAACGTCTGGAGAAAAGGATTTGTAGGATTTGCACCACAATGCTTCATTTTAAATGGCGTGTCATAACACATTTTACCTTTATCAGATTCACTCCTGCGATTTTGATTTCAATTAACTGTGGAGCCCTAGTGCAAGTAGTTAACAAAGCACCACTAGCGAGCCTATATGAGATAAAAACGCTTTTTTACCACCAACAGTCAACGTCAGTATCAACCATGACTGTACACCTGCTGTATTCATTCAGGTCAGCTGCATCTCTAAATTGTTTACACTGACAACAAAATGATGACATCAATAAGAACCAGCACACCCACACAAACACACACTCATACACACAGTTCAAATATTGATATGATGTGCGTGCTCTCTGACCCAACACAGCTTGTGCTGATGTCACTGCAGCAGGTTTTACTCACAACATGCTTGTCTTTGCGCTATCCACTGGGGTGACTTATGAATCTTTTATCAAAACTGGCCTAATTGCTTAACCATCCATGGCCCGGTCCAGCGGTGAATGGCGGGAGGGAGACTGGGCATGCCATAACTGTCATAAAAACAACAAGCAAAGACGCCAGCATTTAGTCCAAGTCTGCCCTTTTCGCTACGTGCCTCTGTCTATTTTTATATTACTTTTATTTATCCAAGGTGGTCCAATTATGAAAATGTTTTTATATT
Source organism: Pagrus major (assembly GCF_040436345.1). Taxonomy (NCBI): domain Eukaryota; kingdom Metazoa; phylum Chordata; class Actinopteri; order Spariformes; family Sparidae; genus Pagrus; species Pagrus major. The sequence continues at coordinate 17,690,722 of NC_133236.1, forward strand.
GGGGGAGACTCCATACTGAGCAATAATTCTATGAATATAATAAGTTGTCAACAACTGGGGAGAATAACATAATTTTCTTTTATTTGTGTGGATGGGTGGGAGGGGGTTTACTGATATGAATACAAATCAGCAGTAACCAGACATAATAATCATATCAACATCTGGGCAATTTCAGTGCAAATCAGTGGGTGAACATGTGCAGTTTGTGTGCCAGACAGCATAAAGCCAATATTCCCCGATCCATCTGCTTATTTTCTGAAGTGTTTATTCTGCATTGGATAAAATAAAAAAAAGCAGCAGTACACAGCTTCCTGTCCTAACCCTGGACAAAAAAAACAACTTTCCCTTCTGTTCTCACTCCCACTCTCTGCTCTGTTTTGCAGCAGAGGAAGCTGCTGCTGCTGCTGCTGCTGCTGGTGGTGGTGGTGGTGGTGGTGGTTCTGAAGGGGCAGAGCTGAGCAGCAGTTGGAGAAAAAAAGGAAAAGAGATCGGATGGACAAGACGAGCCTGTGGGGAGTTTTTTGACTCCCAAACCATCCCCACACAGTTCCTGGGAGCTGACAAGCCTGTCCCAGGAAACTCCCTGCTATTCCTACCCTGTGGACAAAACAGCTGCACGTTCTCACTTTTTTGCTTTTGAACTCAACCGAGGGAGAAAAAATTCTGATTATTCTAACTGCAAGGGCTGTTGTTCGTAATATTTATAAAAGGTAATTATTTATGTTAAGATAATTGTAATAAGTGTTAGTTAATATCCTTATAGGATGACTATTAACATTTTAAAGTGTTAATAATATCACAATAAACAAATTATTGTTAGATTATAAGACATTTATAAGAATTTATAAGAACATTAAAGGTGCACTATGTAGTTCTGCGGGAAAAACATTTCAGTCGGACAAGAAAGAACGTTAATGACTGATCTTTTTTATGTCCAAACAAACCCAATAAACAAGCTCTCTTTGCTTTCATGACTGAATAAACAAACTGAACTTAAAGGACAACGCACCATCATACTGTTTATATTTGGCGGACCCTGCCACCTTTCTAGCTTCAAACAGTGTTCTTGGGACCTTGTCTTCCTCTGAGAACAGCTTGTTTATTCAGTTATGGAAAAAAATAAAAATATTTATAAAATTAAAATTACGAGTTTGAATTTCTTCTCCAAAACCACATAGTGCCCCATTAATATAAAGTGTTGCTGGTAATTTCTCTAAAGTCATAAATATTCTGTGACATGAGTTCTGTATTTTTACACCTTTAAAAAGACAAAACAACGAAACAAAAGAAATTACATAAGTCTATTTATTTATATATTAAATGCTTGTTTTATCATCTATTGTCTGGCTCGAAAACACTGGATATGATCCGTCTTCCTGCTCACAGCTGGAGCTCAACTGGAGTCCGTTTTGCAAACGTTTTTCCCTGAATATGTCAATATCAGGGACTGTGTGTGCGCCTGTGCCTGCGCGCATAATTACAGATGCGCCATTCCTCCTAAGCTGTCATTAGAAAAGGGAATGGGAATGACTCCAGGCTACAACCACCGCTTGCGGTTACGTAACATGCTCCTCTCGGATCCTGTCTTATCCCGGAGACAGCTGAAAAACTCCCCGCTCCCTCACAGCCCATTGTCTGAGGACATGGTGCGCCAAGGAACCGAGTTTGTTATTTTTTTCCCCCCCAAGTCTCTTCCATTTTATAAGAAACTCGACTGTGTGTGTTTTTGAGTCTTTGTCTGGCTGCTTCGCTCTGTCTGGTCGGTGGATCTGCTGCTGTTCCCTGAGTGTCCGTGTGAGGGCGCAGTGAGCCCGACTTCTCCTTTCATCCAGGGATGCTGCCGGTGGCCCTCAGACAAAAGAGAAAATGATATTTAGAGCTCTACAGGAGAGCAGGAGAAGGGCAGGAGGGTTTTATGTGGAGGAAAACATCTCTACACATCAAGTGTGTTCATGAGACGTCATGCCTGTGCGTAATTATTAATTTCATATGTAGAAATCATTACTTTACCACTAGAATCTTCACTTTTCTGACCAATTAAACCCCAGAAAATAAAAATGTTATTTAAAATACTTCATTTCTGCAACATGAATTATTTTAAAGAAATAGCTGTGATGTGAGGATCATGTGTTTGTTTGTGTGGGGGCAACTCTGCCCTTCACTTGCAGGTTCAAGCCCTCGGGTCAGCAGTAGCATCCAGGCTGCTGCTATGCCCTTGAGCAACCTGAGCAAGACATCACATCACTAACAGCCTCTGGGTTTCTTCGACTGTTTCATAGCTGTTCTTAGGTCTGAAGTCCCAGCGGAGAGGTGAGGAGAGATGGGGAAGACAGCTTTGCCTCGGGGTGTCAATCACATGTTTTCTTTCTTCCGCCTCTTTTATTCTGTCTTATTTGCCTCCTTTTCTTTCTTCTTTTTCCACTTTGCCTTTGTTTTTTTCTTGCTTTCATTCTTCGCTGCAGTGTTTAGGCTATTTTCTCGCTTCACCTTGAAAGAAAGCTCCCAGCCAGCCTGTCTCCCGCGCCGCAACAAACCCAAAGCCCGATTGTACCACCCCCCAGCCAGGGAGGGGAGGAGTCTATACTTTCCTCCCGCAGAACTGAGTGTATAACACTCTGCAGCCAGCCACAATGTGTGTCAGAGGACTGTCTGTGCTCCCAAAGTAGATGACTGCTCCAAATCTGGTGTCTGTATTAGTGACTGCAAGATACGAGAAAAATTGGTTCGCACATTATCATCCCGAGTCAGGACAAGGTGAGCATCTTCTCATTTCAGCGCGTAAAAAAACAGAAACGTGTCGTTGTCTTCTCATATTTTTCACACAGAACACACTCTCTGCTAGATTTGATTGTTGTCATTTCATGTGTTTTTCTGTAAACATGCTGTTTTTGCGTCCCGGTCATAGCTTTTATTCTGGCGTGTTCAGCGAGCGCTGAGCCAAACGCGTCGTTTTGCACAGTTTGTGCGTCACGGTCACATTTACGCACATTCTCCTGTGAGATTTGTGTGGTTTTTAAACCCCACACAGGAGTGAGTGTGGAATTTAGTGGAGCAGACTGTGTGTCTGTGTGTGGGCTTTGACTCATGATCTTCCTAGAGCGGAGTTTTCAGGTGTGATAGAGGGGTGAGGGAATGGGGAGAGACGCTCGTTCCTTTTGGAGACTAAAGTGTCTTTTGTTCCTTCGCAGGTTTTTTGATTGTGGGATAGAATGCCGGCGGTCATAAGTAAAAACTCCGATTTGGAGTTTGACTCCTTACAACCGTGTTTCTACCCGGATGAGGACGACTTCTACTTCTGTGGTCCCGACTCTGCGCCACCGGGGGAGGACATCTGGAAGAAATTCGAGCTGTTGCCCACTCCGCCCCTCTCCCCGAGCCGAGCCGCGCTACCGGGGGAGCCGGCGACTGCCTCCCCGGAAGCAGACCCTCTTGGCTTCGGCTTGGGGGACCCACTGGACTGGGCTTCGGAGCTACTGCTCCTGCCCGAGGACGATATCTGGGGGGCGTCCGACGATGGGGACCTGTTCGGCTCCGCTTTGGATACTAACCCCAACAGCATCATTATCCAGGACTGTATGTGGAGTGGCTTCTCCGCCAGGGAAAAGCTGGAGCGGGTGGTCACGGAGAAACTCGGCAAGGCTATTTCCACGGCCACAGGAGGCGGCAGGAGCGTGTGCGTCAAGGCGCCGGAGGTGGTGAGCCGCAGCTCGGTGTCAGAGTGTGTGGACCCCACGGTAGTCTTCCCTTTCCCGGTCCACAAGAAGAACGGCAGCAGGGACTCGTCCGGGACCGTTAACACATCCACAACCCACGCCAGCGCTCCCAGTGACTCCGGTAAGAATCTGAAGATGCACTAAAAGCCTTTGTTTGCGTTTTTATACAGAAAGACTGGTGCCAGGAAAAAAATCACATTATCATTATTATTATTGTTGTTATTATTGTTGTTATTGTTATTATTATTATTATTATTATTATTATTATTATTATTATTATTATTAAGGTGACTCGAGCTTGTTCATGTGACTGGCCCAGAATTGGATTACCTCGTTACATTCCACGCACACGCACGCACGCACGGGAGTAGTGACACAGTGAACGAGGTTTATGTAATCAGCGGGTTCTTCATCCGGCAGATGGCAGTAAAATGGGGAATTGCGCGCCTTCCTGAACTCAGTTGGCATCTGAGCCAAACAAAAAGACACCACACTCGCTGAGGGCAGCCGGAGCAGGTCTGTGGGAGGAGGAGGAGGAGGGAGAGATGAAAAGGTGTTCGATGATGTGATGAGCTGATAGGGTGTCAGGTTCAAGGTGCCGTGAGTGCTTTCATTACGCGTGGATTAGGGGGACGATTTGCGCACAGTGGGTGAGGAATTGGCACTTGTTTAGGACCGCCTGTACAAACTGTCAGCTGATAACTGAAAGTAGCCCCAAGAGCAACAACAGGAGCAGCTCACCACAACAACAAAAAGTCAAACTCGGGAGCATTGACACGCTCTTATTCTTCCGCTTCTTTTGAGATTTTATGTAGGAAGTAATATGTGTTCAGATTAGGAAGTGAGCGTTGTTTGTATTTAATCGCCCCGAGGCTTCATCTCGCATCTATTCCTGCTTATGAGTTCCCTAAACAAACACTCACGAGTCCTTATCAGCGTGTTTTCGCTGTGAAACAGTAGTACAAAGGCCTCCAGCTTGGCACAGAGGGCAGACTCAGCCAGCCTTGCCAAACACCTCCTCCGCCGCGAAGAAAAGAGGACGGAGGAGGGCCCATGGCTGCCTCTTTCAGGGGTGGAGGGGGGGTGACAGCTTTGAACAAGCGCTCCATCTCGACAGCTGTCTCCCTGGCGCCGCTCCAGCTCCGAGGCTTAAAAGGGTGGTGATCCGATCGCCTGCCGCCGCGCCATCCTGCGCGCAGCACCGCTCCAGTGCGCTTCCGCCGCTCGCAGCGTTTCAGGCGCGTCTTTCTTTTGTGCTGCGCGCGTTATGTGTGTAATGTCTCATCAAAGAGACACAGACTTTGAAGGCAAGATTGCAGGTTTATCCCTATTGTTAGGCCAAGAAGTAGGGAAATCAGCTGTGCAGATGTGCGAGCGGAAAGAACACTTTATCTCTTGCTTAAGGCTAATATTTTATCTCCCCACACAGAAATATAGTCCCCTTTCTTCTATTTATACGCCAATAAATGAGTTGTTCCCTTCTGAGAGCGAAACACCAAACAGCTAAATCCCAGCTTCACATGTGGCAAAGCCAGCCACGCCCCCTCATCCACCCAGCTGTGCCCAGCTTTGTTTTGATGGCAGCGCCAGTCTGTGTGTGTGTGTGTGTGTATGTGTGTGTGTGTGTGTGTCGTCAGTGTGTGCGTGTCTGTTGAGACAGCATCTCTGGTGCAGCGGTGTCTGAAGTGGGTTACTGTAAGCTGTAAAATGCCACACTCTTCAGATGCTCCTGAGCTGATAATGAGAGCCATTATCACAAAAGGCATTTTAACTGGGCCTCACACTCTCTGCCTCATGATTGGCTACTTCCTCTCATCTTCAAAAGGCGCCAGTCCTGATAAGTCTCAGCTGCTAGGCACAGGTATTAAGATGAAGAGCTCAGCTAGGAAGAGATTGTGGCTTTTTCTTCTCCCTTTTTTTTTTTTACTCCATCAGAGGTCAGAGTAAGTTCTTAAAGCCTCTCATGCTAAAGCGAAGTTCTGATCAGACTAAAGCTGTCTCATCTCACCGGAGAAGATTAGCAGAAGTTTTGAAGGAGGGATGCAGAGTGAAAGAAATCCAGCCTGTCTGTTGAGCTGAGACTGAACATGTCAACGCCTGCAGAGTAGATTAGTTGAGGAGTGACTGACACTAAGCATTAAGAGATTTCTGCTTACGCAAACAGCGTTGAGCAACACGCTCACTCCCACACATACACTCTCTCTAGATCTCACTCACATACATACCTGTCACCTGCTGGTGCACATGCATGACATTGTGGGAATACTTGCGACTGAGTCACTCACATTCTGCTTTCTTTTCCCAGAAGAGGAAGATGACGATGACGATGATGAAGACGATGAAGGAGAGGATGAGGATGAGGACGAGGATGAGGAAGAGGACGAGGAGGAGGAGGAGGAGGAGATTGATGTGGTTACAGTAGAGAAGAGGCGTTCCACAACCATTAAGGCGTCGCCCATGGCGACGGGCACCGTCACCATCTCTGTGCACCCAAGGAACCAGGACACGAGAGGAAGCGTGTCAGGGTCCGGTGTGGTGAGCCGCTTCGTCAGCCGACCTCCTCAGGAGCTGATCCTGAAGAGGAGCTCGGTCCACCAGCAGCAGCACAACTACGCAGCCCCCTCACCGTACGCCTCCGACGATGACCCTACCCCACCTCCAAAAAAGCAAAAGACATCAGACGCTCCAAGGCCTCCCACCAGAACCATTTCCTCATCCTCCTCATCTTCCTCCACATCCTGCAGCTCGTTCACCAGCATGTCAGGGGCGCGCAGCAAGCGCAGCGCCAGTGGGGACAGCAGCCCGCGAGGAAGCTCCGACTCGGAGGACAGTGAGCGCCGGCGCAACCACAACATCCTGGAGCGCCAGCGCCGCAACGACCTGCGCTCCAGCTTCCTGACACTGCGCGACCACGTGCCGGAGCTGGCGCACAACGAGAAGGCGGCGAAGGTGCTGATCCTGAAGAAGGCCACCGAGTATGTGAGCTCGCTGGAGACAGAGGAGATGAGGCTCCAGCAGGAGAAGGACAGGCTCCAGGCCCGCAGGCAGCAGCTGATGCGCAGGCTGGAGCAGGCTAGGACTCGCTAACAGACAACCACTACAACACAGAAACACTCACAAATACCCTGGATGACCCCCCTCCTGCCTCCACTCAGTCTGACACATGAATAGATGCACACACACAGGTCTATACACTTAAAGCACAGACACATAGGCGTGCATATCTGTTGTACACACGCAAACATCTCAGAGGACGTTTTTCTTCAAATGCCGACACACAAACCTGGAGGAGGATCGGGGGGTTGCTGGAGGGATGATCGGACTTTCACTGCCGCCACTTTTTTTGCACATTTGTTGACGTTAAGAATGTTTAGGGTTTACTTTTTCAATACAGTCACATTGAGGAAAGATAAAAAAGAGAAAAGAAGGAGGAAGGAAAGAGGACACACCTTGTTTCGGTCTTCCCCTCCTCAAGTTTTTATATCATTTCTATTTGTATCTTGTTTTTTGTTTTTTTTTTGTACTCACTGTGACACCAGCCTGGAATCAGGTGATTCCCCACAGGGATGGGGTGTCAGAGGGCACTTTGCTTGGAGAGTTTCACGTACAAGAAAGCAGTGCACACTTACTTTGCCTTCACCACTGCAAAAAAAAAGTAACAAAAAACTGAAGAGACTCTGACGACTGAGGGTCACATAAACGATGCCACTACAGGTTCTCTTCCTCTCACTCCTCTCTCACACTGGTGCTCAAACCAAGTCAGTGGATGTATAACTGTGCACCTTGCTAGCCGACACTTTTGTAAATAACAATAGTGTACAGACAAAAAATACACTCAGATCTGCCTTGTTTTGTAATACATTTTGTCCTTGTTTTTTTATACATGTCAGGAAGCTGCCAATAACTAGACTGGAAGTTTATATACCTTTAAAGTACTGTAAGGCCTCGATTTTTGAGAGTCATGAAACTTTGTAATATAACAATATATTGTTTTTTTTCTTCTCTTTTACTTTTTATTGTATCATATTACTAATTCTACACACCTTTATGCTTTTAGTGTGAACCTGATACATACTAAATTTGATACTTATATTTTCGTATGAAAATGAGTTCTTGGTAGATATCACTTTATCTCGTCATTTTTTCTCCTTCTATATCAAATAATTCTTTTGTACAGCAAATGTGTTCTATCCTCATGTACCTGGCCTTTTTTTCTTCCTCTTTTGTTTATATTTGTAACTATCGGGTGCATAGAACTGGGTAAACGGATATAAGATGTTTGTTTTTTTCACTTTTAAAATGTACATTTAGTGCTGCAACTCATAGCACTTTGAAATACCTCATTTTGAAAAATAAATAGACATCAGAAAATCCTCATCCTCGCCTTTGTGGGTCTCTTTAATGTCCCCTTTTAACCCCTTAGCCCCTTTTCATATCTGTGTATTTTCCTATCTGCCCCGACGTTTCCGTATTTGTTTTCGCTGCCTCTCAAAGACTCATCCTGACAAAGAAATAAAGAGAGTGTCTTCTGAATCCTCTCTGTCTCAGCACCCTGCGGCTGCCTCCCCCTCTGTAGCCTCTCACACCCACCCACACACGCACACCTACACACACACACGCACTCTTCAAGTGCACCGGAGCACACACACACACACATAGGCACACGCACTCACCGACATAGCCCTTCCTACTACATTGTTCAGGCTGTTGCCATGGAAACTGGAGCAGCTGCTGGGTGGCAGACACCGAGAGTGAGTCTTTTATTTGTCTGTTAGTAGTCTGTGTATTCCTGCCTGCATGTGTGCGTGTGTGTGTGTGTGTGTGTGTGTGTATGAATGCAAATGTCTGTATGTGAGTCTACCTTTTGTCCCGGTCTGTGTGTGGCCCGGGCGCCTGATATCTGTGGCGTTGTGCGCTGCCTGCCACGATGCCAGGACAAGGCTGGATACTGTTTACCAACATCAGCCACATGGCTCTGGCCTCCTCCTCCTCCTCCTCCTCCTGCTCCTCCTCCTCTTTCCTCCTTCCCTCTGTGCCTCCAGTGCCGGGCCTTAGCCCAAATATGTGCCACTCAGGAGTCTGGCCAGGCGTTCTCTGGAGATGGCTGAAAGGGAAATCTGTTGCCACGGTCTGAGTAGCCATTCAGCACGACAGTGTGTTCACAGAGGGAAGGAGAAAGAAGACTTGCCGAGAAGGGAATTAACAGGACATAAAAACACACATTGTTGATGACTTTGATTAATCCTTTTTACCTAAGAAAGCAATGACTGCATCGCACCATATGATGCGGTGACCCTTTCTTCCTCAGTAAAAACGATATATTGCTTAGACGACACGTTTTCACTCCAATCTTGCCATTCATCCGTAGGAGCCGGACTTAAATGATCCAGAGGTATGTGCACTATGTAATAGACAGGGCTATATGAAGACTGATGACTTTGTTTTGGAGTTGAGACAGCCCAAGACTGAGCCTCTCGGTGGGGGAGTGGAACTGGTGGATTACATAACAGGAGTCTGGTGGGTCTGGTGTCTTTGTGCGCACTTACTGTGCACGTGTGTGTGTGTACGGTACAGGAGTCTAGTGTCTTTGAGTGTGTGTGTGTGTGTGTGTGTGTGTGTCCTCTCGTGGGGACTTCCCCTTACCATCTGCCTAATGGCTTATCCTGCCTGGTTATAGGATGAAAACAAGTTCACGGACAATAACATCCCTCTGAAAAAAATTAAAGGGGCACTATGTGGTTTTGGAGAGGAAATCCAAACTCAGAATTTTAATATTCACAATATTAATGAGGTAATGATACAAAAACAGAAATATTTATTTTTTCCATAACTGAATAAACAAGCTGTTCTCAGAGGAAAATAACATCCCCAGAGCACTGTTTGAAGCTAGAAAGGTGGCAGGGTCCGCCACATATAAACAAAGTAAAACAGTGTGAAACTGTGTTGTCCTTTAAGGTCAGTTTGTTTATTCAGTCATGGAAATAAAGTCGAAGAAGATTTTCTCCTCCGGATTTAAAATTTCTTCCCTGAAACTACATGGTGCTCCTTCAAAGCATAACAGCATATTGCAGCTAACAGCAGCAGTTAGTTGCTTCAGACGGGAAGATTAACGGTGACACTTAATAAAAAAAAGCACACACACATGCTAAAACACACACACGCACACATCATAACAGTGTCCAGTGCCACATTTCCCGCCCACACTCCCTTCCTTAAACAAACACAAAAAATCGCACACCTCTCAGCTGTGCACACACACACACACACTCCTTCCTCTTCCGTCCCCTCGAACACACACTACTAACGTGCTCACACGCTTCAGCTACAGTTAGGCTATCTACTCTGTGAAACGAGGCTAATTGTTTTAGAGGGGAGCTGACGTTCAGGGAGTAGCCATCTCCTACGTTAAACAGACATATGGCCGTGGCTTTTCCCTGATTAATACTCATTATCCTTCTGCCCACTGACTGCCTGGCTGGAGCTGCCCAGACACACGCCACAACTCTAATGGGCTTACACCCCACTGACGGATGTAACATTAGAGCGACACGCAGACATAATGTGTCATGTTTGTGTTTTTTCATGTGCGTCTCCGTCATCTGTTTGGAGGTCTTCATTACCGCCGGCATTCATTGACAACACTTGTCGCAACGTTTCTATTGTCCTGCTGGACACCGGATCTGTATTCAGCATGTTAACCTTCCCATATGGAGGAAACAATGGCTGCTGTGTGTGTGTGTGTGTCGATACACAAGTGTGTGTGTGTGTCTGCAATGTGCCCAACCTCTGCACAAAGGCATGCCCGTCACCCATGCGCCACACTGGGCTCTGTTTGCCAAGAGGCCTGATATCTGTGTGTGTGTGTCTGTGTATGTGTGTGTGTCACCATCTGTTGTGGGGTCCAGTGTGGTCGCAGGTGCTCAGAAATGGTGCGTGTTGGGGTTGTGGTAGGTGGAGGGGCCGAGCCCAATTCGGGGGTTAGGGTATCAGGGGGTATTGGGGCAGAAAACATGGATGTGTGTGTTTGTGGGGCAGTTCCTCAAGGGAACACGCTGCCCAAGCTGAGTAATATGCGGCCTTGACAAAAGAGCTGTGGAGCTACAGTAATTGCAGAGCACAAAGTGGACAGGGAGGCAAGAGAGGGGAGGGAGGGGGGGAGGGAGGGTGAGAGGGAAGGGAGAGAAAAGGAGGCCTGAGTGTTTGATCAAAGTTTACCAAAGTCTGAGGAGATTTGCATACAGATGGTACTGTAGCCCGGCCCCCGGAATACCTTTCCCTCTCTTTATTTTTCTTCGTCTCTCTTTCCCTCTCTCTCTCTCACACACACACACACACACACACACTCGCACACTCGCACACAAATGTAATAGGGTTTCATTGAAGAATCCATGAATAGCCTTTCAAGAGCGTGTTCTGAGGAAGAAACGGCCTTGGCTGCACAACACAGCACCTCGATGGAGAAAGAAAAAGCGAGGGAGAGCGGGGAAGAAAAACAAGGAGATAAAAAAGTTAAAGAAAAAGGCAATGATTAAGACAGGGAGGGAACAAGAGAGAGTGGTAACAATGGGAAGAAAGAAGAGGAAAAGCCTCCGTCAGGCACTAATTATTAAAACAAATTCGCCCCAGTACAGTTTACCTTTCAGTGGTCATGAAATGCATCCATTGATGTAATATATCTGACGCCTGTTTTCTCCCTTCATTCATCCTGTCACATTCTCAGTCCTTATTGATTTTGAACGCCATTGTTGTGCGCGCGGTGATCACATAAGTGCTGTCCTCTGAGTAAGTTACATGTTCCTCTGAGGCCATTGTTATGAGGCAAGCTTCTGGCAATCGGCCTGCTGTGCCAAGTGTCCTCGCGATGTATCTGTCAGCGCCTGAGCTCCAACACAACATGACATCGAACAGTTAAAGACACAAGCATGTCCAAACGCAGCCCGAACTCGCCGTCAGCCGCAAACAGCGCATCAGGCTATTAGTTTCTAGGGTTTAATGTTTGAATATCAACAGCCGCCTCAATCAGCGTGTTACACACCTTCAGTTTAGAGACACTCTGCTGTCAGTGAGTCATTTGCAAAGCACTTTTCAAAACAGCAGTTAGAAAGTGCTTTACAGGAAACAGGAGACAGACAAGACGTTAAAAAGACGTCTACAAACTGCACAAACCACTAAATATAGGTTAGACGTATCAAAATCAAAATAAGACGCCAAAGGACACAAGTGAATTTTAAAGGTTCTCACATCACTGAAAGAAGACGTTACAAAAATGTCAATAGCAACATGGAACTTGCCACAGGAAAGCGGAAGAATCTGCCGACCTCGTTGTGAACCTTTCAGTCTTTCAGTATTTTGTTGACGGCAGAAAATTTTTTTCAAGTTGATCAAAATAATCCATTGGGAGCTGCAGTTTGTTTTCAAGCTCTGTTATGCAGCGTTGACGAGTATCCTGTTTCACCACCTACTCATATCACCGATTAGAGTTTCAGCCTTTTTATCCAGGGCATCCACTCTCCGGAAAAAAAAATGTGTCGGTTTGAAGATTTACAAGTTTGTCCAGCTTGTTCTCCAAATCGTCAAATTTTGCGTTTACTCCAGCTGGCACGTCACTCTGACATCTTTCAACATTAGGCATCGCAGAAGATTACAGTCTCCGTCTTGTAGGTTAGGTTGTTACCTTTCACTTTGTTGATACTGGTGACGTAAGATCTCAGAACGCTCACGCCGCGCATGCTCTGATTGACTAAACATCATGCGATAATATATGTATGTTTGTCAGAGATTGTAAGCAAGACGCCACGGTGGAAAGCATGAAATTAAATAAAGATGATTCTAAAAAGAAAACAATGAGCAGGGAGAGAGATGTGCAATCAATCTGGGGACGTTGAGGTTCATGGTCAGCACCTGATGTCCCTACGACATTAGCCTCAGGGCATCTGTGAAACATCTTCATTGGATCTACTTTCTACTCATAAAGAAAACATCTCATTAAAACTGGCTTGGAAAGAGAACATTACCCCACAAAGAAATCAAACACCTGAGAAATATAGCAAAATCCACAGACACCACAGGTGGTAAAGGAGAAAAAATGACGTCCTTATAGCTTCTTTTTTTTTCAAATCTCTCTCAATACAGCAAATCCCATGTATGTTGAAAGGGTTACTCCTCTCCATACTGTCCGAGAAGTGATTCCTTCATACAGAGCGACTTCATCGTCAGAGACGGGCAACGAAATTCTCTTTTTCTTTTCTTTTGTCCTTTACGGCTCCGTGGTCTCAGCAGCCAAATGCGCCACCTCTGGATCAGGCAAGGGGCTGAGTGTCTTGCTCACAGTCCACAGATCCACTTTGTCACTTTTACTTCATCAGGGAGGGAAAACTTTCTCGTCATGTGGACTGAACCTGTAACCTCCCAGCCACATGTTAGTTTTGTGACTGTGTTGCTGCGGCGTGTATATGGGTACCACCATCAGCATTTCATCACTGCTATACAACAGTCCTGCATATGGGTGGGCTAGAAGATAAAGCTTTTATTGTGGCGAGTTTAAACAAGCAGGCCTATTGTAAATATTGGGATTCACACTTGCAGCAGGGCTCATTAATGTAGTGCCCATATGTAACGGAGACACATATCCACTATGTCACAGTGATCATAACTCTTTTAAAGAAAGTGTGTGTCTGTGTGTCAGAGTGGGTTTTGTGCCGGTCTGTGTGTATGCGAGTGCACACCCACTCCTCCCTTTTTGTGTGTGTGTTTACGCATGTGCGTGTGTGTACTTGTGTTTATTTGGAGTAATCACCGGGGCGCTTCTGTGTTTGTACATTTGTATCGAGATTGATTCATGACTGCTCCTCCAGAGGAAACAGATAACAAATGGTTTTCTGGTCCAATAAACACCGTCTGCCTGTAAACCAAATTAGTCTAAACTAAACCATCCTCCGCGTGCACCTTCAGCACCGGGCTGAATGGATGGCCGGGGCTGGGAGGCTGTCGTGTTCTGTGGTAAAACTCAATGAGAGACATATTGATTGAGGGCTAATTGTGGAGTGCCGGTGTCACCTCAGGCCTAAGCAGACCTTCCAGACTCCCTCGTGGTTTTATGCTACCAATCAATGAGTTTGTGTTTGAATGGGGCCACGCTCGGCTACTGCATTTTTCAAAACTCCACATTACAATAGTCCCTTTTACTTTATCTATCAACCAAAAGATTGGGTTAAAGATTAGACGGGAAGAAAAAAGGAGAACATGTGTGTTTATGTGTGTCTATCTGAGGGATCTTTTCCATGCTACCTTGTGATGAAACGACTGATTTAATGGTCATTTGGGGTCCACTGGGGGCTTGGGCGGGTCTGACACTTGACCTTTATGCCTGTTAGGAAGGGAGACAGTGACCAGTGGGGGAAAGTTAAGGATGTAAGCCTATTAAAACTGATATTTTACACTAAAATTGTGTATAATATGACTCTTTGCAAAGTGATCATTAGGGTTGGGGAACTGAATTTGCTACTTTTAAAGGGAAACCGACAGAATTAAGTTGGAGCTACCAAGTACCGATTCACGTAAAATCAATATTCAATACCTGGGACCACATCTGGGTGAGAGAGCGAGACTGTCCATCCTTCAGTTTGCTCAAGTCACAGTAGGTTAGGGGAACGGCGAGCCAAAAGCGGTAAAAAACGTAGTTACACTTTTCCAAACTTGCCGCAGAAAGCACTCGCTACAGTATTTGTAATGCAAAATGCAAAGCTGGTCCTTGCAACACGTTCAACCTGAGGAAACAACAGGTCAAACTAAAATATATCTTAAAGCTGAAATGTATACCAGGTCTGATAGCCCTTAAAGCCCTGGTTCCGGTGCCATGTCAGGCCCTTGCCATTATATATGTAACAGTGCTAGTCTAGCACAAATACCTGATGGGGCCGTTTTCGAAGAACAGTTTTTCAGTGCTTTCTGGCAGTTGTTTCATTGGTATGCATGAGTTTAAAACTGTGTTGCTTTTCCATTAACTACTCCGTCACAGTGTTAAAACAAGGGAAGCATGTTTTCAAAAGAAAATAGATAGGGTTTAATAAGTGACTAGTATCTTGGTCGACTCCAGCAGCCCGGCCAGTCCATTCATTCATCCACTGACCCTTTCAGCCACTGCTGAAGCCTCAGTGATGACTGTGTACACTGCAAATCCCTCTTTGCATGCCCCCGGGGGGATTGCACAAGGCCTGGATCGGGGGCGAGAGCAGGATGTACTGAGGTAGTGGAGGCGGTTGAGGCACATTTTGCCTGTTCAGCAAGAGTCTGCCTCCACACCCTAACTAAGAAACGACACTGACTATAAATTTACAGCTATTTCCTTTCTAAGGCTCTGATTAAAATTAAAGAAACAGTTGTCTGGATGGATTGGGTGAGTCACATTCGAAGATCCCGTAAAGTACACACCTGTGATGGCATGTAAATGTTTATGACTGGAGGTAAAATCATAAATTCCTGCCAGCACTGTCTTCTTTTCGTCTCTCTGCATCCCTGAGCCTTGTTTTTTTCATCCAAACCAAAGCTAACCGGCTCATATGTTATACTATATATGACCATTGATACTGCATTGATAAGCTGATGCTTTCTAATCCTTTTCTTATGTTTTTAATTATAAAGATATGTACATCAAACTACAACAAAGATGAAATGAATCACCAAAAATCACTTTGATAAGCGGCTGATACATTATAGCTTTAATTAGCTTTTATACTCATTTGAATTTAAATTACTTGTGTGTTATAACAGCAACAAGCCACTCAAGAAGTCTGCTCTTTAAAGTGATATCCTCCCTACTAATGCCTCTTAGCTGATATAAGATAAGATCTAAATCTCACTATCTCAAGGCTTCTTGCTAAGTAATTTTAAAATAACTGCCTAAATGAATACATAACACTATTGATTTGAAAACCTCAAGCTCAGAGTGCACAGGATCGATCAAGTAGCAGACAATCCTGAGGCAAAAAAGCAGAGATAGAGTACAAGGTTATCGACACTTCGGGGGCGACCTTGCTCCTCGACAGTTATCTGTCGGTTTGATGGCGAGCTGGAAGTGCGACGGGGCAGAGGACGGGGCCGGGCGGGGCGGCAGAATCCTCAGCAGGCGCCTCGCTGCTGACACATGTGGGACAGAGCTCAGTGGAAATCGGGTTAATGAATCGTGGAGAGAGGGAAACGGCGGGGTTACTCGTCTTTCAATATTCCCCCGTCATTATCAGTTGGACCAGCACTCATCTGCACACCACTGGGAGAGGGAGCGATGGGGAGGTCAGTAGGTGGCATATCTGAACCTGTGAAAAGGATTTCAGACAATAGATCATAGATGTGTGCTGGACAAAGCACCTGCTACTCAAGTGTCATGGTCAATTTCTGATGGGAATAAAAGATGCTTCTGTCTCTTTTTGTGAGTGTTCATGTATATGATTTACTCTGAATATAACCGTTATATTTGATAGCTTCTTAGATTTTTTTTTTCTTTAGTCTCTCTCTGTATGCAGTGTTCTCTACTAGCCTTTGTTAGAGTGTATTCTCTGGTGGGTCTTTGGTCCATGACCAGTCCATTACAGGCTTGTCTGCCTGGCTGTCACTTCTCTCTGATGGATCAGTGAGCTCCAGACAGAACCACCAGTCTCAATTTTAATAACATCAGCCTGTTTCTGCACTGGGACCCAACACAGATGCAAATCACTGCCTTTTATTAGATTGACTAAAACCAGCTCTCTCCACATCTACTCCCCTTCTCCCTGCAGTTGTTACTGTTCCTGGACGGTGTGCGCTGACAGGTTGACCCCGACGAACTTGAAGCTTTTAATTACCGATGAAAATTTGGCGAATTAGGACCCAGTCTCTTCACACACATAATTCGCCTGTCTAAGAGGATGAAATATATTAGCATATTTAATTGGTGGCTTATGCCCATCTCTTGTGTTTGACAGCTGTTGAGTCAGACGACGGCATTGTGCGAATATGAGTCAGTGCACACTAATCTAATCAGCGAAACCTTGGCTGGGGATTGAGTTAGCATTTTGGACATCCGTCAGCAAGCTCTCAGGATTACACACAAGGTTAATTATGGGAGAATTAGATTCGGGAGGGACAATGGCTTTATCGCTTGTAAGGGTAAGGTAATAGTATTCACAAGCCACCGGCTGATGTGAATGAGGGCCTGAAGAACAGTCCATGATGCTGTGGTAACTCAGGCGTGGCATTGATTACTTTAATTGGTGGACTGGGAGCGGAGAACATCATTGAATTTGATTTAACACACACACACACACACACACACACACACACACACACACACACACACACACACACACACACACACACACACTTCAGATACAATCCACCAGTGCATTGGTCATTGTTAGATGTCTGAACTATCTGGAGCGTTCAACTTCCATCTGGGATTTAACATCAAACAAATGCCATATTGTGCACCCTCCACCTCCCAGGCCTCGCCAGCACTTTCCAACGTCCTCCGATACGACCTTAAAGGACATTGATTTAAAAACAGGAAAGGACTTAAGTCAGGATTTTTCAAGTTGCTCGGCAAGGAAAATTGCCCGCTTATTGACAAGAGTGCAAAAACCCTGTCAGACGTAGTTACTTCAGGTAGAATTACTCAGTGAACTACTGTAGCTGGTGAGCTAGTGGCTGCCACGCCAGCAAGCCGGGGACATGCTAGGACGAGAGTCACAATTTTGAGCTTCTTTCTGTGCTGGTCCACTTACCCCCAGGATTGTACATCATTCCATTCAATAGAGAGTAGGGCTATACACGATATAAACCATTATCATATGAGACCATATATCATCTTAGATTTTGGATATTGTTAAATCGTGATGTGAATGTTGCCTTTTCCTGGTTTTAAAGGCTAAATTACAGTAAAATAATGTCATTTTCTGAACTTACCAGACAGCTAATATATACATATATATATATATATATATATATATATATATATAGTTTATCGGTCTCCTTATTACTAATAATAAGTGTTGGCCCTGAGAAAATCATATCGGTTGACCCCTATTATTTTGTCTAGCGTGAAAAGAAAGTTCATATATTTTATTCAAAAGAGATATTTGTCACATTGATTCCCATCGTATAACAGGCTGCAGGCAATTTCTCTTTTGTCTACTGATTAATACACCAACAGAGGATAGTTAATTATAAATGGATAGTGAACCATAGCTAATAAGCCATGATAGTGTCCTCCATTTTGGACTTTCTGGCTTCCCTTAGCTGGGCATGTGCAGCATGGTTGTTATTGGTCAGTGAGGCATATTTGTGTGTCTCAGTTCACCAAAGTTTAACTTCATTCAAAAAATGTGGGTGGATTTATTTCTCCCCATGAGTGAATCCACCGGTCGTTGAAATTCAATTTAAATTGATTTAAAATTACCAGGAAAGTTTCCTGGTTTTAATGCTTGAGTGCCCGGGCCTTATAGCTAAACCTACCCTCTACCGGAGGACATATGCTGCACTGTCACACAGTGTTACAGGTAGATCTCTCAGAGGAAGCTAAAATGGCCTGGCAGTTGGAACAGCTGCACCGATAAGACCTCGCCCACTCAAAATCCAATCAGACAACGGGAAGATTTACCACAGGAAACGTATTGAGCACATATTTCCTCTTTTGTTCCTCTCATCCAAACATTGAAAGTGATTAATTTGCGTCACTGGGATATTCCCGGCACGCCATCACACTCTCTCTCTCCGTCCTTCCTCTGTCTGTCTCGCACACACAGTTAAATAAGATGCACACACCAATACACTGACACATTCGAGTGAGTGAGCGCCGGGCATGCCATTGATGCTCTGCTCTGGCTTCATCCATCACTGATAATGGCTGAGGACAGCTGTGTGTTCAGTCCCCCCTCTCTCCATCATACCACAAGCTTGAGGCGGATGGATGGAGGGGAGGAGGGGTGTATTTATTCTGCCCTGCCTGCTAATCACACACCTACCAATTCTGTAATACTGTCCTGAAACCGCTACCCCCCTCAAAACAGACCCAGCAACCCCCCCCACCCGAGAGAATACCCGCCTCGGGCCAGGCCCAGATGGCCGTGGCCCACAGCGGCCTGCGAGTTGCCGCTATCTGGCTCTAGATCTACTCCAGGGCTGGAATAGGAATCACTGATGCAAGGCTGAGGTTCACACACACACATTCACACTCACACACGTATTGACACTCACAGACACAAAGACGAATGCCTTCATGCTCTTTTATGCCTACATTTCTATGCATGCTCCCACTTCGGCAGTGTCTCTTTCACACACATACATGAATACACTCACACACACACTGAACAGGGATGCACTGTTTAGACTGGAGCTAATGAAGAGATAACAGCTGATGTGATTACTTTCCACATGAATGGAGTCCGTCAGGGCTTCATTCTGATTTCACTGCGTTCAGTGTACATTAGTGGGAGCGGGCTCTCATTGACGCACTGTCCTTGAACTACCTTATTTAACTAGGTCGGATCACTATGAGCAGACTGTCGTATAGTGGTGGTGGGAAAGGAGGCGATGCAGTGCGCTCTAATAGCTGGCGTAGAACCTCTAATGTAGTTTGGTATTTTGTGCCTTGCTCAAAGAAAAAAAAAAGACGAGTTATTTTGACGGAGCTATTGTGAGCTTTACAGGGTCTGTTCATCGTAATTACACACTGTCAACTGCATTATAGGGACCATTTCCCTGGTAAAGTAGCTAAAAAGTAGTCCTAATGGAAGCAGTTCACAATGAGGTGTGAGGTGTACACACTGTTTCTAAGATATTATTGGGTTAATCCAAGCCAACTCACCCCAAATCCAGAACTTTTCCCAGTTCACATCATAGATTTTCTCAAAAAAACAAAATTATGTTGAAACTATTAAATTCATGGGACCTTGCAGGAATTAGTAGATAACCTGATATAAAACATTGGAATCAGATCAGAAGAGATAAAAGTGGGATCCCTGCTTGAAATAACACCAAAGTTTCCTCGACTAGATACCAAAAGAAGGTAAGTGAAAACACTGCACATTTTCACTAATTTGGGAGAACCAATCATCGTCTCTGCCCATTTTCTGTAAAGCTCCTGCTGCCTGATGGTGATGAAATTATAGCATCATAATGTGTCATCACCAAGCTGGAGAGAAGTCTGTTTTTGTCACGCTGAAAACAACAATAGCTCTTATTTACATGACTCATTTTCAGATTCTTGCCTAATCTGTAATCTAAACAGTCCACTGAGGTCAGTTCCAGTAAATCTCCACAGATGGCAAGCTGATGTTATTCAATTAGCAGGTGATGGGGAAGGGTGGAACCCGATCCCCAACAAAACACCAGTCCAGCACACTCCCTTCTATAAAAGACACCTGTCAGAAACAAGAGCCTCCTTTACCCTGGCTGTTAAAGAAAAGCACTCTCCTTGTCTCATCATCATTTAAGACTTAGGCACTTCAAAGCCGGCCAGGTACAATAGCAATGAGCAGGCCGCCTTCAAAAGAACAGCACAAGTTATGGCGGGGTGGCAGGAGAGAAGAATAGCCCTGTAAATCATAATAGAGAGGAAAATATAAAAGACGAGGCGGAGAGACGCAGTTCACCTGTTCTCTGTAACACAATCACTTAACGATCCTCAGGGCGCATTGTAAGGGAGAGCGCTCCTGTAGCTCGCGCCCTCGCTTTGTGCCCCGCTGGAGCACAGAGATCATCTTCCCCCCTCTCCGCAGACCCCCTGACCTTCTCTCTGTTCCACTTACACACACACACCCATCGAAATTACCCTTACTCCTCACAGATTAAGATCAATGTCATTCATCGCGTTTAGAGTATCAGCCTTTGATTCGGACCAGAGAAAGGGAAGGGAGGGCACACGGGGCACCTGGGAGCTGTGTGAGGATGGAGAAAAAAAAATGTCCTCCATTAGATGTGGATGAAAGTGGCTTTTTTACTTTCCCCTTGAGCTTGCGGGTGCTTTATGTGAAGGGTAGTTTATCTCTGAAGTCACTGTACGTTAACAAAAAGACACATTTGCATATGCACATATCTCGTGCAAGGGTTTCGTCAAAAAAAGTCCCTCCAACATCTCTCTGGTCACTCAGAAGATAGCAATACACAGGGCTGCACTGACTGGCTCTACTAGTGCAGGTGAGAGAGGGGAAACAAGAATCAGGAAGTCCAGATTAAATGATGTATTAAAAGAGCTGGATACAACATTGTGAGTCAGCCTCCATGGATTGTACTTTTTGGAGAGTTCCCAATGGAAAGGCGGGCAAGTACTGTGTGGATAGTGACCAGGGGGGGCATGCAACAAGGATACCTGAGAAAGATAAACGACCAGGAGAGAAACCAGAAAGGAAAAACATTTAAAGCCCTGGACGGCCCTTCTTGTTGTTGTTTTTGGCTGATCGAGCATGTAGAACCAGTAGTGAGAAATCAATTTCCCGTTCAGGTAAGCAGTGCACAAAAAGAGAAACCTGAAAAGAAAGTTAAAGTTGGATGACCTGGAAGCTCAGTTGGTAGAGCGTCCGCCCCAATGCGCGGAAGCTGTGTCCTCAGCCCAGGGTTCGTAAACCAACCAGTTGCCCTTTGCTGCATGTCAGGAGGGACAGAAAAATCGGATGAGACGGAGGTGGAACCCTCTCATCCGATTTCCTGTCACTCCTCAAGCTGCACTTTCAAATAAAGCCATGAAAAGGCCAAAAATATATATATAAAAAGGGAAAGCCCCTTGAGCCTGTCTCTGTAGTATTGTATTGATTTCACGTTTTCTCCTTATTTTTCTCCTCTGTCTCTTCGCCAGTGCCCTTTGCAACTTTTTTAACAGACATATACTCTGTTAGAAGCAGCAATTTCAGTGAGAGTGTTGTCAAAAAATGTGGAATCATAATAAAAGTTTTGTACATCCACAGGGAGGTATTTCCTTTCACGCAGGCACAGAACGCACAAGCTTGTTTGCCACCGGCTGTAGTCTCTGCGGTGTGTTCAAGTGCAGCTTTTTGGCAGGGACAAAGGCGATGTGAAGCGACGCAACAGTCAGCCTTCGACGCAGTTAGTTCTTTCATGACGGTTTGGTGTGAAAGGGCCTTAAGGCTGATTTACAAGTTGAGCAACTTTCAGTAAAAGTCATAGAGCCCATCCTGGAGTCTGTTCTCATAAAACATGCATGGCTATATCATTGCACAGCAGTTAAGACGCATTTGAGGCAAGAGCAAAAGTTGAGGCAGGGTCAACAGCCGTTTTTGCCCCCTCTGTGCCAACGCAGTGGTCTAATCAAAACAAATAAAGAGCAGCCTCGGACTCATGCTGTCTATTCTGTCTGTGATCAAGCCCAACCCCCCGTTACCTCTGCTTTACCACAGGGATTCCTCTGTGTGTCTAGTCCCTGACCTTTGACCTGGCCCATAGGTAAGCTTAGCTTTTGGACAGTGCTGACTCTTTTCTATAGATTGCTTTTTTTCCCATTGAAGTTCCAAGCTCTCCTATCTCCACGCTCTCTCCGTTCACCTACCTCCCCCAACATCCCCACCCTTGGAGTCAACCAGGGTATGTGACGGTCTAAATGCCCCCTATTGTTGGCAGAATGGACCTTTTGTCCGCACCCCCTGTATGTGCTGACTCAGGGACATCCAGTGAGCCCACTTTTGAGTCCATCCAGGGGTGGATACCATAGGGTCAGCTAAGCCTTGCAATGAAGCCCCCCTCCCAGAGTGTTTGAGGAATTTCCTGATTCAATAACTTTTTAAATAGCTGGCCCCCTTGCCTTTATATACCTCCAATGGCAGCCGCTCTCATCCTCACACCTAGCAGACGGACTAAACTGGCCTGGCCACATCTAAACTGACAGGTACATTTAAACACGCATTTACAAGTTAAACTTATTTCTATCCATTTTCTGAATGTCTCTCCCTTTTTTGATTGACAATGAATAGATGCTTTATCGACCGCAGTCTTGTTCTGTCACCAGAACAAGAATTTATAGTGAACAACGATCAGCAGAAATGCAGAGATATTTCTCAGCTCTTTACTTTCCCCTTGATTTATTGACAGCTCCCTATAAATTGGGGGTCTTGAGCACTTAGCAATTTGTATGTATGCTCAACATAGCTCCTTATTTATACACAAACCCTTCACAGATGCCATAAAAGAGAGTAGAGGCTCCATATGTAGACGCATTTTAAGAGAAAGGGGAGGAGGGTTGAGAGTAAAGACAAAGAGACAGACAGGAAAAAGATAAATGAGAGCGTTAGCATCTGGTAATATTACTTTATTTCTGTAATGAGGATCTGCTCACGCAGCAGTTTGTGGACCAATAATTAATCTCCTTTACATCCCTTTTTAATAGACTTCCATTAACATGCTTTAAAAATGGTGCTTTTAAACGATACCTAATTCACTGCATACATGAGAGCACGCATTAGTGCTGAATAGTATTTACTGGCTATCCTTTAAACAACTCCCTTTAAAATCTAATCCGCTAATGTATCCAAATCACACGGCTGTCCCGGGCCATATATCTTTAATTGTACGTCGGTCCACTTTAACAAGAGTCAGATGCGTTCCAAAGACTCCTTTACATCAAAAAGCTGCCGCCCAGCACCTTATATCCTCTGCCGTCACAATGCTGCCGTTTCACCACCCATGTTCATAAAACACAGTCTCCCCACCGCCACTCCTCCCCGACCCCCCTCCTTTCACTTTGATTGGGCTAATTGTGTTTCCTGCTGAATGCAGTAAACCTAAGGGAAGCTAGGAAGTGCATATGCACGTACCCTGGAGCGTTCATACAAACTCAAATTCACACTGTAGGCGGCTTTTCTAACAAGAGGCCATTAGAGACAATAGGCAGGCTCGTTCACTTTCTAAGGGTCCAATTTACATGGCAGTGGCAGGTACTAAAGCCTCTTCAGTCCTATGGGCTATGAAGTCCTTCTCTGACACCTCTCTGTTGGTCATGTGTTGGAAATAGCTCATTATCCCTCAGTGGTTTAACACATGAAGTTCAATTTGACTGCGTATCTATCCGTGTATCTACTATCCAAGTGTCCTTGACTAGAAACCGAAACCTGTAACTGACCCTGACCTCTGACCTGCCATTAAAGGAAGGCAAGACTTACAAGAAGAAAGGGAGGTTTTATAAAATATCGTTCCTCACATTTCAGTAACGGATGGTTGAAGTGCTACACAAGTGTAAAGAGGTTTTCGAAGATAGCGGCGCAACATCTGGCCCAGCCGGATCTGATAACTCATCGGTTTTCACCCGGAGGGCCATCACAAAACCGCGCTGTGGTCGTCTTTGTTATCACAGCCTGTCGCTGCTTTTCCCTTCATCCCTCTCTTTCTCTTTGTCAACATGGGTGAGCTCCTGTTGACCTGAGGGTCTCTGCGGTGAGAGTGGGCCACACTGGACCACTTCAGAGCCCATCCCAAAACCACACCAAGCATCCCGAGCAATCAATGGGTGTATTTCTCTTTCTCTGCACTCTCTGTCTCTCTTTATCCAAAACCTCATCCCTCTCTGTGCTGGTGACCTGGTCCGTGTGTGTTGCGGCCTCGGTAGAGGCAGACAGTGTGTTAGTGAATGGGAGGGAAGTCATATGTTAGCAGTTTGAACCTACAGCCCCAATTAGAGGCAGCTGTTGCTGTGCTATCGCACCACAGCGGAGGGGAGGGGGGCTGAATTTATGGTCTGCGTCTCTGTGGCGACCCCTGTTTGATGTGCAGATAATTAGGAAGTGAATGGCTTCCTGTGGGTCGCTGCTGGAAGGGGCAGCACCATACAATAATAAAAAACAGAGAGAAAGGGAGAACAAGGAGAGGAACAGCTGAGAAGTAGGATGCATATTGGAGTGGTTGCAGGGTCAGGTGGTGTGCCAACATAAACTTGAGATCGTCTGCTCTTTACAGGCCTTGCTACCGTGCAGCGCTTCATATCAACGTGCATGCTTCAGCGCGGGGTACATCTCCTGACACATGCATGCTGACACACTTGACCCCTTGTTTTGTGTGTGCGCCTGAACTCGGTTGCATTCAAAGGCCGAATCAGTCAACGCATCGCTGGAATCAGCTTTGAGCTCCTCTTCTCTCCACATACCATCCTTTGACTCCCACAAGAACACGCCTGTGCAAGTTAGCAGCTCTGAACATATTTACAAGAAGAGTTAACAGTCCAAGAAGTCGAAGAAACAAAGCAGATCAAAGACTGAAACGTATGTCCCTATAGATTAAGAAGAGAAAAAAAAGCCTCCTCACATTTGTCGAGACATGTGATTTCAAACATCTTGAATAATCTTCTGTCAAGTTTGTACCGAGGAACCTTTTAAAGGTTTTCCCAAAGGCTTGGTCTCAACTCAAATACCGTTGGCTTGTTCCATAGCAACACTTTGTTTTTCCACTTGCTTCATCGCCACCTTGCACGTCATTTCAACTTTGACCTCTTCAGCCAGAAGTCGTGACCCTCACTCATTGTCCTCCTGATTTCCCTGAAGGGGATCAGAATCCAGAAATCCGATCTGAAAAAAAACCTCTTGAATAAAAATAAATAGTAATTGATTCCTGAGGTTCCTCACAGTCAAGTGTTGAGTCAGTCAATAAAAACTTTCTAACAGACTCTGCTGGCCACTGTATGAGCAACAATAGTGCCAGATTGTGATGCTCGGTGCCTTTTGTTTCTCCCCAGCTTTTCCGGTGAATGAAACACAATAGGAAGGAATGCATTGGTTTCTGCTTGAGTGCTAAACCCAATCAGGATGATAACAATGTGCTTTAAAGGCCTAAGAGAGTCTTTAACTATCCTCCACAGCATCAGATTAGTGTGTTACCATCTACCCCCTCCTGTTGTTCGCTATTCATGTGCAACGCAAGGCCAACACTAAACAACAACAACGGCGCACACACACACAGACACAAAACCTCACATCTGCACATAAATGTATCCATCTGGTTATTCAGTTATCTGATTACAAATCAATGAATAAATCAGCTGGGTGTATTACGACGTTGCTTTGTCACCATATGCATGGGAGAGTGTTGACACAGGAAAGAACGAGAGGATTGCGAGTTACACGTGTTATCTTAACCTTTGTAGACATGAATAAAGTTTGTTTAAAGTAGAGTTGGGTATAAACATTCACACTCTAGATATTCTAGATATTCAAATCTTTATACCATTATTCCAATTCGTATGTTTTCTCTCTCTTTCTCCTCATAAAGCAAGGCTTATCTGAAGAAAGGCAGGTTTTTTGTTTTTTTTTCTCATTAAATATTATCGGAGTAATATATAGGAGTTTCAGTAATGGATGGTTGAACTGCTTCACAAGTGTAAAAGAGGTTTTCAGACGTAGCGGTTCAACATCTGGCCCAGCCGCATCTGACAACTTTTCACCCGTAGGGCTATCACAAAACCGCACTGTTGTTGTCTTTGTTTTCACAACCTGTCGCGCCTATTAGTATGTTTGTTCTCTCTTTCTTCTCAAAAAGCTCATGTACTGTACACTTGAACACAAGATCAGCGGTTCAAATCCTGACCATTGGTACAAGGTAATTTCTGCATTTTCATAAATGGGCATTTCAGCATTCACTCTGTATTTTCAGCAGGAAATGCATTTTCATTTCACAGTTTGGTCGATATTTAGTTATCTGAACAGGGAAACATTTCAAATTTGATCAAGACTTCTTCTATGGTTTGTTTTTATTATTATTCCGATTTCAAATTTTTCTCCATTGGTAAGGCAGGGTGAGGCAGTTCCAGAAATTTCAGCATTTCAGCGTTCACATTGTATTGGTTTGGTCAGATATTTATATTTAATGTGAGACAGTTGTTGTTTTAGTAATTCTGATCCTACACTAAGTAATACTGGATTCACCAATATCAATACTTTTTATGATCATAAGCATGTAATGTGTGTGATTTGCCAGATTTTCTGCATTTCTTTGTTAGGAATGATCACACGAATGTTAAAACACAACAGTTTTTACGCTAAACAACAAACTTGTATTGTGTGAATTCTCTGAAGTAAGCTACAGAGATGCAAAGAGTGTGAGAACTAATATGAGTGTTAATATGTCCAGATATGATCAGTTGTGATTCTCCAAATTAGACCTGATATCGGTCATATTGATACCTTTGGTGTCAATCCGCCTATCTCTAAGGATAAGATTATATATAATATACTGTATATAAGGCATAATAGGGATATTACAATGAAATTCAAATCCTGTGATTGTTCCTCTTCTGCCTCTTTTCTCACCAAATCAACCTTTGCGCTATCTACCAAACTAGTCAACGTTTACAACAGTTCTGTGATAAAGGATGTGTCATCAAGGGTCTCTGTAGAATATGACATGCCCACTTTGTTTGACACTTCAGGTTAAGTTAAACCTGCTATTTCTTGCACCTGGAAGCAAACTTTTTGTTCCCCTTGTTGTTGAAATTCTCAGAATGGTTTCAAATGAAGGAACAGAACCGGTTCCATCTTGGTGGATAAAGATACTAAAAGTTCTGACCGAAATGTCGACCAGCAAGAAGAGTAGAGTGAAGCTTGATCGATACAGTGTTTAACTTCACCAAATTGACTGCACTTACTCTCTTTTAAATCAGACATTAAGCATCCTGGCTATACATCATGATGTCATTAACGATGCAGGAGGATCTGGGTTATGCAATAGACAACCACACACAGACAAACACACACACACACACATATATATGCCATTTATCACAGTCAAAACAAGCTCTCTAACCAAGGACCCTCACAGCTCGGCCCTGTTCACAGGAATGCAGAGAACTTTAGGGGAAATATTCTGATAAGAGGCTGTTTTCTTACGGGCAGCTGGGAGGGGTCCATCATATCTTGTTATGCTTAGCATTTGTTTTACTCTATGAGAACATGCGATGTGTCTGAGCCAGTATCTCTATTCCCATTACGACATGTGCCTTGGTGCCATGAGAAAAGTATGCCTGCCTGTTGCCCAAGGAAAGAAATCCAAGGCTTTCATGAAGACGTGACAGGACACAGAGCTTAAATGACGAGGTAATGGGAGCATACGTATTGTGCCGAGGGCCCTGATTTACTATTATGCCACTCCATCTAATTAAAAAAGAACATCAACAACAAACCTAATTTCTCACCCCCTCTTTTATTCCTTTTTTTCTCATTTTGTTTTTCCATCTTTTTTCCTTTTTACATTGAAAATCCATAGGCCCCTCCCCCCTCCGCTGCTCTCCTGCTTTTCTGTGCTGAGGGCCGCTGACAAAAGGAATTGTGCAAACGAGCCTTTAAAATCCCTAAATGGTTGTGGTCTGCGCACAATGGGCCAAAGAATGCGGCGCTGGACAAAGGCCGGCCCTTGCCCCACCACTCCGCCCTGCAGTGATGGATCCGAACGGACGCATGAACGTGGGCTGGATTTGGGGCTGCGGAGGCGCCACCTCGCCCCCCACTGGGCCAACCAAAAGGGACAGGCCTCGGGGATACACTGGAACCCCAGCCAAGGGCCTCAAAACAATCACGAGCTGCTAACTAGCCTCGCCATCCATAGGCCTTGATTGATATGGGAAACGCATGCTTGCTTCTCCATACAGCTCCCACCATCACTCTTTATCATCCTCAAAGCCTGAAATTATTCCCCTTTTCAAAGCCAACGCTACAGATTAGATGTGGGCAGCCATTAAATGCTGATTTTATGTACGTAACAGGTTTATATTAGCCCTAAAATCATGTTTTATGAGCGTCCGATATGCCTCACAGGGATGTAGACTGTAACGAATGGCAGAGAAATATGAAAGAGCGATGGTGAAATCAGAGAGCGAAGGTATGGACAAATTATAATGAGTGTTTTATTAATGGGGACTGCCCCCCTCCAGGCTAATAGTACTAAAGAAAATGTTAATTTGCATGGTTGGAGGATATGGAAAATGTGCTTTGACAACCCTGATTAAAGCTGGAGTACAGGATGGTGCTTTGAGGAACAGTCAGACTCTATAGGAAAATTGAAAACAGCTTATAGCAGATACTCCACAGTTGTCTGAGTGTACAATATTCAACCAATTAGCTGGAGGGAAAAGCGCTCCAATGCCATTCAGTTATTTGCCCGCCTATTCCTAAATCCATCCATTACGTACGCTTGCTTTTTCCTGTTCGGGATCAGAATTTATCACAGCATGCTTTTGGGAAAAGGACAAAAACAACCTGTTTGGAGTTCTCAGATCACCTGGTCTTCCTGTCTTTGAGGAAACCCATACAAGCATGAGTGGACAGAGCGTTCACCACTGACTAATCACACTGCTCCAACCAAAATAGAAGAAAAATGGCAAAAAGAAAAAACATGCACAACAATACATGAACATTAGTGTTGTGTAATCCATATCCAGGATGCAGCTGCAGAGCTTGGACATCCTTCAGGAGTCGGATTGGCAACTGATTTCCTCCATCCTTTTGTTCCTGCGATGCAAGAACCTTATTTTGTTTCAGCAATAATAATAACACGATGGTTGAGGAACACAACCAAAAGTGTGACATGCTGAAGCTCAGGCTTCATAAAAGCGACCATTTTATTCAACTTCACACCCCCCCCAGTTTTATCTGATTTGCTATCTGCTGCTTGTGCTTATGAACACACAATCATTTGAGCAATGAAGGTCTCCGAAAGCCTGTAGCTAATTTCTAAGAGGTGAATGGCAATAAGCAACAATTTAAGGGTTTGTTATTACAGCACAGCAGGACCGGAGGATAGAGGAGTACTCTTTGAGCTCCGGGGTGATATTTTGAAACACTCCTGCTATTATGGCTCCACACAATGCGCAATTACATCTATTTGGGTATGCGGGACCATGTGACTGTTTTACTAGCTGGGCTTGAAGCAGTTGTCTGGGTGTTTGTTGTGGAGGGCTGTGGGTTTAATGTGCCGTCAAAGCGAGTTGCAACATCACACAAACAGTTTCTTGGAAAATAAACTATTAACTTCATGTTTGCATCAGCACATCTACAGCATTTGTTCATGAATTTGTGATCCGAGTTCTCAAGTCTCAATATCAATCAATTCAATGTCTTGTTTTTGAAAACAAAAAGGTTTTCATGCATGATTACGAGGCATTTCTGAGCAAAATGCATCTTCACATTTTACTACTTGTCAGTTACTTGTTATAAATCAGCTGTTAAAGCTGCATGACTCTTTCAACTGACTTGATGACACAGGGATCACAGTGTTCTTGAACTGTGCCGCTCTTTTCCCACGCTTGTTTCGTCACTATTTTATACACTTTATCTCTCTCTCTCACACACACACACACACACACTTTCACTTTCTTTATTTTCTCCTGATAATAAGCTGTAAATGTTACATTTAAAAACTCGCTCTTCCTGCACTGCTCTATTGGAGCCTACTGTGATAAGATACGGCAGGAACAAAAGAACGTCGGCACAGTGATGTGCTTTCCTTTGATGTGTTCAGTTTTATTGCTTTTTGTAAATTGCGGGCATTTACTGTAAATGGAATTTGGATGTAGATGTAGCAGCAGCTGAGTCTTCATCAATAGTGGATGTTTTTTGTATAGCCTTGACTTAATCACGCATGAATCTTCTGAAAAGGGTTCACACACCTCCTGTGTGTATCCAGTGATTGCCTGAGGCCCGTATTACTCACAATGGTGGTATTTTCAAGTCCTGACTTCATATCCTGCCCTTGTTTTTTGTCTTATTTGACTGGGGGGCCCCCAACCCTCTTGGAACGTGCACCCCAATCTATGTAAATCCCCTATATATACCTCAGCTGCACTTAAAAGCACGTCGATTGCATAACAGGCGCTGCGAGGTTGAGCGGATACAGCGCAATCAGAAGTGCCGCGAAATCGAGAGGTGATCCAGCGCTGTTTAATTTTTAATTCAGGACAATGCCCACATTCATTCATAAAACCAGGAAAAAGATTGTGTTCTGTTAATGATCTACAAAATGTCCCTTGGTTAATTCTTGCCTTACCACTCTCCTTTTACTGAGAACACACACACACACACACACACATACACACAGAGAACCCCTCCCTGCACTTGTTTTATTGCTTTTGAGTGGGTGGTGTTAGTGATACCTCTCTGATTCATACTACTGTTTGAAGTAGGATCATTTTTCCAGCTGTGCACATGCCATTCAGCCAGGTATCCACCCACAGACACGGTAATGCTGCTTTTCAACCACCTTCTACTTTGACTGGTAACGGGTTTTGGAATGTGATGGAAGACTGGAGTTGAAAAGATTGCCACCAGCATAAATAAAAGCAGGATACCAAAGAGAAAGAGAGAAAAGACCCACAGGCTGGACAGACAGAGGATGGTTATTGTGCATGTGAGACAAAGCAGCATGTATTGAGAGTAAGACGTGGACGGAGGGGACCAGCAGTGATCTTTGGTCATGGTTCAAGCTCAGATTTCTAGTTGCCAGTTTACTATAAATCCATGGTGGTGAATCAATACGAGTAGAACAGATATCAGGTACCCAGGCAGATCAGCTAAGCCCAACACCCAGTCAGCCATCCTACATGACACCTGTGGAACTGTGTGAAATTTTTCTTTCTATTCACACTAATGCCATCAAAAAAGTGCTTGTCAAATCACTGAACAGAGACTAAAACTGACTCCCTGACGCTGGAACTGGGAGGACTGCATCAGACAATTTTTGCAACTTTCCATGAACTGAAAATCTGTCACTTTTAACTGGCCAGGCGTGTTGAGAATTGAGATGAGACAGTAACTTCTCCCTCAAGCCCTCATTTTTTTCACTCTTTACCCAACTTTCATGTGTATAATTCAATGAATGACTTTAAGGAAAAGACTGTCAGTGCACAGTTCTGTATGCACAGCTCTACCGATCTGAATGATTCAACAAATCCTGCTCCTCTCTCCGACAGCAGTCTCAGAACCGATAAATATGCTTTTGTCTTCAGGCGTGGTTGGATGACATTTCCTACAAACTAGTTTGTCTCGAGCACACTGACGTGGTGTAGGTGTCTTATGCTTGAAAAGAACTAAGCTGTGTTCACATGCACTGCTACCCTAGTCTTTATCGGACAAACAAAGTGCATGTAATGTTCGATTGAACCCATGTGTGAATAGAGCAGGTCACTGTCCAGAGAATTCACAGAGTATGTGGACAGTGAGTGTAGCTGCTTCATACTCTTCCTCTTGCCTCATATTTCTTTCCACTCTTTCGCTGAAATCGTGGATACATCCAAACACAAGAAGTGTTGATATCAACGCAGAAACAGTCATCACTACCAATCAGGACTGATCGCACTGACAGTATCATATTGACATTTCTATAGTACATGTTATATCACGTTCACATGACATGTTTACGACCCGACTTTCATATCAGGAGTTGGAGGGGATGGTGGTGGAGTTATGTTAGCCACAGGGCTGCCAAGCCGGTGACTGCAGTTCAAGTTTAGACAGCAGGATAAGTATTTATAGCTGGCACGCACAGCCGCATTCAATTATTGCATGTTGCTCCCCTCATTGATCATTTGAATATGGGCACAATTGCGTAGATTTTCTGACAATCTGCCCCTCTCATAGTGTACTCGGTTCTAAACACTAAACGTGACAGAATCAAGCTTGAGAGGGATGTTCAAACCCTGCTTACTTTTAACCTCAGCACACCTGGGCAAGTTTCATTTCAGACACTGTTGGACCATCCTATGAGCACTTCAGTTGGAGCGTACTGGCGCCTCAACTGGGATGTGTGTCCAGCTCTTTACCTATTGTTGGCTGTGATATAGAGCCCAGGAAAAGAGATTTAGACGTTTTCTACTGTTTAGGGATTTAAATGTAGCTGGAGATGACCTGAAAACACACAGTCAACTCATTTTTTTTTCATGTACATTTTAAATTTAGCCGACTTTAGTGTACTTAGTGTACTGTATGAGCCAGCTGTTATGTAAGCATAGGAGTACATGCTGTACATCTATTATAGCTGCAGGATCAAGTGACTGTAACCTTGATGCGGTTGTCCTCAGATGTGTTTAGGTCTTTTACAAAATGCAGGGACTTTTCCTCCAGGCAAAGCTCAGTGCCACTGGAGGCCTCTGTAAAGAGGGACTATAGCTACACGCTATTAATGTTAGCCACACTCCCCAACAAAACAAGGAACAAAAAGCTACACAACACCCTACTCATTCCTTTAACCAAAGTCACGCCAGCAAGGGTGCAGCGCAATAAATTAACGTCTGATTAAAAATGGCCGTCTCGCCCGCCAAATTGTCATCAAGTGGCACCATTGATACGGGCAACAAAACCGGGCACATCACCAATCACCCGCTCAATGAGAAAAGGAAGGAGCTAAAAACAACATTCTTGAGCAGGTCGGTCTTTCATGAGCTGGATGGGGGGGTGGATGCTAAGGTTCTGGGGTATGTAAAGCGGGGTACACAGGACCCCACAAAAAGGGGGAGAGAAGGAAGGGCCACCCTGACAGCCTTGGTGGTGCAGGTTTTTTTTTTTTTTTTGACCGGTGTGGGGGTACCAGAGGGATGGAAGGCAGAAGCTGGGAGGGGGTGTTCCCCCTCTTCAAAGCCTTTCCGCTGGTTCTGGGGCCCTGTGGATGGAGAATGTAAGTGGGGGGTGTGGTGAAGGGGTGAGGGTGGGTGAGGGTAAAGGAGAGAAAGGGAGAATTAGGGAGCCCTCTCTTTGTCTGCTGGCATCAGGGGGGTCGGTTAGACACTGAACGCCTCGGGAAGATTAACCAGCCAGGCCCAGTCGGAAGCTGAAGGGTAGGTGGGTGGGTGGGTTGTAGGGGGGGATAATGGGAGCCTGCTTTGTTTCTGGTCCACGATAGGATGCTGGAGAGGAGAGATGGAATGTAAGAAATGGAGATTGATTGATCGGTACAGTGGATAGCGATGCAGGGAAGGAGGGAGAAAGGCGGAGGGGAGGGCGAGGGAGGATGTCAGCGCTAAGCCGCGAGTCGCTCCCCGATTCTCATGCGGTGAGAGAAAGGGGGCAGTTTGAATTTTTGAAATATGGAGGAAATACGGCGCGCAGGGGTTGAATGGTGGGAGTGAACAAGAGTGAAAACTGACAGAAATTTTAAAAAAAGGAAAAGAAAGAGAGAAACGGGGAGGCTGTTAAGGTGGAGAGAGGAAGGGACGGGGGAGGAAACTTTGAGGGTGGGGGGGCTTCCTCAGTACGGATTAGTGCAGCTCCACAGTGGGGAGAGGGAGGATGGGGTGAGAAAGGAAAGGAGGGAGGAGAGGATGAAAGTTGGGGGTGGGAGGGGAGGGTGAGAATGAAGAATTGCCATTCGCTTCACTCACTTCACTACACAGGAACAAAGCATGATGGGAGGTACTTGACATAACACTCTTCCAGGCCATGTTGGTGTGTGTGTGTGTCTGTGTGTGTGTGTGTGTGAGAGAGAGAGTGAGAGAGTGTGTGTGTGTGGTGTCCAGTATCTCAAGGGGAGGCATGGACATGTAGAATTTGGCATTTGTATACTGTTTGTATTTCTATTGTCAAATTTCTGTCATTCCTCGCCAATTTACAATGTTCTTGGGAGAACAGGCCCATATTCTGCATACTGAAAGAAATCATTAGGTCATGTTGGTTATACTTGGGACTCCAACAAACAATTATTCATCTATCAATTATTTTCTTGATCAATTAATTAGTTGTTTGGTCTATAAAATGACTGAAAACAATGAAAAATGTTGATCGGTGTTTCCCAAAGCCCAAGGTGATGTCCACATCTCAAAGATATTCAGCTTACTTTCATAGAAGAGTAAAAACATCTTATTTCTTAAAAACAATTACTCAAACATATTAATCGATTATTAAAGCAGTAAGTAACTTTTTAAGTAATTCTGGAGAAAGATAGTTGATTGTTGAGTCTCATTCCCAAAGCTTCAAATACCAACACTTTAGGTTAATGGTTTGGGTCTGACGCCAAAGACCCAATTTGATATTTGATTGGTATTTGAATCCGTTGGATGGATGGACGGTCGGACACTCAACAATAAATTATCTTTATGCAGAAAGTTACATAGTGTTGCTTCAAAATAGGTGGACATTAATTTAATAATTGATCGATTAATCACAATTAATCGCTGCAGAGGACCAGAGGATGCTACAGGCGGTGTTGTTTCAGAATGTTACACAGAGAGACGTGATTCTGAATGAAATCCAGTCTGATGACTCATGATTAAACAAACAAAATATATACACAAAACATAATAAGATTTTTTCATATTTTCTTGCATTTTCCTGTCACAGCTCAAGTTTTGTTTACACTGGAACCAAGCTGCCGTATGACAAACGAGGAGCGCTAATCACCTCACTTGTAGTGTTAGTGTGGAAATTGCCTCTTAATTTCTCTCTGTTCTCCCACAGCTTTGGAATTCAAAGACATGCTAAGAGGTATGCAACAGCTGAGAGCAAAGTAGCACTTAGCAGCGGCGGCAGCGTCTCTGCCTGCGGCTAATGACCTGAGGCAGTTGCAGAGTCTTCATTAAGGCCCCATTAATTACAGGAATGATAGAGATTAGCTCCACAGGTGAAAGCCCACCAGGGATACAATTCCCCGAGGAACTATAAATACTGAGTCCGCAGCAGGTAAAAATTTGTTCAAATCTTTTAACTTATTTAGATCTTATAGGCCAGGGCTGCCCATAGCGGGGCCCATGAGCCAAAGATGGACTGCCATAAGGTTTGATTTGGCCTGCCAGATCTCTAGCAAAAATAAACACATCGATATTTATGCTGTTTTTTGTAATGTAAAAGGTTCTCTAAATATGCACAATCTCTAATTATACATTATTTTTCATAATCTGAGCACAGTCACAGTCAATTAAGGAGGGAAATCGGGATCCTAAAACCATTTTGCATCCTAACAATTAGAGCCCGACTATATATCAGTTGGCTGATATTATCAGCTGATATTGGCTGATCACAGATATATCGGTATCAGAGTATACATCCCTGATGTGTACCGATATGATATTTTTTCTTAATTATTATGCAGATAAAAATGCCTGGGGTAATTTAGAGTTATTAAACTCTTAGTGAAGTGTACTGATGTTATTTTAGACAATGAAGTTGGAATGATCATTGCAAACACGTGTGTATATATTGGCCGATACACTGATTATAACATTTTTTACTTCATAATATCAGTATTGGCATCGAGCATTCCCTTAACGCGTGGGCCACCATCCATTTTCAGTATTAGCTCTCCGGTGGAAAAAGTTTGTTATAGACTGAGGATAAAAATATCTGCCAGCATCACAATCTGTTTCTGAGTCACATTTGTTGGTGTGCAGAAATGTGAGTCAGTGTGTGGTGTGAAAGTGGAGGTGTCTTGATTAATGGTGTGCAATCAGGTGTGTGACACCCTCTTTCTATCTGTGTTTGGCTCCAAACAAACAAAGAGGTAGACGTATTATTTAAACTGTCAGAAAACATCATTTTCTGCTGCAGCTTGTCCAAAAAAAAAAACGGTCCCACTGAGCAGTGGCGTCGCTGGACGCCCCTGAGCCACTGTCAACAAAAGCAATTTAAGCTGAAGAAAGCCCATCTGCTGGCTTCGGATAGGTTAAAAGGCCTGTTTTCATTTGAAATCCTCACTTTCAATTTCGCTCCCTCGTCCTCTCTTACTCCTCCCTCGTTCTTCCCTGCCCATATTTACTCCATGATGTGTGTTGGTGTGAGTGTGTGTGAAGACGCTGAGAGCTTTGTTTGGGACCTGTCACACTGAAGGCTGAAGGTGGAGTGGGAGGGGAGAGAGAGGAGAGGCAGAGGCATTGTGGATGGATTATGCCAGAACCAAAAGTGGACCCCTCTCTCTCTCCCTCTCTCTCTCTCTCGCACACACACACACACACACATACACCAGCTCCCTGCAGGTACAGTACCCCGCCCCCTCCCCTCCCTCTCACCCCTCCCCTCTGATCAATGGAGCTGAAACAAGGAGGCCAGGAGGGGCCTCTGGTTCCCACATCAGACCCCACTGTAGCTATTCTCTTCCCACCCCCCCACCCCCCAAAAGACCTTTACTGTACCCCAAACCTGTTATCTACCACAACAGGATTATGATCTCTATCATAACTGCTCCTTAACTAAAGAACTTCCCAGTAACATGAATTCATGCACTAGCATGTCTGACCAGGCATATCTAAACTGTAAGTGCGGATGTTTATGTTCTTGGCAAACATTTTGACGTTAAACAGATGTTGATGCAGCGGCATGGAGAAGTGTTGTGTCAATACAGCACCAAAATAGACAGGTGAGAAAATATGTATAGCCATCGCCTTTTAGCTGGTGGCTATCTGCACTGTTTCATGTAATCTGAGCCATCTTTTGTCAGTATTGACATAAAGAATATACAGTATGCTCTAACATCTTCCTCATGTAATAAAACTGAGGGAACTTTAGCTCATTAAAAGCGGCACAATGTAGTTTTGGGGAAGAAATTAAAACTCAGAAATGTAATATTTAAAATATTAATGATATAATAATACAAACTCAGAATTTTTTTTTTTTTCATAACTGAATAAACAAGCTGGTCAGTTTGTTTATTCAGTCATAAAAATGAAAAGTTTGTTTACATAGTTTGTTTAGGCATAAAAAATCAGTCAATGAAGGTCTTTAAAATTCTACCCCAAGGCTACGTAGTGCTCCTTTAATGCTCAATTAGTCAATAAATCCATTTTTCAGTTGACAGAAAATTAATTTATAAACCGTTTTGATAACTGATTAAGCAAAATTGGCAGAAATGTGTGTTTCCAGCTTCTCAAATGTAAGCATTTGCTGATTTTCTCTGTTTTACATGAATCTTTGGGGGGGCATTTTGCACCATTTTTTGATATTCACTCAACAATTACTTGAAAAACCAGCAACGATTTACTGATAAGGAAAGTAATCCTCAGCTGCTGTTATCTGTTCATGTCATGTTCATCACATTCATCAAGGCTGTTCAACAACAACAACAACAACAATCCAGGATCCATGTGAATAATACAGGACTGTGATGTCATGAATGTTTCTGTAATGTTACATATGATCAGACAATGTCTGTTCCAGACTGTATTTTTGTCAAAAATCCTTTTCACTTGTATTTCAGCATTTGCATTCCTATACATGGATGTATAGATACATGCACACAATTGTAGTCACTGTAGCTACCCCACCATGAACACATAGAACATACACCAGCAACAAGTAATTAAGCAGGCATCTGAAAGGCACAATAATCCCTCCACCTTCAGCCATTAACAGACAGAAAGAGTAGAAGAAGAAAAGCAGGAAAAGGAGACCCTTGCACTAAAGGAGAAGCCCTTTGAACTTTTGCAACAAGCCCTTTCCCCTAAACAAAAACACAAAATCTTCCCCTTATCTCCTTTCTCTCTCTCCTGGTCTTTTTTTCTCCCTCCTGCTCTCTTGTTTCTTTCCTCTGTAAAGTCAGTGGTCCGACTCTCTCAAAGGAACCCAGAGCCCCCAGCCTGCTCCTATTGGTTCCTCCTTGCTCTCCCACACTGAGTGCCCATGGCTCCTGAAGTGATGCTCTTTGTGTGGGGTTCAGGGGTCGTGCCTATTAGCGTGAAGAAAGCCCTGCTGGGTCTTATCCCGACCCGGAGGAGGACGCAGGGCTCTTCACCCCAACGTCGGCCCGGCCAACCCCCTCCCCCGGACGGGACACTTTCATCCTTTGTGAGGAGGTCAATGAGCGGACCCCCAGAGGGGAAGGAGGGCCCCCACCAATAATGATATGCATGACAGTCATTGTATGACCCCCATGGGGGGGTCATGGTTGGTTGAGGTGGGTGGGACAAGGGAGGGGAGAACTGGCTGCGTAACTAAGGATGGTTATCTTATCCAGAAGTAACTGAGTTACAGAATGATGGTGATGAGGGCGAGAGAGCTCCACTGGACTGTGACGGATCTGAACCCCCATCATATGTGACATGAAAAATAGGACAATAGGAAGTTATGGCAGCATCATCATGTGCTTTCATCAGTAAATTCAGATATCAGAATGAAATTGAATTGAAAATTGAATGAAAAATTACTGTTCTGTACTTTTATCTATCTTAAGTAGGCATTCCTGGACCCCCCCACACACTCACACTCATCTTAACCCCTAACCTCAACCCAAGCTTTCGCTTGAGAGATGGATTTGATTTGGTTCACTTCACTCCCTGCAAAAAATTTCAGCTATTTGCCTTGATATGCAAATGAGATGTTACATAACAATCCCATCAACAGCAGAAAACGCCCAAATTCTGAAAAAATCATTTCATTTCATCAATCATGTCATTTAAACTGCCTTTGAAAAACAAAATCAAAATCAAATCAAAACGTTTTTCAAAACTGCAATTATATTCCAAAATAATATAAAAATAACCCAAATAATTTATTTTCTGAATCAACCTCTTTTTATGAGCAACGGGTTTCTCCTACATGGACACACTGCATTCTGCCAAAGCTGGAACAATTTTGTTTATTTTTCACAACTCAGTATTTGACTGATCTTGACTGCACTGGTTAAAGTGGGCTGTGATCCGTTTGAAAGGCGTGATGTCACATATCAGTGCACCAATCATAATTAGCAGCTGTTTGGTTCTTTGATGATGATGCCAAGAATACCGCCATTATCTAATAAAACGATCCTGACAAAGTTCTTTCCCAACTTTAACACTGACATATTTAATCAATAATATAAATATAAGATTGAAAAGGGTCCCAAAACCTATTTTTTAATCATACATTAAAAAAACTTTCATGCCAAAGTTAGAAAAATTTATAATATTCATAAGAGATCTGTGCATCTAAGTGTTGTGTGTTGCTGGTTTGAAGGGGCGGGGCTCCGTTCAAAAAGGATGATGTCACATATTTTGGACATGGATGACAGCTGTATATGTGACAACTAAATGTACACAAATGTTGTTCTTCTGAATGAAGACCCCGCCCCCCCCCCCCCCCCCCCCCAAAAAAAAAAAAAAAAAACCCAAAATAAATAAATAAGTTCAGTGGCCTTAATCTTCTTTCAGTTTTCCCTGGTTTCGGCACGGCTCTATTAAAAAAAGGTGACATCAGATTTTTCTGTGCACCAATCAGAATGTAGCTAAATAAGAATCAGTGAAGCAGATTAACTTGTGTTTTAGTGGCTGTTGCTTATTTATTGAAGAGTCTTGCAACAAAAAAAAGGCGTTTTTACAGCAAAAACAGATACATGGTATAAAAGCTGAAGGACCCCGTAGACAGTGAGTGTGTGGGAGGGGTCAGAACAGAGTAAGATACACACACAGCAGCAACATCAATATGTCTGTGTGGAATACAGTATGGTTGCAGCTGTACAGAGAAAAGTGAGCGATCAGCGGTCAAGTTTACCACGAAGAGGAAGATATAATGAACAGAATCAGATGCAGGAAATCAATTCTGAGCACTGAAGGATCTACATTCCTGAGGCTGAAATATGTGCAGGGGCTGAAGTGCACGTTGTTCCTTATTGATTCAGGAATATGTCATCGCATCATGTTCAGAAGCGATTTAGCACCTATCAAGACCCAGACAGTGCTAATCTATTATTAATGTCCCGAGCAGTCCTTTATGGTCGGTTCATTAAACATGAAAACTCCAGCACAGAGACGGTGCACCTCTGTGTATTCCACAGGGCACTCTATCTCTCTACAGTGAGTCGAACGTAGAAAAACACCCTCATTAACAGAGAGAGAGGGGTATGCTGGAGAACAAATGCTGAAGATTTAATTAAAAATCCACACTTTCATATGGAAATGGTCATAATTATGTCATGGCAATACAATGGTGTCTGCCAAGACTGGAAGTGTCAGTGAAAGGAACAAAAGCACATGCATACATAAATGTGTGACATAATTAGCTGCGTCGAGACTTAATTCAATAAATAACTCATTCAAATGTAATTAGAGACTCATAGTTCAATTATAACATGGAATTTAAATACCATGTATATACATTTTAAACATTGGGTTTCTATAAGACCCACTCTTTCTCCTTGTTAGTCATTGGAAGTCACTTCCAATGGGAAAATATGCAGATCATAAAAGGACAACATGTTTTAGCACCTGCACAAAAAGTTTTAAAGAGTTTTAGATTTTCTTTTGGCAACAATTTGAAGGAGGACACATTTAACAGTTTTATTTTACATTGCAACATTGAAATACATTAAATCAGTCATGCACAAATCAGCAATAACAATTTAACATTATCTAGATAGCTAGTTAGCTACTGAGACATCAACAAACTAGCAGCAATTGTCTTTAGGCTTGGGCCGATATAAGACATTATTGAATATCATGACATCTGCTGTCATATGCAATATTTTTTCACAATAACGGACATTGAACAGCTGTTACGACGGCATCTTTGGACTTTTATTTTGTAAAGAAACTGCACACAGAGCTGTTGTGGCAGCGGTTATTTAGGAGGTTACTTCAGGTTAATTGGCGTGATGTAGCGATATGGATGCAGCAATTTACCATGCAGACACGGAGGACCTTTTAAGAAGAGTGCCAGCTCGCCAATTTGGTAATATTTCTAGTTTAAAGTGGAAGAAAATGACGAGCCAAGGCATTTTGCTGTAAGCAGATGTTAACTTAACAGGGCAGTACCACAAAATTTGCAGTCTTATCCAGTGCAGAACGAGCATTAGGGCAGGACAAATATTATGATATAAGTTTTGCATATCACCAAAGCCAAATTGTTTTATACTTGTTATAAAGAAAATGATCATAATACAATAAAACAAGGTTCTCACAACCTTGGATTTGAAGCGTGCCTCTGAAAACCCCTGTTTAGAGGGCCATAACAATACACATAGCCCTATACTGTACCTATATCCCAACAAGAATTGGGACACCATTCTCTAAGACGTGAACGCACAAAAGGAGGGTGAGGGCTAAGTGGTAGGGGCAAGGGATGTATTGGGATTGGGCCTAAAAGCATCTCCGGAAGTCACATTAGTCTGTGTTGAGCAAATTCTGCATTAGACTCATGAGCCTCACACAGCCAGACTGCATTTCACCAGCTCACGTTTTGCTACCAGACTATTGATTCAGCCAAGTCAGATAAATAGCAGCCTAATCAACAAAGCAAGAGGAGCACTTACATGATGATGTGACTCATTTCCTCTCAAATGGCATCTCTAAAAGATCCCTCACCAGAGAATTATTTTTGCAGGAGAGCTGAGGAGAAATTGCTGACATTTTCAGAAGGGACAGAAAATCTGACAATCAGTGATACTCAGTGATCGTGAGAGTGCCCAATTATGTTGATGTCCGACTAAAAAAAAGAGAGAACTGTCAATCTATTTGTAAATTACCTTTGTCCTATTGAAGTTATATCGATATTATAGGGACAAAAGGCTTGCACAATGACAAAAAAAAGTAGAGGAAGAGGCAACAACTTCTGACTTGAAAAGCCTCTTGACATGAAAATTCACCCATGGCCTTGAGACACAAACTCATCAGAATTCAAAGTTCAAATTCTAGATTTAAAGCTTTATATCATACCCACAAATTACTGAAAACATTGCCAAAAATAATACTTAAAAAAGTAAAGAAATAAAAGTTCGACAAGGTAAATAAATGAAGTATACAAACAAATAAGCACAAAGATTACATAACCAAGTATCAAGTTTCTAAATGCACAGATCCAGAACCCCTCATACACCTTCTGTCATACCCACAGCGTAACCGTTATCTCACTTCCCGCCAAACACACTCTTGGCTGTGTGACTGTGTTAATTAGGTGAGACAGACAGGAGGAGACAGAAAAATAAACGCAGTCGACCCCGACAGCCACTTGACTACACCTTCTGCCAGCCAAATGATTTTCTTAAAAAGATTTTGGAACGAGCGTCACGGCGGCCACACTGTCCCCTCTGTCTGTCCTCTTGCTGCGTGTCACCGGCGCGAGACAGATCCAACACCAGAATATTTGTGTGTGTGTGAGTGTGTGTGTGAGGATGAAGAGTATTAGGCAGTTCCCTGCTGCTAGAGCTGTGAGTGTGAGCTGCCAGAGGAGAGGGGGTAATTATGAGACCTGTTGTGTTGAAGGGAAGCCAGGCCACCAAGGAGGGATTAGGACCGTCAATCTCCTCTCCTCTCCTCTCTTCCTTCCATCGCTTTGGTCCTCCCCTTACCCCCTCTATCTTCATTAAACTACTAAATTGATTCAATTAGATTTGGGATTAATTATATATTTGAAATATATGGAAATGTTTCTGTTAGAGGCTGAATCTGTTAATTGATGATTGACTTTTCAATTTTAATTAGTTAAGCTCCTTGATAAAGTTATTAATCAAGCATAAATGTCAAATATTTGTCCAGGTTCCAGCTTCTAAAATATACACTCTTGCCCTTTGTTTTGACTTGTATCATTGTAAAGTGAACATTTGGGGGTTTTAGAATATTTTGTCCGTATCCCACATCCTATCTACTGAAGAAAACATGGGTAACACTTAAGATTAGGGAACACATATACACCATGAACTAGTTGCCTATTAGCTTAGCTTTATTAGTCACTATAAAGCACTTATTAATGCATGAGACCCAACTTCAAAATATGGAACATATCCTGTATTAAAAAGACTAATTTTCAAGTTACTCATACACTATTAACAAATGTAGTTTTGTGTTGTCTTACAAGAGAATGACAAAAACAACAAGAGTTTGTAACTTCCTGGAAAACATAAAAAAATGTTGATTACTCATCTTTCACTCAGGGGAGAAAGTATTTTCTGCTGTCAACCGGCTGCTATGCCGCATCCATCGACCGACAGCTTTACTTGATGACAAAGTAACTGCTAACAATTGTTTACCATCAGCCTCCCAACGAACATCTCCAGACCGGGGCTGTAAGCAGACAATTACAATAATGCAGAATATTCCACGCACAAACCAATTGATTTTGATAGTCGCCAACTGTCTCCTTCTATTTGTCTTTCCTTGCTCGTCTCTCTCTTCCTGTCTTTACAGACATCTAAACGTTCCCCAGAGGCATGTAGAGACCCTA
Organism: Pagrus major; assembly: GCF_040436345.1. Lineage (NCBI taxonomy): Eukaryota > Metazoa > Chordata > Actinopteri > Spariformes > Sparidae > Pagrus > Pagrus major. The sequence goes on from NC_133236.1 coordinate 17,734,484, forward strand.
ACACCGACCTTTACTCCCGAAGTTAAAAGCCTGTCTCTCCACATACGCGTAGCATGTGCACATACACGCAAGCGCGCACACACACACACAAATACCATTGTGCTGTGAAAAGGGAGCCCTTTGACAGCTCCATTATAAACCCCACACAGGCCAATTATCTGTTTTAGGGTGATTGTCTGGCCTCCTCTACCCCCAGACCGCCTTTGATCCCCCTCATCCCTCCTCGTGTCACTCTAGATCTGCGCGCAGGTATAACATTTCCACCTGGGAGCCCAACGCCTCTTTTTAAAGTTCCACTTGAATAATTTTTGCTGCCTTTAAAGACACGAGGGGGGAAAAAAAGTGCTTCCTCTTTCTCTTTAGCTCCTGATGAATCACGGATCATTTCTCCTCTCATCATCTCCTCCCTTTCTCTTTATCTCCCTCCGACCCGCCGCCTGTGACACTGGAAATTCCGGGTATCTGAATAACGCTGATTGCGAGTGGCAGGTGGCAATTAAATAGGAGCGGGGGAAAGGAATAAAGTACATGTAGGGGGGGAAAGGGCAGAAAGTGAAAGGAAAAAGACCCCGAAAACTGGAAAATATGGAGGAGATGGAGAGAAAGAGGTATAGAAAAAAACCAGAGAGAAGAGAGGGAAGATAATAGAGTGAGAGGGAGGATGACAGAGATCTCCGCTGGTGGTTCGTTTGATCAGGAGAGAGCAGTAGTTATCTGGGTGAGCCCCGTCTCTCTGTACAGTTCAGTCATCATTGCTGATTCATCCAAATGGATACCAGAACACCTCAGTAGCTCATAGTACCGTAACCGCCTTATATCCCTCGACAGAGCTCTAATATGAACCAGACCCACATAATCACTCACACACTGCACCTCACTGCGCGTACAATCAATCTGTCGGCTTGGCTGTAATTTCTCAAACTATTGTGATTAGCCCATCATAAAAGCAACTGAATGGGACCGATTGCCAGACTTTACTGAGCAACTTATACTGTAAGCTGAGTGTGTGCCTGTCCTGTAGCATCAAAGGAGAGCGGCATGGACACCAAAGACTTCTTTCACTTGTGTGTATCCATGAGACTATATGTGTGTGTGTGTGTGTGTGTGTGTGTGTGTGTTGATCATCAAAGGCCAGCGGTGAAGACACCAGAGCGGCAGGGATCGGAGCATCCCCACAGCGGCGTAGCGACACACAAAACAACACGTACCAAAAAACCTCCTCCAAGACAGTGAGAGAATATCATGCCTCTTCCTTCTGCCCGTAACCGGGGCAACCCTGGCACAGAGCGGTACCCCATCCCCACCCCGCGCCCGCCTCTCCCTCCCCCGCCCGTAGGATCCTTTAGACTCCGTCCAGCGGCACGTCAAGTTCATCCCCCCCACACGCTGCTTCCCAGCAGGCTCTTGACTCGGACTGGCGCTCCCCGGACGCTGAAGGGGGCGTTCACGTCGCAGATCCACCCCGAAGTGGGGTTTGCCTGTGTGGGGTACATCTCAATCAGCAGGGGCACGGTTCAGAGAGGCCCCTCTTTCCATTCCTTCACCACCTCACCGCCACCTCTCACTGGCATGGAAGCCTCCATACCCTCCCACTGACTGGTGTGTATGAAGCAAGGGGTGCCTCCCCAACCCTCCACCCTCCACCCTCCGAGACGTCTTTTCATTTTCAGTTGCTCCCACTGTCCTCATGTGAAAGCAGTGAATCACACTCTGCTCTCAAAGTTTCTCTCTGAAAATGAGGAGAGAGGAAACAATGCCAGGCTGAATAAACACTTTGATAACTAGACAGAGGGTGAGGAGGACAGACGGTGGAGGGAATGGCAAGGCTTAACAGGGACACTGATGGCTTTATACAACCGACTGGAAGAAAGTGTTCCTTCTCTCACACATTTCTCTCGAAGTCTCTCACCCCTCTTGGCTGCTTCTCCCCTGCTGTCGAGGACAGAAACAGGAGAAGTTAAACCAGAGAGAAACTCGGTACACAAGACCTGGGAGATGGGAGTATGCGGAGGGAGACGGGGAGGATGAGACAAGACAAGGCGGGACATTATCACAGCAGGGGGTGAGGAGGGGAGTAGAGAGGATGATGCTCAGTAGTAGCCTGTCCCTACCCATCTCCTCTCATTACTATTTTATTCCTCCCCCTGTCTGCACCTCTCATTCTCACTTCCCTTTTTGTTTTTCTCTGCTGTGCCACTTCTTGTCACATCTGCTCAGGGGCAAGTCAAGCAGGGGCAGAGACACAAAAGAAACTAAACTAAAGATTAAAGACGGTTATCAATCTTTTATACCCTTTTGTCACTAACTCAGAAAACTCTTGAGTACAGAAAGCTGGCACGAAATAACTTGTCGGATTCGGATTTCTTGTTTTTAAACAATAATCATCATCTGAGAGCTTTTTGCTTCTTCTGTCGAATGAAAACATTGTCTCTGTAGAAAATCATGTTGATATTTCTCAAAATAAGGTATCATAAAAGTATCAGTGCATACTTATGTATCTGATTGGAACTAGTAACACAATTAAAGCAGCAAAAATGAGTCGATTTATCCATTAATCCACCATCTCACCACCATTTTTAAGCAAAATGCCAAGCATCCCTGGTGATAATTTTGCCAATGAGAGGATTTGCAAGTGTGGCTCAGGAGGCAAAGCTGTTGTACACCAATCGGTGGGTTGGTGGTTCAATTCCTGGCTACTGCAGTGTACAAATCGAAGTGTCCTTGGGCAAGACACTGAACCCCAATAAATGGTTATTGCCTCTGATGAGCAGGTGGTGCCTTGCATGGTGGCACTGTATGTGTGTGTGAATGTCGACTTGTGTTGTCAGTAAGACTAGAAAAGCACGATATAATTGCAGTCCGTTTACCATTTAGAGATGAAAATGTTTGGCGTCTGAACAGTCAGATGAGGGAAGTCAACAGTTATGCATGTCAATCCATTGGTTGATTTGCATAAACACAAAAACACCCTGCTAACGGCTTTGCTAGTTAACAGCCTGAGGTAAAAAGTGAAGTTCAGTGTGGGATCATTTCCTCCAGAAAGGCAACAAAAGCAAAATGTAAGTTGTGGGATGTTGCTCTTCAGTTTAGCTGAACTGGCAGATCAAGTCCAGTGTGCTCCAACTCAAGGAGGAGTGCATCCTGACCAGACAAAAAGGACAGCGTGACCTTTATTTCACGTCATTTCGCGTTTATTTAGTTAGTTAGTTACTGATTAATGGGTGTCGGACTGTTGAAAGCAAAAGTAAATGAAACTGATGATCCTGAGTCAGACAAAACAAGACATTTGACCTTGGACTATTTTCTGTCATTTTATAGATCAATTACATACATGACATTCAGCGACATCTAACGATGGTAACATTTGCAGAAAAAAATCATAATATTTGTCACAGCTAATTAACTATCATGCCTGCAACATTATGTACCCTTCAAGTGTTTACTAAAAAAACATCTCCAAGTCACGTTGGAGCCCTTCAGCAGCTTGTAGCGCCTAACTCACTGCATGCACACACACGCTGCCAGCCCGGCTACCAAAACAAAGAACAGAGAAGCTTGGATTACAACACACATACAGGAAGTGAAACTTTATTCTCTGGTCAGGATGCCATTACTCCACCATATCTTTATAAAGCAAATAGTGTTTTGCTGCTATATTAATGTTCAAAATCTCATACATTTGATAAAAAGTCAAGCAGTGAAGATAATTATTAATTGCAGCCCAAATCGAAACATCTTCAGCCATAATAAACAGTAAACATGTTTGCACTAAGAATTGAAGCAGCGTGTGTGTAACCATATTTTTGTGGTAAGTTGGCCGACTTAAAAACAAGACCTTGGTGATTTCAGAGCTAGGTCAAAGGGTTCAAGAGTTTAGACTTTTTGCTTGAGTAGACAGTCAGCATCCTCCTGAGTCGCCCTGACTCCTCTTTTCTACTCCCCTCCCCCCACCCCCCATCACACACATACACACACATATACATGTGCACACCACACATGTACCCCTCCATCCATCCTCTGCCTCCCCAGGGTGTTTCAGACTGACCCACTTTCCCCTTCTCCACCCAAACAACTCGAGAGCAAAAAGGCTGATGTCTGACATCCAGTCTAGAAACTCAAAAGGTGTGTCAGCAATAAAACCTTGCCAAGCCCATGTCAGGGCTTAAAAGGAGTATTTTTTTCTGCATTTCACAACCTTAAAATATGCAAAACGCCAGGGGAGATGAAGAAAAGACAGTGAAAAATATGTATAAATATAAGATGTGAAATTCTAAACTAGCTTTTTTATGTACTTCTTGTTCATGTATAGACAATGCCATCTTTTCAGAAGACAGCTCTGCAGTTAATTATATTTTCCAATCTTCCTTACGTCTATAAACCGCCGCTTGTACGCCCGGTTCTGTCCTCTGGACACCCTTGGGTGAGGAGCGTCATTACCGGCGTTGTCACAGCTGAACCGCTCGGCAGCACCACAGACTGAGCGCCGCCTGGTCGAAGCAGAAATGTCAGCAGATTTCCAGGGCCTAAGTGCCACAGTGTGTGTATATGTGTGTGTGTGTGTGTGTGTGTGTGTGTGTGTGTGTGTGTGTGTGTGTGTGTGTGTGTGTGTTTGTGTTTGCCCCCGTCAGCCTCTGTGCTTTCTCTCTGCGATGCATGGAAAATGAAAAACGCTGTGTCGGGACATTCTGTGGTCCAGAGGCTCCCCGTGTCTTTGGTGAGTGACCAGTTTAACATGCATCACTAGCGCCTTCCTCCAACACAGTGTCTCTGCTCGGAGGTCATTAAACGACACAAACAGATATTTATTCATCTGTATCTCCTTTCATCTCTTATCTGTAACCTTTTATTCATCCTTGTCGTGATGCCGGACCAATCCCTGTGTCCTTGAACACAGATTCTGAATGTTTAGAATATTGATGGCATAGTGGTGGCCACAATAACAGCAGTGGCATTCAAAGAAGCCGTAGAAAGAGCTGTACTATTACACAATGAGGTGTTGTGGTTTTAAATGACAGCTTGTGGTTGGATGCCTTCACCAACCAATTAAGCTGCAGTTTACATCCATGTCAGCACAGAATCATATATGCAGTAAAGACTTGTATTCAGTGTATTTTTGTGATTAAAAGTAAAGTACAAATATTGAAAATACTACATCTACTGATAGATGCTTTTAAGGCATGTAAAAGATGGATCATTAAATATTTTTTAGTTGAAAAAAAGCAAGAACTAGATTGATTGAGTAGAAAAATCAGTGGACTCTTTCCAAAATGTTCATTAAAAAAACTGATAGCAAGAATCACTTAGAAAGATTGCACAAACTAACATTTGAAAATGATAATCTTCCACTCAAAAAAGTTCAGGATATTAAACATAATTCAAATAAATTCTCCTTTATATCAGCAACAAAAAAATCAAGTAAACAGTTGAGTTAAGTTATCACCGTTGACATGTATGATTCAAGTGAATAATTTCCAGTGAAAAACATTTTTGACAGAGAAGTACAGAGAACTGATGGATAGCTGCAACACCAATCAGCTGAAACCTTATATTTAATAGAAGGTACAAACACTTAAGAGTGGATGTTTTATTGAATCTGGCTGCACAGAAGATCTCTACGATCACCACAGTTTCAAGTTGGGCACCCAAGATTAGTGTCGCCAATTCAGTATCAGACCAAATGTTTAACTTGGACACAATCCCGCCTCTTTTCCTGAGTTATGGCGGCCATGGCTGTCGCCACCATGTCGGGATGAAAGATAACAGGGATGGCATCATTCCATTATTTGCTTTACTGAAGGAGTTCAAATATTCATACACTGTTTATTTCTAGTCACTTAAATCAATGGTTCTCCTACAACTCATGTTAAGAACAAAGTAAATACAGATACCAGTCCTGCCCCATGTGCAGATACAGTAGGTCCGGTTTCACCTATAGAGAGGCAGAGTAACGCTCCTTCCGATGCCACATGGAACCTTATTTTGGAAACATATTGTGCAGTAGTCAATGGCGAGAGACAAAAAATGTTTGAATTGCGCCATGACTTACACATGTTTGTCGTAAAGAATGTAAAATATTTATTTACTTTTGTGTAAAACCGCTCAGTGAACTCAACATACACCACCAACACCGACATGGCCGTCGCCTCGGCACAGAAGAAGTGTCAGAAAAGGTGAAAATCCCAACAAGTCTGGCCATATTGACAACTGCAATTATGTGAAAGGAGAGTTTGTTTGGTGAGCCAGCTAATATACGGGACATTTCATTAGTTTTACAACAAACTGTGACTTTCTCCAGTTAAAAAAAATAAACTTCTAAATTGACAAACATCATGAAAAAAAACATCATCATAAAATGATTTGTCTCTCTCCATTCACTCCCATACATATGTTTTCTGAAATAAGGTCCCATGGTGGTCCACTGGAAGAAGCATGACTTCGCCTCTCTATGAGGGTTCATATGGTGCCAAGCATTACTGTTGCTATGGTTACCTGCAATGTAAAATACCTCGCAAACAAATTACAACTAGATTTAATTTGTGTTTCTATTTGTTTAGGAAAAAATCCCAGAAAAGAACAAGTTTCCACATCACATTTTCTGATCATCTCATCTGACAGACAAGAGCTGCTCGCACTGCTGATAAGATACAATAAAGCAGGAAAAACTGAATTGTCACAAGCCTGATGCAACTGTTGTTATATAATCTGCCAATCACAAACAAATTAAACCAATTTCATACACTGACTCAATTCCCCACTCCCTATCTCGCAGCCTGTTAGCAGCCCCTTGGGCAAAGTGTGTGTGCTTGTGCCGTGTGTGCGCACACAGTCGGTGTGTGTTAGGGCGCATTCTGTTCAGTCGTAGTGCTGGGCCGCGCCGGAGGAACGAGGCTTGGCGTTCGCAGCGACACTTCTCAGCCAAACACAGAGAATGTTCTGCCAGCTCTATCTAATATCTTTTCAAACACTTTGCATTCCTTCTTAACTTGCACAACAACTTCTGCTCAAACCACTCTCTCTCTCCTCCGCTCCGCAAGTCGCTCACAAACACTCTATTGTTCCTTTAGGTTTTTTACTTATGCATAAAAAGTTTTACAATGCACCTTGTTGCTGCCTGTGCATCCTCGGGGTAAAGGGGCACCATGAGTTACAGTTCCAGGGTGTGAATGAAAATATGATGATTTCTACATACCATGTGGTTTCAAGGTTCATTGCCAAGAGTCATGTACAGTGTGACTCAGCAGAAAATGCAAATGAAACATGAAAAAAAATACAGTTTTTAATACACTAACATACTCCTTCTGCTGCAATTAAACCAGTTAGGTAGACAATGAAAAGTAGACGTAAAACAAGCAGACTTGTTGAATGTAAGGAACAGTTCCTTGTAATGTTTGAGATCTGCTTAGAGTTAAATGTTTTTCCCCTTCAGGAACAGGACTTGAAATTTTCTACAGTTTGAGGCGACACGTGAGAAAAGTACAGGAAGTTCAACCCAGGTTTCCCCTGGGGCTTTGAAACCGTTAATCAATCAACCCTTCCCACCTTAAAAAAACAGCTTTGGGCTCTGATCTGCCCCCATCATCATTCTGTCACCCGCCCCATCCAAGCGCAAACCCTCCCACCCTCCACTCTCCACCCCCCACCCACCTAGGAATACATACATACCAACCGCACGTTTAGCCGCCGCTGCTTTCCCACAGTTTCACTCTCTCTCATCTTTTCGCTCTCTGTCTTTTCTCCCTCTGAGCGCCTGTTGAACCCCGATCCCGGAGCCCCGCGATCCTTATCGGGGGGGGATCAGACTTCCGTTCAGTCGAGTGTGACGACTGGAAGTTGGAAGCTCCAGGTGTGACGGAGGTCTCGGAGAGAGTTTGTGTTGCGTCTCCTCAGTCCCTCATCGCCCGCAGGACAGAGTTTATACATGAAACTAATCGGATTAGAGGGGATTATGACACCGGCACATCACAGCTTCTTGGCTGTTTGGGGAACTCGCACATTTTCACTCCTGAAATGATTCTTGCTCATACAACCAATAGAAGTTACACTCAACAGCATGCTTACACCCACTCAGGTACATGTGCAGCCACTTGTCTCTAACCGCTTTGAGAAAACTGAGCTGTAAAGACTTAAAGATGACATCAGGCATGCAAAACGCAATTCCCTCCACTCCCTCCTCCTCGCAGCTCATTGTGCTTGCAGGGGCATCCGTCATGTGAATGTTACCTCGCTCGGATTTTAACTGCAGCGAGACGACACTGTTGAGAAACAGCAGTGATCAGTAGTTCAGTGGTACAAATGAGTTGGGGGGGGGGTTTCGCAGGAAGCGAGGCCCTCCTGCAGCAGCCCTCCTGTGTGATTTACACCTGGCTGCAGGTTAATGGGGTCTCTGTCGCTGATCCCTCTCATTCCGACTCGTCCGACCTTCTCTTCCTCTTGATGTCAGCTCCTTTAGTCTCCTTTTTCATACTTTTTTCTCTTCTAAGCCTCTCTTTCCGTCTGTCATTTCTCTCTTGAAAGAAAAAAAAAACTATGTGCCCCCCCCAGTCTTCCCTATTAAACAAGTCCTCTCTCCCCCTCTCCCTCTTTCACTCTCTCCGTCTCATCTTCGCTTTTTTTCTCACACACACCCACATACCATCCTCAGTGTTGGCAAGCAGTGGCCCATCCAGCCTGTTGCATTCACTCCTCTCAGCGGCGTTCGGCGATCAATCACATGATTTGATGGTTCTTATTACAGGCCTGCCTTTCCGGGTCAGGAGGCAGGAATCTTTATAGCAGCAGATACGGGCAGTTCCAAAACTTCACATCCTCTTGAAGAGGAAGATAGCCTCACACAGGTGTGATTTATTATCATTTTTCTTCCTTTTCAGGGAAATGTCAAGCATGTTTCCCCTCGCTGTCTTATGATGAAAGACATTCAATATTCATAGCTGGTTTTAAGGCTGGTGTGAAAATGTATCCCTGAAACCTCATTTTGCCCACGAGGAACAGTGCCTGGTCTGAGGCCTAATCTGAAACAACCTTTCAACAACCCTGCAAACACACAACAACAGAAAACTGAGAACAAATAAAGCAGCAGTGCCAAGATTTTGCTGCAACACGCAATCACATATTTGCACATTCGCTGAATTCGGAGTCGTAAAAAGACACCGAAAACAAAAACTCTGACGCCTGCCAAGTCACCGACTCTGGACATTTTACATCCTCTCTTTCTAAGCAGCGCCCTTTGCTCCGCAGTGCTTCCTGTTTCAATGCAGATAAGGACTTCTAAACACACTCCCCAGCAGCAGATGCAGGGAATCTTAAGAACGCATAACCAGCCATGAAAGGTAAACTATTTCCTCTTAGCTGCCAGGTAACTGTAGATACCTGCGCACACTTACAACACAGTGCACCATTTGTCACTTGCGTGTCAGTTAATGAGGTACATCACCTTGTGCTGTTCACCTTAAGAAGTGCTCTCATGTTGCAGCTACTTGGAGAGTGATCTCAGAGGAATAAGAGCAAGAGAGAGTCCTGCTAAGCCCCAACAGTCATGTTGACAACTCAGTGCAGGTGAGACACTGTTTGGGAATGCAGCCCACGATGCAGGCCCATTCAGCTCCTGCAGACTGTGTTAGCCGGGATGTGAGTGATTTATGATGCAGCGCTAACAGGCCATCTTTGATTTACATGGCATTGTTAGCGCCGCGGTCGATTCCTGTGCCAGCAAACATCCGTCAGAGAGCCCTGCGTACAGAGCCAGAGCCCCGCTGCAGCCAACCTCAAGGTTTTTTTACCAGCGCTTTAACAGCCTGGCCACCTCTCCTCCCAGCTATTATCACTGGATTCCTGTGGGCGAGTTTAAAGAACTGTTTTCTTCCAGTTAGTCTGCTTTTGTGTTGCGAACAATGAACTTGGTATTTGGGTCAAACAACATCTATACAGCCATTTAGTCAATATATACAGTAGACTGCTCTCTAATGTAAACGTGTGGGTGTTTGGGAGTGCCAGCTATGCTCTGTGTATAGGAGGTTAATGACACATAACTCAGCGCACTGTTGAGCTCTTCCGTGGTTAAAATCACACGGCACCTATTTTTGGCGCCTGCCTGAGTGACAGCGTGACCCTTAAACCCTGACCTTTACACAGCATGACCTCCACAGCCTGATAATGGAGACAGGAAGGTATTAGGAGTAGGGTTCAAGGGGCACAGGGGGTCAAGCCCAAAATGATGCAGCAGAGAAGAAGGCCGCCGTCTTCCTCCTCAGACAATAAGGCCTCAGTTATTGGTCTGTAATTTGGCCGATTGATTACCCCAATAATTGTTACCATAATGAGCTGGTGAGGATAGCCGGCTGTTCAGTCAGTGTGTTTGCAACCGTGTTTTCATGCCTGAATGAGCCCATGTGAACGATCACAGGTGTGTATGTTGCAGCAGCAGCAGTACAGTGCATATGTGCTCCGGTCCATGCCTGTGAAGGCATCTGTCATTCATGTGCGTGAAAAAAATGAAAGAAATGTCACCATGTTCCCAGGTTGGTAAATCCTCCTGCACACCCACGTCTATAAAACTCACAGATGCAATTTAATATCAGTTTCACGGTCAAATCAGCCAAAGTATCAATCTGATGGAAAACCAGTAGGTTTAGAATGATTTATTATTATATCACTTTTTTTTTTCCTACAGGGTTTTCTCTACCATCACAAGGTTTCAGTGCAGCACCCAAATGAACGTAATCAATCAATGTGAAGAGCATCAAAACTAATTAAAGGTGTAATATGTAAAAATTTTAGTTGAAAATGTTCAAAAAATGAACTAAAATTATCAATAGAATGTGAAAAAGTAACAGTTCTGACATTGTGACGTCTATGTATTGTGTTGCAGAGGTATCTACTGAAGTTAGCATGCTGCAACATCCCTGTACTAGAGGTATAAACACATACACTTCCCCAATGCTCTGAGCTCCCAGTCCAGACCACAAGCTTCACGGCTAACTGAGCTACCTAGCTAACAGCATTTATTATTTATTTATTATTTATTGCTTTTCCCACAGTACACAGATAAGGTAATAATATGGGTCCAAAATGATGCAAAATTGCAGTAAATGTCCTCTTAGGGGAGGACCCCCACGTACATGCTCAGTCTTCCACAAACCCATGGAGAAGAATCTTTTAGTAATTCCCATGAGCATAAAACAAAAATCCCTAATGATGTAATAAAACTGATGATTAACCAATTGAAAATGATTTATTGATTTTTTTAACTGGTTAATCATCCGTTTCATCAAGTTTTTGCTTAGGAGACAATGACCTTCCATATTCCACTGTCACAACAATCACACTTTTAGTTGACAAAAACATTTAAAATCTAACATTATGGGCTAAGGACAGGCAAGAGAACGTGTTTGAAATGCTTTCTAAGACTTTTCAAGACCTGCAGAAATCCTGAAATATCAAATATCAATCAAGACATAAGCGACATAGTTTGTAACTGCGATTCTTTTGACAGATATTGCATTTAAGATATGGTTGACGATTAGTGGGAAAGATAATTTTAGCATCACAATTTTCATTTTCATTGAAAAAACTATTTAAATCATGATGATGTAACATTTGTTTGGGGCTGTAGCAAATAAACATGTTTTCTTACATCTGGAGAACAAGATTTCCAGGTCAGGGCGTCTCTGCAGCGCTACAGTTCTTCATTATAATGCTGTGTTGTCACACATTTTACCTTCTTGGAAAAAATGCAGCTTCTGTGATTTGAATAGTGCACCTGGGCATATTGCAGTTTTGATCAAATTTCGATTAATTATTCAGCTCTAGTAAAAATGTGCCTCAGAATTTCACAGGGCCCAAGGTGACATCTTTAATTTGCTTGTTTTGTTAAGTCTTAAACCTGCAAATCCTCACGAAGCAGAAGCATTTTTTTCTTAATACTTACTTTAATTATCATAAGTTGGAACAATGTGTTATTTTCTAATAGTTCAGATTACAGAGATGTAATGTGATCTGGAGAAGAAACGATTAGCTGATTAATCAGTTAACATTTTTGATAATCAATAAATCATTTAGGTCATTTATCAAAGCACGAATGCCAAATATCCACTGGTTCTAGCTTCTCAAATGTAAAAATGTGCAGCTTTTTATTGTTGTTTGTTTATTTTATTGTAAATTTAATATCTTTTAAGAACATTTAAGGATGTCACTTTAGAATCTGCACATACACTGTTAACAAATCTAAATATTTCCTGTGGCTTGTTACAAAAATGCCTCAGGGCATCAGTCATCAATGTTCATTACTATGAATGTTGCTCTTTGTCTATCAAATAACATTTCATTCACACAAACTGGAAACACAGTTAATATCAGTGATTCCTGGTTGTTTTGGTCTTACATCCCATAAAGGAAAGAAGTGCTTTCGAGCCCTGCAGGGTTCTGGAGAGAAGCTCATCTCAGGGTCAGTGAGCCCACTGGGGGTCTTGTGCTCTGATGGGCACATACAGAACCAGAGGGCAGCTAAGGCACATAGTGGGGTCAGATCAGAGTGTATCAGACGACACAGATGATATCAGCGCCAGTTAGCACGGAAAGGCTAGACCAATTATGCGTGTGTGTATGTGTGTGTGTGTGTTGATAGACTAGGTCAGTGAACATGTCAACATCAATAGTAGGGGGTTGTACATAGTTCACTGGTTCGCCCAAAGGGGTGTACGGGGCTGCCTGAAGAGGGTTTTTGGCTTCTACAAACAAGTTTTAATCACTGTGAGAGGTTTATTATAACAAAACTCCCTCTGTAGTTAAGAACGCACAAAACATATCTTGAAAGATTAAATCTTTTGACAAAGCGTGAGATAACAGCCTGCACAGTGTCAAATCACATCTCATCTGTGACTGTGGCCCTCTTTGTCTGCTGTTCGACCCGCCCGAGTTCCTGAAGGGGGCAGGAATGCCGTCTCATTTCCAGATTTCCTGCTGATAAATCCAGGTGAGTGACAGGGATGACACAGCCTTATCCCACGATTACGGGAAGCTCCTGGAATTCTGGCTCCATCAAAGCACCGTGAACTTCCCAGGCTGCAGTTTCACTGTTTGCTGATCCCTACACATAGCTCCCAGCATATGAAATTCCCAATCTCGGCATCCACAGCGTGCTTATGAGTACACATAGGAGAGGTCAGCGCTACATTGAAGTGTTATCCACTGTTTCATCCAGCTCACGGACAAAAACCGCTGGATTTGACTGAGTTTAGATAGTAGATCACTGGAAAATTACCACTGAAAGCTTGTTGCGCTGTATTACACGGGCCTGCATTCCACACATATGGTTAACAATAATAAAATGTTGATTAGCTTTTATAGTAACAGGAACTGGAACCCTTACTCAGACCTAGACATTAAATTGTTGGAATGGGTTTGATGCACTGTAAAAAAAAATTCAAGTCAATTATTATCACGCAAGAGCAACACCAGAGCAACAACAACACATGTAATGAACCTAGCATGCCATACATTCATAACAGCCCAGTGCATTTCGGGGCTCCGTCCTGAAACTTGACTCCAGAGAACATAGTGTCCTCGCAGTTAAAAGATCCATAGATGTGAAAGAGCGCAGTGTTCTCTACAACCCTTCAACAGCACTGAGTGTTATCCTCAGACACACTTTTCTCAATCAAAAAAAAAACTGACAACTATCAGCAAAATGATTATTCAGTAATCATTTGTGGTATCTACTCCATAGAAAGCAGTACAAAGACAATATATGTCGTGTTTCACCTCATCAATTTACAAAGTTTTGTAAAGAAAAAACATTTTAAAGATATTGAGGGGCAACAAAAGACTAGGAAAGTCGTGGAAAGCTCCACAGGTAAACAGGTCAATTGGTAACAGGTGATAGTATCATGATTGGGTATGAAAGGGGGCGTCCTCGAAAGGCTCAGTCGCTCACAAACAAGGTGGGGGCGATATCCAAGAGTGCCTAGATTGCCTCTGGTGTTTGCAGGCAGCACAAATGTTTTCTTCTTATCTCTTTCTACCATTACAGACCAGTTCATTCAGCACCTTCTGCTGTGTATTATCACAATCATCTAAACTTAACTCAGATACAATCAACAGGAGGAGACACCATCAATGAAAATAAGGTCTCTTTACTTTTTGCACGAGACAAACATGTTTGTTTTTGTAAGCAGTTGTGCTATCAAAAATCTTATTGTTTTAATATTTTTGTTAAAGTACCAATAGTCATCTCTACAAGTGCTCTTGAGGAGATTTATTTCGATATAACCTAAAAATATCCCAATATTGGTTTAATGTCATATCCTTCTCAATTTATAAAGTTCATTAACTGCATTTTAAACACGTTTCCGGACGTATTTATTGTATCTATCCTCTTTTAATCTTTGAAGACAAAGTGCAAAATAAGAGAAATTCATCACAGCAGCGATTTCCAGGAAACCCCTGAACCGTTTCACGTCCTGTACCTTCACACTCTTACTCTCCTGGAACAAAATGTCCCCGAGTGGATACCATCAATTATCTAATCCGGCCTGCTTGTGCGCTCATTAGTAACCGTGGAAACAGATGTAATCGGGCGCTTGTTATTGTGTGACAGTCTGTCCATGGCTAACACAAGAGATGAATGTTGTGTGTGTGTGTGTGTGTGTGTGTGTGTGTGTGTGTGTGTTTGTGTGTGCATATCCTCTTTGCATTCGTCCATATGTTTAAGACTGGGGGCCTTTAGCCACACACGAGAGAGGAAGGGCCAAATGTTCCACTTCCTGTGTGTCTGGGTCCGTCTGCACAGCTGTGGCCAGACACAGAGCAGGCCGGCAGACAACGCTAAGGTGCGTGGCTCTCCTGAAAGCCATGAAATAAAGGTTTATTCTCTCCTGTGCTTAACCCTACACCCCTCTCTCCTCCCTCACAAATACGTTTCTCCCCTCCACTACCTCTCTATAAGTCTCTCTTCTTTAAGGCACTCCTGCCACCTATAGAAGAGGGTCCATACCGTTGCACACAGGTTGAGTGCCCCAATGACCTCCAGAACTAATGAAAAAAAAACCCTCAAATTCTCCCCCATCCTTGCTGCACCCCATTACTTATAGAAAAGGCTTCTACCTCACCCTCCTCCTACTCTTCGTCTTTACTACCCTCCCTCCTTCTTCAGTAGCTCTCCCGCTGCGATGCGGTTGGCTCCTTTGATCTGGCCCAGCGCTCTAATTAGAAGGAAGTGAAGTGTAGGCCAGTGAGGTCGCCATTACCCGCGACCCCTCTCATCGACCACTCCAAATGTCGTTAGGGAGCGAGACGTTCTCACGCCGTTGACCCGCTGGCCGCAATGGCGGGGGGATCTGGATCGCGTTAGGGACCCCCGTAAAAATCAGGCACAATTTACATCTAATTTGAGCCGCTGCAGAGGTCAGTGTGCGGTGTCTCGTTAGTGTCCAACTGGGGAGGGCAGGGGGGAACTATATTACTGCCGGACCGAACTGGCAGAACCCTCGTTAAGGCCGCCTGGCTGGCTCAAGGTTAGGAGTTCATTGTGAGCAGAACTGCTGGGCCGGAGGTTGAAAGTTCGTCATAAAGAGACATTTAAGTTCCAGATTTGTCATGAAAGCCCGGATTGGGGCTTCAAGATTTCTAGGGTTGAACATAAATGGAGGCACCGGTGCCAACATAGTTGGAGGATTTATCATAAAAGCAAAAACTTGGATTTAAAGTTTGAGATTTGTCATAATAGCAATGATTGGGCTTAGTTAGTGGATAAGAGTGATGAAACAACATGTATGACTACTGCTTTTGATCATGGCTGTAAAGTAGCGGGGGCTTACAGTGTGTGTTGAGGGATAATGTGTCATTACTTCAGGGATGTGAGTCACCAGGACAGACTTGAGGAAAAAATGAACACTAATCACACTTTGACTCTGCTTGTTAAGGGTATTTCCTCCTGCTCACTCAAACTCCCAGAGCGATTAAATCTCCCAAAAGCCTGTCGAATCCCTGTTGTACCGTGGCTTGAATGGAGGGATCCTGGCACGCAGCGCAACCTCAGTGGCTGAATGTACACACACACACACACAGATGCACCAAAACACAAACCATTAGCCTCATCTACTGCATGTGTACCTGGCCAAGAAACCAGGCGTGTGTGTGTGCATGATCACTTTTAGCTTCCCGCAAGGGAACCAAGAAGGAGGGGGAAGGGTTTTAAGGTAGCACATCAAAGCCAGAGGGATATTTTACTTTGGATAGGGTAAGAACACATCAAACGACAGGCCCCCGCTCCTCATCGCCCCCCTCCTTGTCCCTCACTCTGCATTGTGTTGTACTAAAATTAAGGGGGTTGGGCTAAAAATCCATATATCTGGCAAGAAAATGTCTGCTCCCTGACAGTTCAAAGACCTTGTCAGGGTGGGAGAGCAATGATTTAATATGCAATGAAAATATACACCGTGGGTACATCTTCACATGCGCTCATTATACACTTGATCCTCAATTGGGGCGATATTACCTAATTGCAGGGTGGCGTTTCTACATACTGTGCTTGCCCAAGGTGGTGAGCGACGTTCAGGTGCATGCAGGTGTGTTCATCTGTTAAAACAGCAACTAGGATGATTTATAGTGCTCCTTATAAGTGAGGAGGCACTTCATGTAATTATCATGTCAAAGATAGTCTTGTATGAACTGAGAGAGGAGTGGGGGGTATGTACTGTATGTATACGTAGGTGTGCTGCATGCACATGGTGTTCAGTGTCTGTCTGGCTGTCACCCAGAGGGTTGATTTAGGTGGATTATGTTAAGCCATACCTGCTCTGTGTCTGTCTCTGGATGATCTCGGAGCAGACTTATGAAGCAAGGCCACCCTCAGCTGAGAGCGGAAGTCCCCTGAAACTGTGTATCCACCAGAGACTAATAGATACACGAGAGCAGACGAGACGGGACTTAAAAATTTAGAGATATCAGGATTAAGCATGCATTTTCTCTGGTTTGACTTCCTGGTTAAAGGAATAGTTTGACATTTTGACTTTCTAGCAGATTTTTGATGGAAAGATTAAAACCACCAAAAGAACTTTCCATTAAATACAAGGCTGCAACCGGTTAGCTTAGCTTAGCATAAATTATAAACAGGGGAAATCAGCTTGGCGGCTCTGTTCAAACGTAACAAAATCCTTAGCCATGTAGCTAGCCATGTTTGGACTGGGAGCTCAGAGCAATGGGGAATTGGTGCTGGTGTTAACAGCTTTATTACTGAAGCCCTGGACTGGGCTAGTTGGTTAGCATGCTATATTTCTATATATTTCTTCACATTCTATTGAAAATTTTAGTTAATTTCAAAGTAAAATTCTTATATATTGCCCCTTTGTTTAAGTTGTACAAAAAGCAAAGTGTAAAACAGCAATGCTCAGCCTTGTTCCAATTTAGTTTTAACAAGCACGCACATTCCCTTAAGTGGAGAACAACATCCAGCCAGGGGTCATTTGGCAATAGCTTTGGAAACAGGTCGGTCTGTCAGGCTGTATTTACCAAACTAGAAGAGCACTCCCTGTTACAGAAGCAGGCATTGCCAAGATCAAGAATATCTGTACGAGGAAAGCCGATGTGTCACGCGCTTGCTTCCCAAAAACTACTGTTGGGACACTGCATCCTTTCCAAGTGCATCCAAAAAGTAACTGCCCTTCCTTTGGGGGCACTCAGACAGTTGGACACACACCCCGAAGGGAAGCTACTTTTAAATGGAGAACAAACATATTCATCAGGGATGACTTGTTGGCAGTCATTTTGGAACAGCTGTACCTCCGTCTTTTCATTACAATGGTGTAGAATGGAAAAACGCCAGAGGTTTGGGAATTGCAAGAGGCGGTGGTACATTGATGGAAAGAAAGTCTGGGACTGGAAGGCGACCCGGTTCAACTCCCAATCAGGGAAAGCTTCTCTCTTCCTGCAAGTGATGGCTGCCGAGTTGCTCTGGAACAAGGAAAAAAAAGACAAAAGGCAGCTCGACCTGTGTCTTTAAGTGATTTGGATGTGTTGCGTGAGACTTATGTGGGTGAAATCCCATCACCAAATCCCCTGCCTTAACAGTTTTTCCTTGAACACAGGCTACCTCTGTTGCTCCTACTTTCTGAATGAACAGAATTATCATCCCCGCCAGTGCAGATAAAAGAGCAGAGTCCTCTGTAGCTAATGCCCGAGCTGCTGTTTGATCCTGATAAAACACCCAGGCTAGATAACAAACACACTCACACACCCACTCTCTCTAGCAGCGGCAGGAAGTTATTCATTCATTCTCATAATCAGACAAATACCACCGCTCCCTGCTTCTCCCTCGCTGTGGTATGTAGAGGAAAGCAAGACAGGAACTTCAGGAGAAGGGACACAAGGAAATGACATTCAAGAGTTCATTTACAAAATGGTGTTTTTATGATGTGAAAAAAGTAATCTGATTGCACATTTTTGTTCCTTTTGTCCTTTATTTTCTTTGTATTCATTCACATCTTTTTTTCTGATCAAATTTTTTATGTTTTCTTTTCTTTTCAGTTCGAGAAGAAGTCTGATGTATAGGTTGTGTCTGCTTCTGTCACATCTTCATAAGCATCAAATATTCTTAAAAGGAACATTTTCCTGCAGCTCTTTGGTAAAGGTATTTGGAAAGATGCAACTGTGCAGCGAGTGTTGTTGGACCCTACTCTATGCCCTGGCCACCGGTCTCTGAACTTCGACCCTTACCTGTCACCCCAGGGCCCGAGCGGCCTATCCGATCCCACCCTGAGGTGGGTCGTTGCTAAGGACACCAGTCGCCTGACAGAGGTGAAGGCAATCACTTCTGCCGCGATGCGAGAGACCCTCTCGCGCTCGCTCCCACACACACACATCCTCTCACCTCTGATCTCAGCGTAAACACACCTGAACACCTGATACTGTTGAGTCAGGCCTTCGCTCGCTTTTCATCTCTTCACCTGCGCCGTTTTCCTTTTTTTTGCCTTCCCTTTCTCTTTCTTTCTCTTATTCTTTTTTTTAATGAACGGCCTGAAGGGGTGAGACTTCTGACATCTCTTTATGTGTCGTAATACTTTTATGAGATATAAACACAAGGAGATGGAGCTGGGTTTGAGCAAGTTCTTGGAAACACAGCTTTAAACTCCCACCCTCTCTCTCTCTCTCTCTCTCTCTCACTCAAACACACACACACACACACACACGCCGCACCGATCAAACACTTCTGCTTGTATCATAAAACTTACAGCACCTTTGCAGATGAAGAAATAGCCTTCTACTGGTTTCCTTTTGTTTAAAGGATAAACAAACCGACTCAAAGACAGTGTTTACGATTTCCTTTGAAATTAGTAACAGATTACTAGTTACCGTTAAAAATGTAATAAGTAATGTACAATTTTAATTACTTCAAAGTAATGTAACAGATACATTTGATTACTTTTTGATGATTTTTCTGACAAAATGTTTTAAACAGGGTAGTAAAGCTAAATAAAATAAATACATATTAAATATGTAGCCTACTGTACAGGCACTGATAAAATACAGAGCTAAATTTTCTTCATCAAGATCTTGTAATAATGCCAAAAAACGCCCTATTTTTGCGATGTTAAAGAAAGCAAGAAAAGATTCCTGGATCTGTTCCTTTATCTGGATCCACACCAAAAGTGACATGGGTCTATTCTCGGCCAAGACCCTTCCTCCATCCAAGTTTGATTAAAATTCGTTCAACAGTTTTTGTGTAATCCGACCGACAAACCAACCAACGGACATGGGTGAAAACATAACCTCCTTGGTGGAGGTAACCACACACATATCACCCAATGAATGGAGCCTGTCTAGACTTATACAGCTCCTTACAAGCCACCCTGATCTTGATGGTGTTGCACTTAAATTTGCTCCAATGGCTTTCCTGACCCGAGGTGTCCAGAAATATGATACAAAGGGATTAAACCCCTTTGTAAAACCAACATTTTGATTTGTAACTGTAAATCAATTCTAACTTCCATACATCAATTTGTGGTTACTCGAGACACATGAAGAGACGCATTCTACTGCCAGGTGTGAACTGATGGACCTCGAGCGGTCAATATGTGATCAGTTCACCCAGTAGGCATGTTAATGTCAGGTGTAAACACGGCCGGAGAGAGAAACAGTCTCTTAGCACGGCTGTGAGTATCTTGTGCTGCTAAATTTAAACCTGGGCTCTAAGTGGGTCTCAGCTTTGTGTCAAACACACACACACATCAACACACACGCAGAGACCCTGTCACACACAAACACACAAGAAACATGGTCCATTTGTGTGTTAATGATTAGGAGAAGGAGCCATTTGCTGGCGATGGGAATGTGGGCAGTGGTTTCCTAAGTGGTGCTATCTGGGTCACAGGGCCAAGGCTGCTGGGTCTCTGTCTATCTGTGAGTCGGACACGTGGAAAAGATGCTAACATGGCAAACTGACAGGTATATTGTGTGATTGCTTTATTATCTACTATTGACTGAATTTGGCCTCTGCGTTACCTTTTTCTTTTGGTAAGGTCTTCTAATAAACAACAGCCTGCAAAAGTGATTGGGGTGGGGAGGGAGGCTGAACCTTATTTAATTCTATTTTTTTTTTTAAAAACTTTTTAATAGAAGTTTTGTCAATTTAGAAAAAACCTCAATAAACACAAAGACAACTATATACTTACGGTAAAATTAACAAAATGATTACAACTCATTCAAATTTCAGACAAAGTGCTTTTTAAAGTAATCCCTTTACTATTTTTTTTTCCCTCAAAATGTCACAAGGCTGAAAGAAAATCCACAAAGAATGAGAAAAAGATGAAAGACGCTCATCTGTAGCCACTACTTATCCTTTGCAGGGTCACGGGGGACTGGAGTCGATCCAAGCCAACATTGGTCAAGTGGCGGGTTACACCAGTCCAATGCCCAGATCCTCAAATACCACTTATATTCAAATACTAAATCGGGTCTTTGGGTTAGGACCCAAACTATTAACCCAAATTGTTGGTATTTGATGATCTGGGAATTAGACTGAACAATCAACTATCTTTCTCCAGAATTACTTTTGTTACATAATGTTGCTTTGAGCCCATATATTTTATAATCTGGAAATAATCTCTTTACAGGAATTACAACTAAAACGTTTGGACCGTTTCATAATGCAAGAGTTTGACGTCATTGTTTTGCAATGTGGACCAGTCAGAAAAGCATGCTGGCATCAAGAAAGGCAATTGGTAAGCTCAGAAACGATGACGACGATTCTGATGGACCGGACAGTTTGGAACCGTTTCTCAGATGCCACCAATGACTTTGATCGTGTGTATCGGACAGAACCAACAGAGGTTTAACATTGTTTTTGACATTTTGTGCTTTAATTTTTATGTTTTGGCTTCTTGTTTAAACTTCCTTAGCTTCCTTTGTGTTTATTCTGTAATAAGCATTTTGTAAACTCTATTTTTAAAGGTGTTATATAAATAAAAGCTTATTATTATTATTATTATTATTATTATTATTATTATTATTATTATTATTATTACAGTAAATTTTGACCCAGAGGACTGACTGCACCAAATGTGTTTACTTCTTGCAAAATTTGTAGGCTTCTTATTGACTTTTTTAAATGGAGGTTCAGTTTGTTGTGGTGCTGTCTTTTCTGTGCAAAAAGAAAAGAACAACAGGATCATGTAGATAACTATGCCAAGGTTAAATAAAGTAAAACAAGGAGGTAATTAGATTCATAATTTCCTTTATCTTTTGGTAACCTTGAAGAAAATCAAACAAACAGCCGCCTCTAATAAATCAATTAGTTCAACTATGATCACGTGTCAGGCAGATAGAACGACTGTAACCTGCTGACCAAGTATGTCTTTACTGTTTGGAGAATTTGATACATTTTTTTTGGCTTAATTTTTTACTTTTACTTGTAGAGTCAAATAAAACCATGTCTCCAGTAAATACTGGGTCATTGTGTTTGTTAAA
Organism: Pagrus major; assembly: GCF_040436345.1. Classification (NCBI taxonomy): domain Eukaryota; kingdom Metazoa; phylum Chordata; class Actinopteri; order Spariformes; family Sparidae; genus Pagrus; species Pagrus major. The sequence continues at coordinate 17,756,438 of NC_133236.1, forward strand.
GAATAGCCTCAGATACTGTCAGAGGTTTTTGTGTATCATCTCAAGTGTTGTGATTTCTAAGTAGTCGAGGGCCTTTGAGGAGCCGACAGCGATGAAAGTATGCGTCTGCCCGCGAGCCAAGCTCTGCATATTCACATGTATGTGAGTGTGAGTGACGGCTGTGTCGGGGCCAAGTGACAGGGACCCGTGTGAGTGGTGAATCATAGTGACAGTGCATTGGGGAGAAGGAGCGGGATGGCTCCCGTGGACGAGTGACCTCTGACCTCCGGTGTCAGAACTGAGGCATCCCTAAACAATAGCATGAAGAGGCCAAGAGGCCGGGAAGAAGATAAAAAAATGGCTTGGGGTCTTCTCTGGCTTCCCTGATCCAGCTGTGGAGCCATATCACTGTGTCCATCTCTGACACTAATGCCGTCCTAATGAGCCCGCTGATAATGCCGGCTTAACCACGGGGATGTGCCAGGAGGGGCAAGGTGTCAAGGGTTAATGGGGAGGAGGGAAGAAGGATTTAGGGAACATTGAAATGACAGAGCGCAAGTATCAGAAGAACACAACCACAGGTGTGTACAGCAGGATGGTCGTTACTGTTTGTGTGAGTGTGAGTATGTGTGTGTGTGTGTGTAGCATTTCATCAGATCCATGTAAAAAATTGGATTCCTTATGAATTCCTTTTCAAATCTTTTTTTTGTTTTACATTTCTAAGTTACTAACTTTTTAAATATAACATTATAAAACTATAAACTGAAAATAGAATCTTAGAGGTTTGTATCAAATAAACTGCTTTTTTGTACTCAAACTAGGTGACTTATTTTACTCCACAACATCTCAACAGAAGCAGTATACTGTGCTTTAAGCGGGCTGGTACTTTTATATTTTACTCTTTGGCGTACGCAACTTTTTTCCAGCATACCGGCACTTCTCGCAACCTGCCGGTACTCTTTTCTGCCCTCTCCATATCACGCCCAGGAGGCAGAAGCGCAGCAAGCGAACAGAAAAACTGCCTGCTTCCTTTTGGTGGCCTTTTTACACAATTTGTTTGTGCTGTTCATACAGAGGACACCGCGGCAGGAAGCTCCGTGTTTGGCTCACGATCTGCAGCGCTCACATCAGCCTTCATTATATTGTCTCCGCCTGATGGGAGCAAATCTGGCAAGAAAACACACTAATAATCATTTGAAATAGTGTCACTTACTGCTGTTTGTGATCCTTTTAACTTTGTTGTTGCAGTAGAAGCATCGTTCTGCTTATCCAGGAACACATAAAAGGTCATATACTATAAAGTCATGACAGTTTTATGACGATCAGCTGTATGTGTAATTAGAAAAGTGAAAAGAAAGAAAGAAATGTGCCCTTGGCTATGTGAAGTGCTCGCAACCAACCTTGCTATCTCATGTACTTAGCGTAGCCATTTATCCTAGCTTTTTGATTGGTTACCATCCAATACCTTTACAGTTTTCAGCAGAGATGGCTTGAGTATGTTTGTTACTGTAAAGGTAAAACAAAACCTTTGTTCAATAGGCATCTTCCTGTCAAGACTCTCTACTGACGTCAGAAAACACAAGCAGGTCCGACCAATGACAATTTTCGACCCAATGTGAAATCTCTGTATCTGCCATAGACCCATGTGACATACTGGCGTATACGTTTTCTGATATGTGCTGATATGAACGCTTTTTTTGGACAAAATACCAAAAAACATGCTTGGGTGATCCTGCTTGTTTTAGACGTGCCCCTGCTCCAACACACCTGATTGATTCATTCACTCTAACACATAGTATTCAGCCAATTATAGCCAACACAGGCTTGCAAAACATTAGCGACACAGTCAACAAGAGCTACATAGCGAATACAAGTGGAAAGGCGACCTGAAGCCATGTCCAAAATGGAACTGACTGAATACCAATGCTATATGTGTGCAACACATGAAACCTGCACAAACCAAGGTTGACCTAATGCAACCCGCCCTGTAAACTTTAACACTGCAGAATGACATGCAATGACATTGTGCAAAGGGCCTGTTTCACCTGTCTATCTTGGCTGCTGTGTGCCTAAAGCAAACTCATTGCTCAGCCTGGTATCTGCTCTGTCTACACAGTGCCTCTTTAAGCAGGGAGAGGCTCGCGAAGACAGACCCAAGGCTGGAGTATTGACTCACCGGCCGGCACCTTATCACGGTGAGAACCTACGCACATGACGAATGAGTCTATGGTGCGGCAGATAAGACGTCAGGTAAGCGGAAGGGTCACGGGTACAGAGGGTAGACTGCCTCACCATAACTGCAATATATAAGCTGAGCATACATATCTGCTTTGTCTCACTTCGGTTTAGACAGAGGTCAAATACGAGAGACTGACAGAGAAGGACGCGGAGAGGAAGCTTAAACTGGCTAATCTGCCTTTTAAGAGTCTGTTAACCACATACAAGCTGTCAGAAATGCGTCCGGGCACTCTGTACACCCACATGTGTGTGAGCGGAGAAAAGACACATAAACACAGAAAGTATGCGTATGCACAGACACACACACACACACACACACATAGAGTTCAAGGGGCCACTGAGTGCAGGGCAGTAGGTGTTAGATTACAGGAGCGGGACCATCCAAAGCGCCGCCTGCTCCTATCTTTATTTAACCGCTGATTAGGCCGACTCTTTGAAGGCCCCTTTAATTGCCGCGGTGATGGGGCTCTTAAAACCAGGAGGCTTTTTTCACCTCTTTTATTGATTTCTCGTCTCATGACACCAATAAAACGCCCACACTCCTGTCTATACTGCTCTGTTTCTCCCTCATTTTCCCCTTCCTGTCACTCTCTCTCCCTCTGCGGCTTGTTTTCTTGTTCAGCCTCTCTCCACATCGCGTCACTCGGGGTTTGACTTACCCCTGTCCCCCTTTCCCCCATATCAATGCGTTTCCCATTCAGATGTGCACATCAATACTGAAATGCTTCAAGCTCAAAGAACACAGAGAAGGCGGAGCCTCGAGGCAAAAACTAATTTCGTTTTGAGCCATCTTGTCGATTTCTTCCCATCACATTTCATTAACTGTTTGAGATGAGACGTGTTCAAACAGAGCTGAGAAGAAAGGGAGCTAAAGGAGAAGAAATGATAGATTGAGACACAGGGAGAGCTCTGTATTGACAGTGCAGAGTCTCAGCGCAGAGCAGGTATTCAGGTGTTTGATTTAATTAGTGTCATCAGCTGAGATCATATGTTTCCAGCACAATCGTCAGCCTTCACTGTGAGCAGCTTGGAGAGAATTTCTGTGCGAACATCGCCTGCACTCGCTTTCATTATTCGCAGATTTTTATCAGATGAAGTCAGCTCATTCATTTTAAAAGCCGATTTAACAACAGTCGGTTCATTAGCCAGCGTTTTACAGAGCAACAAATAGTCATAAAAAGAGAACAAACATCAAGCTGATGCTTGACAAGAGCACAACCACATCAAACTATGGCTGATTCACATGCTGCTTTATTAGCCCAAATACAATCCAGCACAACTGCAACTCGTGTTTCATTTCATTATTGATTAAGTTGCTCTTTCAGTGAATTGATTTAGTCTCAAAATATAAAGAACTGGATTCACGGCCTTGTGGTCCTAAGCCTTCATGCACCAGTAAAGTTGCTTTTTCTGAGCTGTGGTATTTAATAATGGCCGGAACAGAATATTATGATGTCAAGTGTCACTACTTCATCATTTTATCCTATTAGACATTTGTTTGTCAAATGTTATTGTACTTATTGTATGAATTATTGAGTAATGGCTAAAAATGTGTTAGTTGGTTGTGTTGTTGTGAGGTCACACAGACCTTGACCTCTGACCTTTGGCCACCAAAGTTTATCTTTGAGTCACAGTCGACATTTGTACAAAATTTGAAGAAAATTCCCTCAATGCATTCTTGAGATATTGTGTTCACGAGAATAGGACTCCATGAGGTCACAATGACCTCGACCTCTGACCTTCGGCCACCAAAATCTAGAATCTTGAAGAAATTCTCTCATTCTTGAGATTATCGGCTTCACACGAATGGGACAGATGGACATCTAGTGCACAATGAAATAAAATGTTCAACTGCAAACATTTGAGAAGCTGGAACCAGCAAATGTTTGGCATGTTCTGCTTGATAAATGGCTTAACTGACTGATCAGTTGTAAATGTTGTTCTGACAATCAGCTAATTGATTAACTGACCAATTGCTTCGGGATCTCCAAACTGATATGGCCACTTTCCCCACTGAAAGCAAAATACTTCCAAAGATTCTGTTCACTGATCCAACTGCACATGCACTGATTATCTCACCGGACCTACTGCAAACTGTACAAGTAACACTGGAATCATCAGCAATAGTGTTACAAACAGACTGGTAACCGAACACCTGATCCAATATGAATTTTTAAAAAATGTGTAAATTCCTCAACTTTATTAGTTTTCATTAATTTTATTTTGGTATTCAATTTTTTTGCCATCATCAAGTAATCTAGCATTTTTTATTAGCAATCAATCATAATGTCAGAAAATTGTAAAAAAATAAATAAATAAATAAATAAAATAGTAGAGCTGCAATGATTGATTAATTGATTTGTTTACTACAGTAAATGAAGAGTCTTTGGGTTTTGGACTGTTGGCTGGACGAGGCAACAAGTCCTCTGATTTGAGAAGCTTGACCAGCAGAATGTTTGGCGTTCTTGCTTGATAAATGATTGATAACTATTCTGTGAACTCACTAATCAATCGCTTGGGCACTTGTAAATTTCTTTACCACATGAGAATGTCCAAACATTTCAGATTGACACAGACTGACACTCCTCTCCTGCCACATCCTGTTCTTGATGGTCATTGCCATAATTGGTCACTATTGAGATTCTGCTAATGAAGGACACAGTTTACGGCTGTCTGGAGAGCAGAGGACCACTGGACGAAGCCTTGACCTTTGACTTGACATCCTACTGGTCGTAACCCCTGCTGATACAGCTGGCTTCTTCTGCCTGGACGGTAGATCATTTGCCCATGACCTCTGTCACGGCTCAATTCCACGGGCAAGGACCTCCCCTCGTGTCCCTCCTTTCATCAAAGAACTGCAGACTGGACCACTTTTTTCTCATTGATTACCCAATCGGGCATTAACACCACTCCCGTAAAGCTTTGCGTTTAACGCATCATTAACTGACAGGGGGAATTAAGGTTATGATGCATCAACAGGAGTCTGTTGAGCTTTAGTTCCCTCTGCTGTCTTTTCTTATTCCTTGAGCTCCTCGGAGAACAACAACTTTGACAGTCGGAGGACTTGGTTTGTCTATGTACATCATATCTTTGAATCCATTTGAAAACTTGCTCTGATTGATAATGATGCCAGACATCTCTAATACAAGCTGATGCGGTCAGATCACACCCCTGCGTGAGAGCTGTAACCTTGGAGGCTCTGTAGCGACGGTTGGTTCTGATCCCATTACAGACTCATTGATCCTCGTCTGGCTTCTGTTCTGCAGCGTCAGCCCTGAGATTGTATTGATTCCAGGTAGAATCAACAGAAGAGCTGACCAGCCATCATCGACTGTCTAGGAGGATAAATACTGGACCGCTGTGATGCCGTCAGGTGGAGAAAAACTCAATACAGGGAGCTATTTCATACTACTAATTGTGAGCTAAGACCAATAATGTCATTAGGCCATCGTAACAGAGTCAACAATGCTACGGAAGAAACTTAGCAACTCATGCTGAGACTAATCTGTGGCTCATTAAATGTTTAACACTGCATTAGGATCAATAAAATCATCTTATAGGTCTTTTTAGGTTGCACCAAAAAAAAAACCAATCCATTGAAAAACTTTGTAAAGATTATGTATCATTTCTATCCCAGGATCCAACTCGCACTCAAGAATGTGTGCAACAGTTTGGTTAATGGCCAACTTCTCAGACTAAACCTGAACTTTTAGATCACCCCTGAGCTCTTAAAACCTTGACTCTTCCTCTCCCGCTCATTCTCTCCCGCGCTTAAGTCAGCTGGCGCGACAACTAAGCTGGGGACTGGCACCCTGAGACAGATTAGAGGCGTGTAATTAGGGATTTCTAATCAACTAATTTACAGCGCAATGCCTTGTACCCAGCAAGACCCCTGACCTGACCTAGAAATCCTCTACATATTCTCTCTGACCTTGACCAGGCGAGGGTGTCTAACTGTGGCGGTGTAAGGGGGGGTCTGAGGCAAATATTGGATGTGTGTGTGCGGGAGGGGGGGGGATTAAAGGGCAAAGAATGAAATCAAGAATATTGGGGGAGCGGGATGTTAAGAGATGATGGTTGGGGGGTCAAGGAGAGAGAAGAAGGCTGACGTAAGGACTCGTGGCTAAGGCAACAGTAAGCATTGAGCGCTAAGGCGGAAAGGCATAAGACGCTAATGAATTAAAGAAGAATTGGTAATTACATAAGGTAAGGGTAGCCTAATGGGGAGGTCAGGGGTGGGTAACAAGGCTTGGTCTAGTAATCCTACCACTGACCTGGTTTATAAGGTCGACTAATGATGTGACACCAGCTGACTGATTCTGCCAACACAACAAAAAAACCCGCCCATTCCTAACCCCATCAGCTGACTGACGCGTCCCCCCCTCCTCCCCACTAAATCAGCTGACGGACGCTTCCCCATCAGCCCCCTCGAGCCCCCGACAGCTGACTGTCTAGCCCTGGCAACCCCCACCCCAACTGCTCACCTCAAATGAGTCATGCGATTTTCTCCCTCTGGCACATCGAGCGAAGTCTGTTGCTCTTCGCAACTACACGCCGCCCAATTACATATTTTTTATTCACAGCAAGGTTTCTAGTGGCGGCGAAGTTAACATCTCCCTCACGATCGTGGGGTAATCAGCAAGTCGACCTTGATTGCTTTCCGTCCAACATGAGACCCTAACGTGAACCTGAGCCAGACACAACACTCGTTTAGCCACTTTTTGATCCCCAGCTCAGCCAGGTTCAAATCCGAATGGTCACTTGGCATGTCAGGTCCAGCATGCAATGTGGACATTCTTGCAGTGAAGACAGGATTAGAGAGGTAGAATCTGGGTTAAAGACACTACACAGCCCATCTGTTGTTTTGGTTTTTCCCCACCAATGACCACAAGCAACGTTACCCTCCCCCTACTTTAAATCATCCTCCGTTTCACTGGAATAAACAGGCGGTGTAAATACTGCAGCAGAGACAGAGAAAGAGGCATGTGAGCTGATTATAGCAGCAGGAGAGACAAACATTCAGGGTTTACGATCGTGGAAGAGAAAAAAATTGTGACTTAGTGACAAGCTTTGGGATATGAACTGAGCATGTTTTTGATCCAAACGCATCACAGAAATCTGAAAGTTATATGATTCATTGTTTCCTTTTTTCCCTCCGCTCCTGACAGAAGAATAATAGAGCTCATTTCTTAGTCTCCTTTCCCGTCTGTCTCCCTTTCTGTACCCCTTTGTCTTTATCTGCCCTCTGTGTATCTCAGGCTGTTCCAGTTTCCCAGGCTCCTGAAGCTGATAACCCAGTTTAGTGATTTCCACACGGACACACTCAACCCTGGACACACACTGCTTACCCAGCCACATGCATTAAAACACACACTTCAGCCCCAGTTCTGTCCTGATAATTACAAACAAGAAAGTCATTTTTCCTACATTCACTGTCTCTCATTCCACGCCTCCCAACAACATTCAGCTTTTACAGTAAATACATAATAATTTAATAACAATCAGATTAAGATTATACTCTCACTATTGAAACCTTCATGTGAGCAGCCAAATCTAATCTTTTTAATCACATTAACTAATAATCGATGTAACCTGATTAACACATTCAGATGTTTGTTCACTCACTGGACTTGTGCAGTCATGTAAACACATCATCTCGTTTCACTTGGCATTGTGAATTTATGCATACACCAGAAAAGGTCTCCGAGTACACCAGATGCAAAGTGGTGTTTCTATTTATAACAACAGCAGTGCATGCGGTGGAGGAAAAATGTATGTAATTAATGAATTATTTCAAGAAATTAAAAACAAAACATAAAATTTCCAGATGACAACCACTAAGTCTGCATTGTTGTACAAAGAACAATTATTTTTCTTTTGCTTAAATGTTTATATGTTTTTCTACAAAAACATTTTTTCTCCCATTTAGCCAAAGATTCTTCCTTGAGTCACAACATTTTAAACGGTGTCTAAACAAAAGCAGCCACATGAAAGATTTGCCTAAATAAAACTAGAATGGCACTCTGCAGAGTGCATACCTCTGCCAAGGCCCAACATAACCATAATTTAAGTTCACCAGATCTAAGATCCCAATCAAATTGTACTTAATTATAGATACCGGCTACCTAAATACGCCAGATTTTTTATTTTCATTTTTTTACAGTGGCCCTAATCCTCTTCTGTACAATCTAACATGTAGCAAAGAAGCACTATTTTCACCAAGCGTGGATGTGAAACAGGCTATATTAATGTAGGTAAAAGTTACAAATTCCTATGAAATCTACATTTCACCTTTTAACTCGAGATAATGATGTCCCAACTATGTCATTTGCCAAGTGAATTGCAGACACAAGTATGTTAAAAGACTTGGCAATGTAATGTAGAAATTGCTTACATCTGTGTTGGGAGCATAGAAATGAACGTGTGTGTGTTGCACAACAGAGCCATGTGGCCCTTTAGCAAACGTGGCCCTCCCATGTGTCTGTTCAGGGACCATGGACCCAACACGGAGGCAATCTTATACCACTGACAAAAAAACAAAAAAACAAAACAGAGGGAATGAGGGAGTGAGAGAAAGGAAGAAAGGATAAATCAAGCCCGAAGAAAGACAAAGGCAACTGGCCAAGGGGGCCCAAAGTGTCATCTTGCCTCCACTTGGGGTGAAAAGAAGGGAGGGGAGAAAGAAAAAAGGAAGTCTAGAGTTTACCAGAGGAAAGTTCTCTTTCTTTTCCTGGACAGCTGAGTGTCTTATTATGGGATTAGATTTAACCAGTGCCCCCCTAGGAATGTGGAACAGAGGGCTGGTGGTAATGGGTGGAAGAGTTTTGGGGGATGATGTGGGTCGGGCGCTGAGGCGTAGGGGTGGGCCTGGATGTGGGGTGGGGTGCCGTTAGGTGGTGGCGGATGGGTCAGGGAGGCAGTACGCGGGAGGGCTTGGCAGCTTGCCCAGGGGTGGAGGGAAGCCACAGCGCTGGGGCCCACGTGGATCCTTGCCAACAGTGCAATTACTCCTCATTCTGAACAGCTGGCACATAATGGGTATTCAGGCACTTGTAGTCCTTCGATAGGACACGGAGATCCCAGGTCGTCTCCCCTCGCGTGCCTCAGTACAACATGGCAACCATGTTGATCACCCCCATCAAGGTGCTGCTGAGGATGCCGGTACACACACATCGAGGTGATGTGATGGATTTCAAAATACAATTAAAAACGACCTATGATGCTACTTAGAAGTGTGAGAAAAGGCATACAAGTAAGTGCAAACACAATGCATGCACAGACGCACACACACACAAATGCATCAAAGTGCGAGGATAGGCTTCGTCTGTGTTTGATCCACAGTAATATGCTAGCAGGCTGGGACCCGCGAGTTGAGTGTGGGGGAATTCTGTGTTTATAAATTCAGTCTGTTTGAAACTCAGTCCAAGTTTATAATCCACCCACTGTGTGGCGGCTTTGTGCTTTCCCTCAAAGCGCTCACACAATGTAAACACAGCATTTAAAAGGGAGATCTTTTTTTTTAATCTAGGGTCTAAAACAAAGGGAGCACAGGAAATGGACTTCGTCTTGAGGAGGAAAACAAACAGACGGCCTGTCAGTCAAGCTCATATGGCGCTGTGATGTCATGGAGGACGAGACGTGGGATCGAGGAGTTCGCCGCGTGCGCTCGGCTACCGATGCTGGTACACATGGCGAGTGCATGTGCGGCCGTAATGTACGCTATATCCGCTGGCAATACAGCTGACTTCCTGTGTGCAAATTCCTCTCTTTGTCAGGTGGTGACGACGATGATTGATGCCTTGTGTGCGGTGATGGAGCGCTGAATCAGCCTGGCTCCTGGGCAGCTTCACCACAACGACTCCGAGATACTTTGTGACTTGCAGAAAGCCTCATCCTCAACTCCTCCCTCGGAGGACCATACACAGGACGTGTGGAGACCATCAAAGAGGCCGTGTAGGATGAGATGATAGTATCAATACTATTGTGTGCGTGCATGTGTACGCACACATTACGCCTATGCAACTGTGTGGGGTACAAAGCAGATGAGAGCCTTCTGCTGAACATTATAAAACACTCGAGCCATCTGATAGAGTTTAACTGGCGTGTTCCACTTCACTTAAGGAGCAGCAAACAAGGAGATCTCTATGTGCCGCTAAATCAACACAGACCGTCCTCTTCTGCTCTTTAAATGTGATTAAAGATTTGTTTGTAGTTTATCTATCTGCTCTTAATTTCAGCCACTCTGTAATCTCTCTGTCGCTAGACTAATAAACCAATCACAGTTCTCATGCAGGAAGGACACGTGTGAATTGTTTCTTTTCTTTCACTAATGTTTATCCTGGGAAGGGTTTATTTGACAAACAAACTGGCCAACCGTTGAGGAGCACTTCTGCATCACCTGGAGATTAAGTGCCTGGAAAAAGTCCCTCAAAGCCACTGACAGTAGGAGAGGACGTTGCTTCACTTTCACCGCACAGATTTTTCTCAGCTGGTCCAACGATTTCCAACTGACAAGCTCATGGTGACGGGGTGACCACATGAAAAAGTCCCAGGATTTAAAATCAGGAAGTAGGGAAGTTTCTTTAGTGAATCAATGTTTGATTAGGAAAAATGGACCAATAAAAGACTCCACGGTGAGTGGTTTGTTTAAGCAAATTTTGAGTCGCTTTGTTGGTTTTGTAATTGATTGCTGTGTGACAATCAGTGTTGTAAAGGAGACATGCAGAGATATAACAGCAGCTTGAGGGCACAATGCCCCACCAACCGATAAAGGAGTGTTTTTATTGCATTACCACATTACTAAGTGCTTTGAAACACAAAGGCAAATAAAGTTGTAGTTTCGTTTCTCTTGCTCTCTCTCTTGCTTATCAGCTGTCTCCTTCTGCATCTTGTACATTTCCTGTCTGTGTATATCTCGTCAGCATCATAGAGTTAATGTAACTCACATAAAATTGCAAACAAATCCCATGTTAACCTGTTCTCATGCCTGGAAATGTACATGAAAGTATCCTAAAACACCTATCCCAGTCCAACCAAGTGAATTCAAAGCTGCTGTTGAACCAGATATGGTTTTGGGCTCTTTTGAAAGCTCTGTAAGTGCTTCTGGCATTGATCTATTGGACACTTAATTATTTACTCATTTTTCTCGCCTGAATATTTAATACAAAAATAAGCCTGCAGATGACCTGTAACTGGCCATATTAGCTGGGAAACACAATGGGTCCACATCATATAGTCTTACATGGTCCAAGTTCAAATTAGATAACAATATCTCTGAAAATGAACACTTGCATGTTTTTCTACAAGGGCAAATAGTCATTATAGTTCTTTACTTTCTTATCTGCATTAACTTTATGCAGATTTGAAATCTCATTGTCTACATGATGCATCAATCATCCTGAGGCCGGAGTGTCAGTGGCTCAGGAGAGAGCAGAAAGAAGAGAGAGTGGGTCATTTGACCACAAGATCATTCATTGGCTGTTGTAGGCTCTAAGGCGGGCATAGAAGCTCCTGTCTGCTCAAATGAGCCTTCAATCAAACGCCTGCCATATCAGGTTCTCCGGCGTAGAGGGATAATGGTGTCTGCTGTGAAATTAGAGATGGACAGGGGTTCAGAAGAGGTTGAGTACTTAAACTGATACTCTCATCACCTTGTGCTTCTTCGCATTTTGAATCAGTGAAAGTTGGGGTGGAGCTGGAACAATTAGCTGATTAAACTATTGGTCAATTGACAGAAAATTATTTTTCTACAGTTGCAACGATTAATCGATTCATTTTCAACTTTTAAACTAGGCTCTCATTATTGTTAGAATCAATACATTGGTTTGATTAATTTTTTAATAAAAAAATTAAAAAATATCTGATTCCAGCATCTCAATGTGAACATTCTGAATCTGGTTTCTTTGACATTTGACTATGTCATAGACATTTTATAGACCGAACAACTTATTGATTAATCAAACAATTACTTAATCATTGCAGTCCTAGTTTTCAGTGTTGATTGAATAAAACAAATTGTAGAAAGTTCCAATGTTTGACCACTCGGTAACATCCAGAATGTCTGACTCCAGTAGTCAGCAGGCCATCAGAACATCCTACCTCAAGAAGAGCAGGGGGTTTGGGGGAGACGGGAAAAACAGTGCTGGAAACAAAGCTGTGGCCAAGTTTCTGCGGTTGTAATGAAGAAAAAGCTTCCAGAAAGGCTCCTGGAAAAGTTCCTGGGATCTAAAGAAGTGGCAGAGGCTTTAAGTTAACGCTGCGTCTTATGGGGTGAATCTTTGCTTTTGGTCAAACCTCAGTCAGTGAAGTCACAGAAGGTGTTCTCTATCAGCTGTGAAAGGTGAAACACCTGCTTTGATATCACAGTTTTGGGTGTAGATAGAAGAAAAACATGGATAAAAATTCACTGAATGCAGCAGTCCTGTCATTCAATGCTGAGTTGTCTCTCAAAGACATTGGAACATATTAACAAACTAGAATGAAACTCAGTAGAGTGTATACCTCCGCCAAGGCCCACAGTCCCCTTTTGGATCCCAGCCACCTAAACACAGTTTGCCTGTTTTTTTCAAGTTCCCCTGAGAAATGATCCAAAATGTTGAAAATGCATCATCTCGCAATGTTAAAGAAAGTGAAAAGACATTCCTGGATCCGACCCTTTAACCTAATCTGCACCAAAAGTTAATGGGGTCTATTCCGGGCTGAAACCCATCCTCCATCCAAATTTGGTGGAAATCCGTTCAGTAGCTTTTGTGAAATTGTGCTGACAAACCAACAAACAAGGTCACAGGGGTGAAAATATAACTTACCATTACAGGCATGTTTCTGGAACATAATGATTAAGAAAGCTAGCATTAACATCTCAACTGTTGTTTAAAAAATCCCCAGCATTTCTCCCAGCATCGTTCCTGTGCAGTGCATTGGTGGTGGGGTGCTGGGGGTTGAGTCTAACATGCATATCAGCAGGGACCATGCCAAGAACATCAGCTTACGGCTGACTGTAATATGATTAGAAGCACACAACATAAGTCACCGCCTGCCTTGGAGCCTAACCATGACTCCCTATGCTCAGGGGTAGGATTAAACTAATGTGAGGCAGGTCCTGTGGTGTGTGTGTGTGTGTGTGTGTGTGTGTGTGATAGAGGCAGAGTCCAGGAGAGAAAGGAAAGGACCAATGTAAAAAAGACACATAACATTGATTTTAGCTGTGTTTTTCCTGTTTCATGTCACTCCCGTACTCTATTGTCTTCTCACCTCTCTTTCCCTTTCTCTTGCTTTTCAGACTTTTCCTTCCATATCAGGTGGCGGGAGCCTCAGCATCTGCCCTGCTGGCATAAACCCCGTCTGTAGCTGCCAGCAGAGGCTCAGCAGCCCACTGATGTCAAAAAGAACTTCTTTCATCTAAACCTGCTTCATTCAGCAACTCCACTCTGAGCTCTCTTTTGTGTGCGTCTGGTGTGTGTGTGTGCCTTGTGCATGTACTCTCTATGAGTATTTTCTCCATAGGGTGGTCCTCAGTTAAAGCATACACCTGTTGTTAGCAGCAGAGGAGCACGGACGTCCTGTCTGGGTCGGACAGGACGGGTTCAGAGAGAGCAGCTGCCAGGATGACACAAACCAGCCTTTATAGTAGCAGCAGGAGCAGCGGCGGTCAATGTAAACATTTGTAAAGTACATTTAAATGTAGCCCAGCACTCGGTCGAAAAGCTTTTCTTCTCGTTTGTCTGTTTGTCCTTAAGCTGGTAACTCAAAAACCCATGAAAGGACTGCCATGAAAGAGGCCTTCTGTCAAACAAGGCCTGTCCAAACGATTCGAATTTGATGGAGATCCAGATGTGGGATTACTGCCACTAGACAAGTATTGATGTTTAGCCATAATGCGCAAAAATTTGAATTCACAAAAATGCGAAATAATTCGAATGAAAAGAAATGAAATACATGAATGTGCTTCATCTGAGAGTACGCTCAAAAGGTCAAGGACTCAATTCAAAGTTCAGTAAAAAGGATGATTTCTCTACTGAATGCTGGAAGAGTTTTGCACAGTTCGAGTGCCTTTTCAGTCAGGGTGTGAATCTCCAGGCACATGATTCACTTTCAATACAGAGAGGTATGTCGCTTTTCTTTTGTGTTTAGAACATAAACACATCGCACATGTTTACATCTGTTGTTTAAAGTCAATCATAATGTCAAAAATTATGTTTCATATTTCCAATTATTGACATTTCTGCATTTCAAGAGACAGGGCGTTTAAGAATTGATTTTTTTTCCCCCACTAGTACTTTGCAGTGCCTTTTAATTGTATTATTTTTCTGACAATTCACAGTGAAGGAGACCAGAACAATACAAACACACAACTCTGTAATTACATGGGACTAATTGTCTGAGCCATCCGGACGCCTCAATTGGGGCAATATTTACATAAATCAATAATGAGTTGGGATAAAAGATGCTGAGCATGTAATAACTTATTTCCATTGTCACAGATTAATGGCACTCAAGGACATCGCAGCTCTTTAAGGTCATGGGGACCGGTAGATCCGGTCGACCCACACCCAAACAGCTGCTCCTATTCACACAGCTCCGTGGCCTTGGGAGTCACAAAAATCAGCACCTAAAACAAAGCCCTGGTGCACTTTAAACTCTCAACGTGACACAAACAAAGACCAACCTCGGGAGCTGGATAACTAAATATCCAACCACGCAGAGACGTCCACCCAGGGGTCAGCGAGGCCGAGCCCGACACTGGCTCTTAGTGTCTGGGGACATTTATGACGTCTGGGTGCCTGGGCAGGGGTGGCTGCCATGACTCAAAGCACTAATCTGAGGGGTTATTCAACCCCTTGGAGCTTACAACCGTACAGGCTTTGATGTCATATATTGTTATGGCATCTGACCGCATTCCACGGCTTGGAGACGTGATTGGATTGTGTTGTCCGCCGCACATCTGTGTGTTTGCCAGGCAGGATTAATGGCTTGTTGACCGCAGTCCAGTCTGGGTGTTTTCTATTTCCGACCCCAGTAGCTTTCACATCATAAGAATCTCAATCTGTCAATCAGACGGACGGTAATCTGTACTGTTAAATTTGATTCAGCTCTCAGTACAGCTTCAATTCTATTCTGGATTATCAGATCAAACACTGCCACAGACAGGAAGTCTTGTGTTTGAAGTTGGAGGGGGAAAAAAAAAACATCACACCGTGACTACTATTTCAGGGCAGACAAACTTGAAGTGTGAGAGACCTCGTCATCGCTGTCACAGGTGACAGGGTGCTTTCATCACATGTTCAATGTCAACCCCGTAGCGTAACGCTTCAGCTGTCATGACGATGCTGGCTGTTTCCAGCAGAGATTTTTCACTTCGCTGCTGCACTGCACTGCTCTCTGCCTGGCGACACAGAAACAGGGGAACTCATTTCCATGCCGCTCCCCGAGGAATTGTAATTGAATTTCATAATTACTTTGGGGGTCTCATTTATGCCGCTTCGGCCAAAACAATAGAAAAGTAGGCTACAGAGTGTGTGTGAAAGAGACCGTGGGGATGTGTGTTCATGTGCCATTGTGTGCTAAAACCTTCTTTACGTTGCTTTGTTTTTTGTTTTGATTTTCCAACACTACCTCTGTTGTCACTTCCTATTCCTCTCATCTTTTTGCCTCCCCCCCTCTTTTTCTCTCCGGCCCATAAAGTCATTGACCTTGGGGAGTTCCACTACTTTACCATATCCCTGGTGTTTCATTGCTCCCCATTGTGCATGCAATCTGCAGGTCAAAGGTCACGACTGTAGGGTCACGGCGCAGTGAAAGTGTCCAGACAGCTCACTTTAAGGCTTTTTTATTGGGGATCCTTGAGTCTTTATGGGGCGAATGCCTGAAAATGATACGTATCATTGTGGAATCAAATGGTTTTATTGCTCCAGGAAATTACCGAGCACTTCCAGAACATAAAAATGATATATGAACATGAACAATCAGTAAGAGTTTAACAGCAGCAAGTTAAAACTATGAAAAAAGAAGCTTAGGTGAATGAAATAACACTTTTTCCTCATTACCAGCCCTGGAGGTCTACTCGAGAAAGGCACTTAAACTTCAAAATGCCCTGAGCTGCTGTTCAGTGACCTACAGTTGCAGCTCCCAAGTGTGTGTAAATACTGTATGGATGAGAAAAACATGATGGTGACGAGAAAGAGCATGTGCTCAGCAAGACACTCCCCGGGATTTAAAGATGTTCTGTTACCAACCAGCCTGAATCCCTGGTTGATGTGCAGCTGGCGGTGCCAGCGAGAGGAAGGGGAAGCGCTATCACAGTTGGGGCTCAACTAGATTTCCCTGTATTGAAGTAGAAAGCAACAGGGAAGTGATATAATCCTCCTCTGGACACCGGCCAACATCTTGAACAATACCTCCAACACCTTTTACGCGCTGTGCAGCGTGCGCGTGCATATTGTGCGTATCCGTCAGTGTCTTCCTCTTGTGCCTGCCTTTGTAACGAGTGCCGGGATCGTCGGGTTATATAAGAGAGATGAGGTATCATTTGGGGGACTGGTGGGCGACATTGGAGGGGGGTAACCCCAAGGGATTGGGCTTCATTCCAGCACTTTTTCCTCCTACTCTTCCCCCTCCTCTACTAAGTCCCCCAACCACACACACACACATACACACACGCAAAAAAAACCTCCCCCGGGCCAGCACGCGACAGGTGCTGACTTAAGAGCCCCTCTCCTTCCTACTCACACGTCCACTTATGCCCCCTTTACGCCCACTACAACATGCACTGCCACCATCCTACCACAGCCCAGACCAGTCTCTGGCTCTCACACATACCTGTGCATGAACACACACACACACACACACACACACACACACACACACACACACACACACACACACACACACAGTCATCTTCATGGCCAGCTGTTGTCAGATTGGTAGATTTATGTTCTCTGCATTGCAGATGGATTTTGCCCAGATATATAAATACAAAACTCTAATTTTCAGGCTCATCACTGTCTCCTTCTTTAGTTTCTTTCTACATCTCTTGTTCCCTCTTCCTATTGTCTTCTCACCTCATCTGTCTTTATATCAGCCTCTTGTCTGTGTTTTTCTATATTTGTCTCTTTCTTTGTCTTTCTTCTTCCCAGTCCCTTTCCTTTTCATAAATCCTTTTCCTAAATCCCTCAAGGTCCCAGAGCATCCTATTGTGTCTCTCTGCATCTTTCTCACTTACTTCATCATTCTATACATTACCTCCTCCACCTCCTTCTCTCTGCATTAAATTTTCCCTCCCATCCTTTTTTTGTTTCCTTTTTTTCCGCAGTCCCTCTCCTTCCCCTCCCGCCTTCTCTCTCTCTCTCTCTCTCTCTCTCTCTCTCTCACTCCCTTGTGTCTACTGGTGTTAGCCAGTGCCAGACTGTTGTAGAGAGAGAAGGAGAGAGCGTAGCAGACTCCAGGCAGTTGGTGTTCCTGCCAGCCGTTAGACACACACACACACACACACACACACACATACACACAGAGAGAGTCAATGAGGACAATGTGTCTGGACCGAGGGGGGGGAAATGCATGGCTGCACTGCCACCCTGAGGCGACTGGTGGTATGGCTGAAACGGGGGTCATTGAGGGGAGACGGTGAGGATGATGAAATACTGGCAGCTTTTCAGTAACGACTGAACCCAGCCGGTGCTGGGTGGGCGGGGTGAGCTGCTGTGAGCTCATTGCTGCTGCTACTAGCTCACGGCCACAACAGCTATTATGCAAGAGAAAGAGAGGAGGGGAGGGAGGGAGGAGAGAGGGGAGCGATGCGAACAACAGGAGGTTCACCAAGGATAGTGCACTCGGTGAGATGATGTACAGAATGTCATCGGCGTCGGCGCCTTAAATCCCTCCGACACATATGCAGAGACTCGGTTTTCCACGGCTCCTTTGTCTCCAGAAGTGGCGACTCCTTTCTTTAGACGGCGTTCCAGAGGAGACTAGTGAGCTTTTCCTTTCTGCCCTGAACAGTAATCATCACAAAGACAAATGGTGATGTCCTTAGGCACAGCGAGGACCTTTAGCAGATAAATGGCTTTAATTAATCTCGTTGAACGTAGCTCCAAGATATGTTAATCGATGAAATATGATGAGAACATCCTCGGTTAAATAGATATGCAAATAGTCAACTGCGAGGCAAATTCATTCAAATTTGTATTGTTTCTTCACATTGATGCGAGTTCAAAGGGGGACAATTCATTGCGTGCGAAAGGGC
Source organism: Pagrus major (assembly GCF_040436345.1). Taxonomy (NCBI): domain Eukaryota; kingdom Metazoa; phylum Chordata; class Actinopteri; order Spariformes; family Sparidae; genus Pagrus; species Pagrus major. Next base: position 17,774,892 of record NC_133236.1, read on the forward strand.
TCTCAGGAATACACAAGGTGACCCAGAGAGGGGAAGCTCACATAATTTAAAAGCCGTGCTGAAGTGGCAAGATTAACATGTTTCTCTGCCACAGCTTCCCACTCAATATCCATTTTTAAGGAGTGATGGAGTTGATGAGAGTGACAGTCAAGGGCGAGCCAAGACTGTTAGGGGTGGTGTTACACAATGCTGAAGAAGACACTGATGGAGGCTGAGTATTATGATGGAGAGTTCACGAGGGGCGATGGCACTTTGCTGCTGCTCCTCTGTGACATTTTGTTCCCTCTGAGAAGAATATGCGTGCTCATATGCGCTTTCTTAAAAATACAAAAAGTGGACATTCAAGTGTTTTCATATAAGATCATGAAGAATAAACACTGTGGTTTCATCAGGTGATTGCAATTGCAAGTATGAATGTGATGCATGGAAAATGAATTGTCCCTGACCCTGGAGCTCATGCCTTTGTTTATGCTTACTCTTCATTTCTATCTCACTCCACTTTGCTATGTACTACCCCCCCTCCTGCACACACACCTGCTCTCAGGCTACATTCAATGCTGAGGTGACCTTCAGGATACAGAAAGTGGCACGCATGCATCCTACGTCTTTCCTTGTATCTCTATAGGCATGGATCCCAAGTGAGACTTTATGTACTTGATAGGGAGCCACAGCATTACGAGCAGCAAATAAAAATCTCACTCCTTTTTTGCACAATGTGTGAACCTTCGTTGGAATTCGAGTCTGTTTGTTTTCAGCTTTCAAATCTTGTTACTTCTCACACAGGTGTCACGTTGGCTTTGTGTTTGTTTGTGTCAGCACCTTCCCAGAGCCCTGTCCATCCAATCAGCACACAGCCCGTGAGGGGCATGGGAAAATCAGTGATGAATATGAACCTCAAAGCACCCATCAATTAGAAGACAATCAAGGACTGCGAGGACAAAAGGGTAAAGACAAAAAAGGAGAAACATTTTTCTTTTCACGGCCATCTAAGAAGACGGTTTAGATGTATAAAGTTTTGTGGAATTGAGGCCGACAGGCTTCTTCGAGCCCAGTGGGGTACTTATAATTTGTTGGGGGAGTAAGGGAGGGAGGGAGCCGGAGAACAATGGCATTGTCCGCGTTGCACTAGAAGCCTGGGCTGCCGCCACTGCCTGAAGATTGTTAGTAGTAATTTGCTTTATGTTGAGTGGAAGCAGGATCAGGGATGAAGTGAGGCGTGTGTTAATTCCTCTGCAGGGATCACATGCCCTTATCAGTCTCCAATCACAACTCCATCAGTGGGGGTTACATAACCCTTGGTACACTGTCACGGCGACCACCCAGGGCTGGGTTTGCACCTCCGCCAAGTTGGTGAGATTACGAGCAACTGGCATCATATACGGCAATCTGTGAGCAGCAGCATTAATGCTTGATTGGTCCACAGGATCAATGTGTTGTGCAGGAGCAGACGGGGTCGGACTTCTTTCTGCGATGCTCAAATTACTGATTCGTCTTCTACGCAGCAGCGAGGCTACAAGCATTGATTATGCTCGCTTTTGATCAATAGCAGACAAACAATTGTCTCAGCGTGGCGGGAGCGAAGCAAAACCTTGATCCATCATTGAGAGCTCACATGAAGTACAAATATTAAATCACATGTGAGATCAATAATTGACAGTTTGTCCACATGTGTCCAGTTAACGGACATCCTCCAGCTTCATTCAGCATGACAGCGGCAATGACAGCGGCGAGGGGGGAAAACGAGACGGAGAGATGGAGAGAGCAAGCGAAATAAAAATTAGACACAGCTAATGCAGCAGGACAGTAGCTTTGTACTAGTCATTGTGCTGTCCACTGTGTGATAGCTTCCCTCAAGCCTCTGTGCCCTTCATCGGCTGTAATTTGCTGTTGTCACATTTGCTTTATATCAAGACCGTTCTGCAGGCCACATCATACGAAAAGACTTCTACAGTTTCCCTATGCTTTCCCGTGGCTCCTGGTCAGAGGCCCAGCAGAGGGGCTCAATGGTTGAGGCAGCCCAGGGTGACAGCTCTCAGTTTGGGGAGGGCGGCTTGGTGGGGTCCTGGAGCCTCCGAAGGTTCTCAAGCCAGGGCCCCGTGGTACAGACAGCTGTGAGAGGGGGCCCGAGGACAAGAGGTGGAGGGCCGGCGGAGAGGAAGCGCATTTTTTGTTGAAGGGTGTATTGTCACCACCCATCATCTCTCATTGCCCCGTTGAGAGTTGAGGGGCTCGACTCGCATTTTTCTTTTCAATTGCTTTCCTCCCTACTCCTATATCACAGGAAAACCTGCACAGATGCATGAGAATCAGTGTTGTAGTCCTGATGAGACCCGAAGCATGTGGCCACTCTCAAACACAGCAGCCTGACTAATGCTCTCATCAACTGCGTCTATTAACTTCATATTTGAGGAATCGGGGGCCTCTTAGGATTTTTCTTCTGTCTCTAAACACTTCAGGCTCATCATTGATATTGCTGGCCAGACACATTTAGACACAGCCGTCCACTCTCCGTATCCCATCGGCTTTGATCTTCCATTTTCTCCTCTGCTGCGATTGATATTTACATTACATTACCAGTGAAACCCACACGCATGAGCGACCATATGCGCATATACACACACCCCATCACAGAGTGGTACTGACACTTCCCAGAGGGGTCCTATTGGCGGAAGACATCCTGCACATGAGACCACAGGGTCATCATTATTAGTGCACTATGTGGCGAGGAGCAGGCCCCATATCACTCAACTAACTGCCGTGAGAGACAGGAAGAGGGGAGAGATGTGTGCGCGCTAGGGCGTAGAGGGATTAAGAGACCATGGTGGTGGTGGTTGTGGGTGGGTGATGGTGAGGAAAAAGCAGAGGAATAGCTAAAGAAATGTGACAGACAAAGACAAAAGGCAGAAACAGGGCAACAAAGAAAGGTAGGCTGCAAGACAAAGAGACAGACAGAGACAAAGGGAGATGATCCACTACCTATGCAGACTACAGCAGTAAAATCCGTCTGGCCTCCCCTCCCCGAGCAGAGCGCACCAGGCTATTACAGTAATGAGTGCAACCGCCAGAGTGACGTCATGTATCTATAGCATTACTGCATGCACTGATGTATAGGACAAAGAGAGTGAGGGAGAAAGGCGCAGAAAGAGAGGGAGGCAGGGACGGCAGAACTGAGCGAGCGGAGGGATGGAGATGGAGGGGGATCTGAGGGCAGGAGGAAGTGCGGTGTGCATGAACAACAAGAAGAAGGGGTTAAAGACAAAGAAAACAGCGATGGGAAATTAATTTGCGTGGGCCCCTCCCTTGCTTGACTCGCCTGGCTTTGTTACATCTGCAGGTGGAAAAATCAGCTTCAACACATATTAGATAACAGCACCCACACACCCCTCCTCCTCCACCACCACCACCACCACCCCCCTCGCTCCCTCATCACACATTCACATTCAATTCCCCTCCACAGTCCAGTTCACAAAAACAATAAAACACTTATTGCACACATATGCATGTTGGTCGCTCCTCCACCCGACATGATTAGGATAATGAACGCAGTGACAAAAGGAGACCGCCAATTATCTGCTTCTTTAATCCTAATTGGCTGGAGATCACTATCACTCTCTAATCTGATGCACAATGCGCACAATTCGAATGAAATCCTGTACTCGCCGAGCCTTGTGCTGAAATTATGTGACAATCAAGCTTATCCTGCATTCATGTATGGAAGGTAATTGAGGCACTCTTGGGCACATTCCCACAGTTCCATGCATTGACAACTGGGAGCTGTCCAGTGCCACCAGTCTTCATTTATTGGCCAGTGAGCAACTCTGAGCAGCTGGTGGTTAAGTACCTAGTTCAAGGGCACCTTGATGGTACACTGCAAAAAATCCCCCTCTACAAAGTACTGGTATCAATCAAACATACTTATCTAAAGCTAGTTTAATGATTCAAATTGTGCTTGACAAGATTATTTATCTTGGATATAGAAAAATATGATAAAATGAATCCTAAAATGAGATGCAATGACTGTATGAAGTGCATGCTAATAACCAAAAAACCCAATTCTTCGCCTTAATACTCTTATTTTAAGAGTAAAGGTCCAATTTCTAAGGTCTTGTCAAACTGTGTCAGCATTTGACGACCTGGGCAACCCAAAGCATCGTTATTTGACAAGTTGAATTAGACGAAATCTTACAGATTGGACCTTTAGTCAGAAAATAAGAGAATAAAGGCAAAAAAAATGGATTTGGGGGTTTGAAATGAGAATCAACAATCAACTTTCTTACAAACTGGACCTTTAAGATGACTTTAAAAAACATTTTTTTAATGTGTCCACTGTTAAGAGTTATGATCAATGTCTGTGTTGGCAGTTGAAACACAAGCTACTTTGACCGAAGTATACCACTGATGTTTCCAGAGCACAAAGACAGAGAAGCTCTTTATTTTAGGCAGGCATGGCAGGGGGCGACCTGAGGAGCTATGAAACAGGGGGCCTCTTGAGTACGACCACCCCAAAGACAGCCCGCTGCCGGAGCTGACACTGTGAGAGCTGCACAGGAATTTACCGTGACAGCGGAAACAGCCTCTCCTCAGGTGGACGTTCATAAAGACAGAGCCAGGGCACACACACACATGCACACATACGTCCAGACCTTGGCAGTGAACCCTGCCGAAGCTCACCTCCCTGTAACCTTGGAGGTGGGATTCTAGGAAAATGTAAGCCTTTCCTCACCTTTTGATCCTCAAAATGTTCTCAGCCTCCCTTTTGCAGGGCAGCCCTGTCAACACAGTGTCAGTTTAACACTCATATTATCATGTTCCTCAAAGTGCAAACACGTACCGTAACTATTAAAGCTGAAGTCTGACTTCTTGCGACTTTCAGCTTCCAAAAAGGGCATTTCTAAGTCAAGTTCAATGTTTATGTATGAGTGCAACTAGTTGGTTCCTAGAAGCCAGGTTTCCCGAGGGCATAATTAGTGGGGGAGAAACACTTCCTGTTACAAGAACAAGTATTTCAAAAGTAGTGGTATTGGGGCCTTGGTTTAGACCCAGACAGGGCTGTTTACATCATGGTACCGTTGCTTTGTTGAGATTCCAAAAGAACGTCACGTGGCAAAAACGAAACCAAGGGAGCCATTATAACCTCCAGTTGCTGTCGACTAACTAAAGACTGGGGTAGAAGCCAGGGCAGGCCTGTGCTTGATCAGCAGGGCCCCCTTCAGCAGGCGTCCGACCAGAGCCAACCTAGTTGTGCATTAGTAACCAAGTCGATCTACTGTACCTGAGGGCAGAACCATTCCTTGGTTCCGATCCAGATCAATCAGAGAGGTATGCCTGTGAAGAAAGTCTGAACTCTGGTGACCTGGCAGCGCAGGATGAAACAACATGCATCCTGGCTCTACTTCCAGGTATTTCCGGAGTGCACCTTGGGCCCATTTTACAGTGAACCCACATATCGGCTTTCAAACTGAAAGTAAGTGAATTTGTGTGCATAAGGGCCCATGTATGTTTGTGTGTCTGCATGCGTCTACGTATGCGCTATCCGCACATGTGCACGTGTGTCGCTCACATGTGTTTCTGATGAGTCAATATAGATCTGCATTTCAAATAAAGATAATGGGAAGCAGAGCAAGAGTGAATGAAAGGGAGAGGGGGCGAGGGTCTTGGAGTATGGTATCTATAGGTGGGGCGGGGGGGACATTCCTGAGGCCTGATGTCGGAGGTAAATTAAAAATATCCCTGGCTGCTTGGAGGGGGTCCAAAGAGGCTGACACACACCGCTCAGTCAGGGAGCTCGCTGCTGATCCAGTAAGCGCTCACTCACGGCCAATTATGCTTCCTGTGATGTGTGTTCAACCCCCCTTCACGCCCCCCCGCCACCCTGCCTCCCTGCCTTTACCCCTCTAGCAACACCAGCCAGAGAGAGAAAGCTGTCAAAGAGCTGGGATCAAACCTCCAATCAAACGCTGGCTGTCACACACCCAGGTGATGATTAATGGCTTGTATTCTCTGACCCAGAGAAGAAAGGAGAACAGAGAGTGAGCTACAGATGGGAGTTTTCAACTCATTACAAAGCACAGTAACATGTGTTGAGAAGACCAGGCATCCTCCATGTGTTCGTGCCGCCCTGCAACTGGCACTGGCAGGCAATTAGAGCGTCGAGAGATGAAAGCATCATTCTTTTAAGAAAGCAAGGTTGTCGAATTTTTCTTTGCTTCCGGCAAAATTAACAAATTAGATAGCAGGGGTTAGCTATTCACCTGTGGACAGAAGACCAGAGGTTCTCCCTTTCTCACACACACACACTCACAGTAAGGGTCTCGCCACTGGCGCCCAACCATGTTCTGCGGTGGAAACCAAACACTGGCCTGTTTTGACTGGATGTGATCCTTGTTTCCGGGTGGAATGCTGCCAGAGGCGGATTGATGGCTCTCACCCAGAGGAGGACGTTTACAGGAAAATCCTCCTGGCTGGAATTCTCACATTGGACTCAGAACACAGGGTCGCAGTCATGGCTGCGCCGGGGCAGAGTGCTCCCCAAGTGATAATGAAGGGAGTGTTGCCGTGCATATCGCCACACACACAGACATGCACACACACGCACGCACACGCACACACACAAGGGTTTGTTCGACTGTACTTATGGGGGCAGTCATTGATATTATGCATTCTCTAGCCCAAAGCCCTGATCTCAAAAATCAAAACTACATGCATACCTCTTAATCTAACCTAAATTTAAAGCTAATCTTAAAGGACAAAATTTGAGTATTTCCATTTTCTGCTACTTTATACTTCCACTCCACTACATTTATTGATAACTATAGTAATTAGTTACTTTGCAGACTAAGATTATTCAGTATTTCAGTGTTGATAGGCTATTACTGTGTTGTGTTGTTGGCGAACACTGAATGAGACCAGAGAGTGGTGACTACGGACAGAGAAGGAATGCTGCACCAGAGCAGAAGTTGCACATTTTATTTATCGGCAATCAGACACACACACAAAATCAACACAGATACTTTAAATCAAGTATTAATCCTCCTCACTTTTTAAAAAACAATGTCTTCATCTAAAACTGCTCCTTACAAAGACGGAAGTACAAGAGCACACAAAGACATTCACACACACACACACACAGACACACACACACACACACACACACACACACACAGGCAACACAAACTCACACACACACACGCGTTAAAGAACACACTTACACACAATCCTTTTGCCAATTTCTCTAGTTTGATGTCCACACGCACACTAGTTGAGTTCATATGAATGGAAAAGCTTTTCAGCCACATTCCTCCTGAGCAGCAGGAAGACAGACCGGTTGTTTCCGCAGCGGATCGATAGGAGAGAAAGACGAACGCTGAGAGTAAAGTAGCAGAAGGAAAATATAGAGACGGGGAAAGACAAGAAGAAGAGAGGAGGGGGGGTCTCCGGTAGAGATTTGGCCGGATGTGGAAAGAGGAGAAATTATTATTTAAGTGGTGTTTGTTAATAGTGTGTACTATGCTTCCTTGTGTTTGTGTTGTGTCACTAGTAGTGCAATTGCTTGCTTTGGTAATATTGAAGGAGATATACTGTAGATAAACACGGAAAGAGAAGGACAGATGAGAATGAGTGAAGAAGAGAAGAGAAAGAGACTGAGAGCGTAGAAGGGAGGAAGAGACAGAGACGGGGAGCGGTGACAGTGATAGAGAGCGAGCGGACTCCCGGGACAGCAGTAGAAGCGAGTCCATCGATCCAGGACAGTGAGCCGGCTCACATTTCACCTCCTCAGCACTAACATCGGCGCTTTGCCATGGAACTGAGCCCTATATCCCGTCTGGACAGGGTCACCTCCACTATATATATGTCTGTCTTTGTGTGTGTGTGTGTGTGTGTGTGTGTGTGTGTGTAAGACTGACACAGGAAAACAGATCTGAAAAAGATATATTTATGATGTTCAGTCTTAAATTTTTTAAATTCTTCTTCTGTATTACAAACAATTTAACTTAAAATTCTTTAAGGAACTAGATAATAAATCATATCTTTATAGGCGATGACACAACCCACTGCTAATTTACACTGAATCCCAGCCAAGGAATTGCAAGCAGTTGGTTTTTATTGCACTGCTCTACCGTCACATGGCATCTAAACAGCGTCCAATTTGGACTGTCTCTTAAGTCACATGCAGTCCTCATCAAGGGGAACTGATAGCCTGAATGAATCGCATCCATCCGCAAGTGCAGGGCCGTGAGGGGGACTGGGCTCCACTCTCAAAGCCATCCACTGTCATCCGAGACGGCCGAGCCATGTGACAGACGACCGAGCATGTGGCATCTCACTGACCCCTGACCTGTAAACCTTTCCCCTATCTGCCCCTGCTGTGGCTAACGGATGGCCCAGAACCTCAGTGACCACTGGCCACTGGGGCTCTTTTGTGCGAGTGGTCAATCACATCAGAAAAGGTCAGGCAGGGATCAGATCAGAAACAGGTGAACTTTGACCCCTCCGCTACAGGCCGTAGGTTGTGGTATTTGGGTAGGGTGTGTAGCAGCATTGATAAGATCAAGACTCGCAGACAGATGACAGATAAGATTGATACAACAGTTTGTAATGAGAAGTATGAAAACAGACCACACAGACACGATAAAAGTACAATGGATACAATGAAAACCAAACCAAAATCACTTTCATCAAGCTATTTCTTATCAAGCTGATAACTTTTACTTGTTGTTACTTGTACATTTCCTGTACACTGTACACTATCTACGGGCTTACTTAAAGTCAAAACTGTATTAAACACTTTAATTTGACTGCTAAAGTGATTAAACAACTCTTAGAAGTGTGAAGTGTTACATTTAAGTCCAGATTAGTCCAGCAACTTCCGGGTCCTTTTTCCAGGCTAAATGTTTGACTTTATTCATCAACCGTAGTGGGTTTTTTTGCTCACTGCCATTTCAGTTGTTGATTCTCAGTGGGATCTGCAGTACTAGCAGCTATATACAGGGTTTTCGCAGGGTTCACTAAGTTAAATTCAAGACTTCAAGAAAAAAGGTTGAATTTGTTTCACAGTCAAACTGTTCAACGTAGGGGTGTCACGATTCTCCAAATCCAGGATCTGATTTGACTTTCCCTTATTTGATTCAAACATTTTTTGCCAGCTATGCCACTGTTGGATTATAGCATTTGGATTTGTAAAGACAAACAAAGAAATCACTGGTTTTATGCCCTGACAACTGTCATTCATAGTTTTTCATTCTTCTTTACAAAGACAGAGGTATTTTACATCAACAGCTCGACTTTATCCTGGTGGCTTTCTGCAGGTTAGTTATTCAACAATAAACAACAAAAGATAGAAATTCAGATTGTAACAATGTTTGGTTTCTCAAATTGGTCCCGAGTAAACCATCTTCCTAAACAAATCAATAAAGGATCTCTGAAAAATAAAATAAACCAAACATCTCTGATGCTGTCAGGGTCTTGTTGTGTTGTGTTTTTGTTTTTGTTTTTTCTTCAGATGTTTGCAAGTAGGTGAGGTTGGAGAGAAAAAGGAAAAACTGTGAGAATCTCTGATCCTGCTTTGATTTCCATAATCAGAATCGGAAGCTGAAGCTCATTACCATGAAATTACCATAGGATTACCATGAGCTGGATGACTGAGAACCTTCAAGAAGCTCATTTTGATCAATTTTCGATTAAGAATTTAAATTGTGTCACTCCTAGTCCAAAATATGAGATAACTTACAAATGAAAACCAGTAGGGATGATACAGTGCGTCAATTTATTGACATTTATATCCCATTTTTGTCAGTGCATCTCAGCAGTATTTAACAATAATTCCTAATTATATCAATTAATCATTAAACACAACCAGGACCTGGATACAAGCATATAAAATTATGTATTACCAATTTTAAAAAACAACTAAAAGGTCCACATATGAATTTCACATAACATCACATAACACAAGGCCTTTTTTGAGGAGGCTCAAATCAATGCTTTGTTAGCAATTATATCTTAAATACTGCATTAAGGCAGGTTTAGACTTCTGCATGACAAGTTGAACAAACTTCACTGAGGTGAGGACGAGGGAAAACATTTAAATCCTTCTTTTACCAAAAGTCCAAAGTATTGATGCTTATGGCTTATGGCTTGTAAACAAGTTATCCATATAAATAACCATAAGGTTTGGGAAAAGCTACATTTTTTTTCGGCCAGTCTTTTCATCATCTTTTTTTTCAGAAGAAGCTGGAGGGCCAACTAAGGACTGTTTTCTGGACCCGGCCCAAAACCTTTTCAGCACCAGTTGGGTTTATACCCCACCTGACAAACATGACCACCCAGCAGGCCGGTGACATTTACAGTGAGCCGTTTCAGCCCATTACCCAGCATCAGATCCTCACGCTGCGGCACCTTGTGAGCGACATGACCAGCGGGTCCAGGATTTAACTGAACCCCAACACCACCATCACCACCTCCTCTGCTTTCTGCTGGAACAATAAAAGCTTGGTACTGTAACAGGAAGAGGAAATACGGTTCCCCACAGATTCTTTCCTGCTGTTATTCCTGCTACTATTTCACATAAATTCACACCAGAAATCAAGGCCGATGAGATGACACAGGGAAACCGTGGCTAACAGCTCACATCCTCTAAATGAGAGGGTGTGTGTGCGTGTGTGCGCTAAACAAAGAGAGAGAAAGACCCACATGCCCCACCAGGGAGAAACAAATTTAGAAATCATCGCATGCACAGTATATTTAGATATGAATCATTCATCGATTTATAATAAGAATGAAAAAAACAAATAATGCTTGAAAAAGTTGAAAGACATAAAAACAAAAATCTATCTTTTAATCCTTACGATTTCTAGACAATTTCAGAGTTGATTTCCTACACTCCACAGCCTGAACTTCTGAACTTGCACTGATCCAAGGTCAGAGCTAAAAACCACAAAGGACCCGTCACACAAGATCCCAAAACTCACAGTCCTCTTGTCCCAGGTCGGCTTTGGAGAGCTCGAGGGACACATCTACAACATTGCTAAACTAACATCTCCCTGGTCTCAGGTCAGAAATTAAACACAGGGGAAAAGAGGGGCTACAGTATGATTTGGGCCTGTGACGGACAACTTTTCACTGGAAGTTTATTTTTGTTCAGAGCCGTACGACTCACATGCAATCAAAACATCCACGTACATAACTGCACATGCACACTTTCAAACATAAACACACACATTAGTGATTGACAAGGAAATTCCTCTGACCCTCATTCGCTGCCGTGCTGGCGTCCTCTACAATCCTTGAAATTGTGTTTATTTATACTTTTTTTTCCCCCGGCAGCAGACAAAAGACCTTTCATTACGAACCATTTCCTTCCTGTAGCCTCCACAGCATTTCTAATGTTGTCTTACAGTAAGTGTAATTGGTTTTAAAGAACGTGTTTTTCATGGAAATGAGCCCGCTAAGAAGTCAACGCTCTCTCTCTCCGACCATCTGGCTGGTCAAATGGATAGTTGTCCCAAAGGTCAAGTCAGCTGTGGTCCACCATGACCCTGTCAATATCACTGCTGCACTTATCTGTAATGGAAGACACTTTGTGAGCTGATAGTCAGGTGGGGGGTCGCGGACTGCGTGCTATGCGCGTGTGTGTATGTATTCGTCATTGAGGCTGTGTTCACATGATTGAAGTGTGAAATGCGAGGATCGCCCTTGAAATACTCACCGGTCAAGGGTGCGTCTGCCAACTGTGTGCTGGCGCGAGTGTTGCAGCACACAATGAAAGTGTGTCGCCTGGCTCTCGGAACTATTTTACCTCGAGTCCTTGACATACTGACTAAGTAACACTATGTATGCTGGAGTAGCGGAGCCTATAAAAAGCCTTGCTGGAATGAAAGCGGGGCTGTCCTCCCTGTTGCTAGCTGCGATAGTGTAGCCCTTCCTGAGCAGGAGCCAGATAATAATGAAACGCTGGTGTCAGACAGGAGACGGGGGGAAAAAAATCAGGCCTGTGGAACAGAGGGCTAATAATAGCAGCTGAAACTGTGCTATTCCCACCACTGGCTGAGGATCCATCATCACACTTCTACACACAGAGCCTCAGACCGACGCACACACACACACGCTGGCTTGGCACGTAGTTTGAACAGTAACCTGATCAAGCCGCCGCAGAAACCAAAGCAATCAGGAATCAAAGCAAATCCAGCCTGTGTACAGTATGTGCATGAGCGTGCATGTGCCGTACAAATGTGACCGTGTGCGGACGAGTGTGTGTGCGAGCGGGCAAAAGATAAATGGAAGCAGAGTTCGGTGGAAACCACTTTTCCCTCCATAAAGCGAGGAGCGCATGCCTCTGATGTGCCCTACCAGAGAGGAAAGAGAGGAAAGAGGGCCTTTCATTCAGCGTGAGGAGATCTGTCTCTTCTCCTTCGGCCGCTTCATTTCCCCCCTCGCCTTCACTCCTGGAGAGCATCTGAAGCCCATTCTCTCCCTCGCTTCCCCTCTCCATCACCCGCAAATATAACAACGTCTCTCTCCGTGAAAAAGACGAAAGACTCTTTGCTCCTAATTGTACCCAGCCGTCACAGAGACGAAAGAGGTGAGCAGACCGGGCGAGGAGAGGAGCGAAGAAAAAGGAGAGGAGAGGAGAGGAGAGGAGAGGAGAGGAGAGGAGAGGAGAGGAGAGGAGAGGAGAGGAGAGAGAGGCCGGGAAGAAGAGTCAAAGGAGAAGAGAAGAAAGGGGGAAATGAAAGATGTGTTTGTTCAGTACCACAGGCTGACACATCTCTCTTATCTCTTGCCCAGCCAAACCACATGCCCCTAGGCCACAAGGGGAGGGAGTGGAGAAAGATGAGGTGTAAGTGTGTGAGGGGGGGGCGTGGGCGTAGATTAAAATGCGTCTTTGCAGGATGCAGAAGATCATAAAAGAGACACATGCCATGCGTACTGTACGTAAAAGTTATTCAAGGTCAGGCAGCGATCCAGACAGAAATATAAAGACGGAGAGAAATGAACTGTGGACACTGAACAGATACATGGTGAGGCACTGACTTGAACCGAAAGGGGGCTTCTGCCTTGACCCGCAGCCCTCTCGCCCCCCTACGGCTTCCCAGTCGCCTGTTGACCACACACGCCGCCTGGCACGGCGCGGACGCCAACGCCACACGACACAGAGCCGCCGTCAAAGCCTCAGACACTCCAGCAGCGGGAGCCATCAGGCACGGCTGCGTGGAAGAAGAAAAAAATATCAAACAGTTTTGATTATACACAGGCATTCACTCCCTGGAAACAAAAGTGGACACAAATTGTGACTGTCAAACACCATTTTTGACCGCTACTGTATTTGGGGAAAGCTCTGTTTGGTTAGTTTTGTGTTACCGGCCGGAGAAGCCTGCCATGACATTAACATATAGCTAGAGGTTTGATTTGTTAAGTTGAATGGTGAGTTTAATGTACACAGTAGGATCCTGACTGGATGACCGAGGCGCTACATGTGTGTATGTGTGTGTGCATATGTGTGTGACTGGTCCCACATGTTCAACTCCCGCTGAACCATGCGTCCGATTCCCCTGTTTATTGACTGGAAACTGATACCTTTAAGGGCTTCATTCATGCTACATTACGTGAGGTAAATTCAATAGCCCAGGCATCATGGTTTGGTCATTCCCCTTCTTGCCCTGGGTGATTTTACATGTTGGATGTCTGCCTCTCTCTGCGTATCCCTTCACAGAAGCCATTCTGTTTCCCAGCGCTCTGCTGCACAGCCTCATTTCAGACAACACCTCCAGCTCAGGCCGCTATATGTTCCCAGAGGGCCGCTGAAGTTGGTTTTATTTTATTCAGTGTGAGTTTTACGTGGTTTTAATAGGCACAGAAATGTGCGGACTGTATCTGCTAGATCCCGATGTGTGACTCCACATTACTGGAGCACCATTAAATATAAACTCCTGGAAAGTGCGCTGCTTCTAGGAATAGATCCAAGTGTGTGTGCAATGTGTGCCTGTGTGACCAGCTATCTGCAGCTCACGGTGTGGATTTACAGCGTGCCTCCTGAGTATACTTCCGACCCATCTCGCACACACGCACACGCATTCGCTTACACACTCCCGGGTGCGGAAGGTGCGCTCTTTATCACTGTGACATTTTCATTTAACACGCAGCCCAAGAGCTCTTGCATTCATATCCATGTTTCCTGTGCCCCATGCTGAGGCACAATACCAACCACTTAACATTTAGCAATGGCAGATCAGCCCCCAAATTCTTCCACTTCCCAGCGCTTCCCTGGGAAAGCTCATTATTTATCTTTGATTTAGAGCGACAAGAGTTATGAAGGGACCACGGCCTGCTACCAAGAAACAAAGGAAGCATATGGGCTCACTGCTGGTTTATGGCGCACATTTAGGAACAGTTGTATCTGCCTGAACTTTAGTGTTGAGCTGCAGTGAATGCAAGTTATGAGCGGAGCCAAAAGGCATATGTGCAGAGAGGGGTTCCCAACGTGAGTATGGGGATTGAGACTCTTCTAAAGGCTCCCAAGATAAATCTGAGAGTTCACATGAAAAAAACACGTTTCTGTTGCATCAAATTACATGTATTTTTTTCTGGATTTTGGCTACTTTTTGTGAATTACTGAATACTTTTTAATACTTTTTTTGGCCCCTTAAAAACAATATATCTATATTTAATGATCTTCCTATGCCAGGTGGTCACAAATGGGGCTTTCATTACTGATTACTTTGTTGTTTTTTTGATTAATTGGGGGGAAAACACATTTTGTCCCAACAACAGTTAAGCTGCAACGATTAATCGATTAATCGATCAGTCGTCAACTCAAAGAATTAAATCAAATTTCATCGCCAACTACTTCAATAATCGATTAATCGGTTATCATGTGTAACAACCTCTGTAATCTCATTTAGCAACTTGTTAGCAACCGCCATTAGCTGTGGGACATTTAATGATGCATTTTGTCCTAGAGCAACATGGGTAATTATCTTAAGGCTGTGGTAACGACAGACTTTATTTCAGGCATTTAACTGAAAACCCATTCAAAAAACCCACTGACTTTCAGACGTGGGAACTGGGAGTGCAAAAATGCTAACTTATTTACGGGTTTTAGGACTCGTTACACTGTATTAGGCAAGCTATACTGCTTTCCCACCAAAATGAGCAGGTCTACATGGCTTTTTTAAACGCAGGGTCAACCCGCTAAAAATCGCCTATTGACCCCATTCCCACTTCCCACAGGCAAGGCAGCCCATCTGTGATTTTTATCTGAAGCGTTACGCTGTACGTCACATTTTGTGTCACAAATGCGCCAGAAACAATTCTAACAGAAGAGAAAACAACAATACACCCATTGTGAAAGAAGCGTCTGTGAAACGGTGGATAAATTATTTTGAGCGTCACAACCCCTGCGAAATGACTCGCTTCACATCACAATTTGAGCCATTCGGTCCAATAACATTTGGAAAGTCTAGAAGAGCGCTAAATTATTTTATCCCCACTGAAGTTAGCCGGGCACTAAACCGTTAGTTAGCCAGCCCGGTCGGCGGGCATTTTCATAGTCGGTATTTTGAGCTTTTTTTTTTTTTAGCCTGCCTCTAACCAAACCCTCAGGGCCGGCTCTAGGCATAAGCGATATAGGCGGTCGCCTAGAGCACCATCTGCTGGAGGGGCACCGCCAGTCACCCTCGAGGGAGAAAAAAACAAAAACCAATAATAATTTTCGATGCCTATTGGCGCCCTCCCTTCGTGTTCTGTCTTGAAAATAATAAATATTAACAAAATAAAGAAACAGATAAACAATGACATGTTTCTGACTTGCGGTGCTGAGTCACGTGACGCGTGGTCATTGGCTGCGCACCGCAGAGGGTCAGATGTGTGTCACAGAGTTCAGGTCACGTCACGTCAAGTGACGGACAGGTTATGTTTTGATATTATGCGAGATGAAACGGCCGTCAAAGCCCTCGGGTGCGCTGTACCGAAAGAGAAGAAAAGAGGAGGAGAAGAAGAAGTCGCAATATGAAGGTAACATTATGTCATCTTTTTTTAAATGCCGTTTTGTGTGAAGACGTTTCATTTGTATTAGCTTGCTAGCTAGGTTGAAATAAAGCAACGCTGGCTTAACACGCTAGACAATGACACTGATAGCTACTAAGAAGGATAAATGAATCATGAATCAAAGTAGAGGCCGCAGGTTGTGTTGTTTATTGTGAAATGGTCCACAGCACTCTCTGAAGCATGTAAGTTTAGCCAATTGTTTGTGGTCTCTTACGCACTGCTATGTTGTTGTTGTTATGATTATTATTATCATTATTGTTGTTGTTGTTGTTATGATTATTATTATCATTATTGTTGTTGTTGTTGTGACTGAATGGCACAAGCTTGTTAGCAATTAGAGTACATTTAGGTTTTAAGCAAATAAAATAAAGTTTATTTGTACAGTACCTACTTTATATCAAACCTTATTAATTAATTTATTAGAAGAAGTAGAATGACACAACAAACTTAACAGTATGGATGTACTCTATGTTTGAACACAGCTACAAGTCAGGCATCATGCAGCAGCAGCGCTACCACATCAACCACACCACCCACCTCTGAAAGTCAGCTTGAAGCAGGTGAGTTATGTAATTGCATGTTACAGCTGCAGTCACATTACTGAACAATACTATGGTTATTCATAATTTATGCTTCAGATGTGTTTATTGCCTGATGTGCTGTTATCTGTAAATCACTGTGTGACCTTACTGAAGGATTAATAGGTGTCTAGGCACTTGTCATTTAATGACACAATAGATGCCTTTGCTGCAAGGAAGTCCAGGCATGTAGAATTTAGTTGAAATTTAGTTGAAACACATGCTGGAAAGAGTGACTTGAAAGTTCATTGTTGTTGTTCAAATAAAACTGTTGTGAGTGTTCAGATGGTTCAGATTTTGTCATTCAATTGTATGATGGTGTTCTTTTCTTTTTTGGGGGCACCAGATGGGCTAGAGCTGGCCCTGCAAACGCTGACCCCAGATCTGAAAAAGTGTGCATACAAAGGGGTGCCAGCACGCTCCAAACAGCCCGAAACACGCTCCTAAACACCCCCTGGAGGAACAATTGAAAAATTTTGCCCCTGACACTTTTTGTGGTCTGACTTTGTTATATACTGCATTTTATTCATAATATTGATTGTAACACAGTTTTATTTTGAAAAATCATAGATTCCATAGCTGGTCTAGCATGATGTTATAGCAATGATATGAAGTTACATCTTATTACCACAAGATGGCACCACATGCTTTCCCTTTGAGCATGTCCAAAGACTTATAAGTCCATGGTAAGATCCTTATAGGGGCCTGCACAGATGTGGTTTACATGCACAGGTGTTTATTTCATTCATTCATATAAAGTACTGGTATGGCCCCACTGACTGGTAAATTATTATATATGATATAATTATATTATTAATACTTACTGATTAAAAGCATGGTTGCATCATTCAAACCTCATTCAAACAGTTTGAATGATGGTTCCATTCTGTGGCTTTGATCTAGTAAAGGATCGAAGATGAACGACAACAGATTAAAGCCACGGAATGGAACCAACCTTTAGAACTCTGCGAGAGTTTAAAAGGCAGGTCTAATATTCAAACCTTCACACAAGTGACCACATTGGAGTAGGATCAACCAGACAATCTTCTATAGACCACAGTCTACGGCAGATAGCTACAACTTTGCTTCACTGAACACTTCGAGGCCATTTCAACTTTGTTTACCACGATAACTGAAATGTATCGACAGAACAACCCGAGAAACGGCCCAAGAAACATGGAGCAAGTGGTTCACGCTGGTCCTCAGGGCCGCCCAGTATCTCACCAGAATGAGGGTCCCTTTGACTTCATAGAGAATCCAGCTAAACGCTGGGCAATGGAGAAAAAGGCTATGGGCTTCAAGATCCACAACCTCAAGTATCAGCTCAACAGACTTGAGGGTATTATGGAACTCAGGGAGAAAGCGTTCAAGGTCGAGTACAAAAACAAGTACGAGACCATCGCATCTCATGAGGCCCAGATCTCAAACTTGAAGACCGATCTCCAATTCCAGATGGCGCAGTTGGATAGCCTCCAGCACCGGAGCAATCAGGAGAAGGAAGACATGGCAGCAAGACTGGAGGTAGAAAAACAGAAGCTGTCTGAGCAAAACGATCAGATGCTCCAGCTAAAGCTCGACAACCAGAAGAGTGTTCTGCTCCAGATCGACCTGCAGAAGAAGGTGAAGCAGTTGGAGCAGGAGCTCCAAAAGAAGGACGATGTAATCCTGGATCTCGGGAAGGAGAACATGACTCTCTCTCACAAGCTCACGGAGACCACAAACCAGCTGACAAACAACAAAGCTGAATTTCTCCAGAGCAAACAGGCTTGGCAGACAAAATATAAAGCTCTGCAGGAGAATTTCAGCGAGCTGGAGGACAAAGAACAGAGCTGGAAGACGAGAGTAGAACAGGTGGAGGAAACAAACCAAGAGGTAGAGGAAACAAATGAGGAGCAAAAGGAAGGTAAAACGGATAAGAAGATCAGGAAGAAAGAAAAAAAAGGAATGAAAATGAAACAAAAACAAGAGATGGGAGACCTGAAAAGGAAACAAGAAGAAGAGAAAGAGGACCTGAAAGCTAAACAAAAGCTGGAAAAGCATCAGGAAAAGGAGATGAAAAAGAAAGAAAAACAGATGAAGGCGGAGCTCCAAAAGAGAGCAAAGGAGGAGAAAAAAGAAATGAAAAGAAAATCTCCCTCCTCCCGTCCTCGGATCACTTTGCCTTCATTCCTCCGTCCTCGCTCCACCCTCTCCCCCTCGACCTCATCCTCACCCCCCTCTTCCCACCTGCCTCCATCTCTCTCTTAACCCCACCCTGTCTCCTAATCCTTTCCGATTTCCACCCCCGTCCCCCCCATTTACTTGACAGTGGCTCAGCAATCAACCTCACACAGAAGGGTTTTCTCCTGGTGCTCAGGTTTCCTCCCACAATGAAATAAATATTTCATTTAAAAAAACATTAAATTGCTGTCCACTGTCTCAACTTGACTTGACTTGCCCAAGAAAAAGTGACTTGAGACTCGGACCAAATGACTTGAGTCGAAGCAAGTCATTTGGTCTCAGGTCAAGTTAGGTCAAGTCAAGTCAAGTCAAGTATGTCTGTGTGGGTTTTCCCCTGGTGCTCAGGTTCCCACAATAAATTAAATTTGCAAATAAAATGTTTTAATTAGATATATATTATATTCTGTCACATTCATCCTTTTAAAAGTGTAACCTCAATGTAGCACTGTAGATGTTTACAGATAGCTAGGACCAGAGTCTGGGTTCAGAGGAGCAGTTTATAGCTCGACACAAGAATAACAACCTAACACATACATCTGTCGCTTAAATCCCCTAAACGTAATAAAACAAGATCTCTGAACAGTATTTAGTATGTCTGAATAAGATTTAATATGTGTCAATAAATAGTATGCCAAATGCAGCATGCCAAACAATGGCTGGATGTCCTGCTGCATTGCCCAACTATATGTTCCATTGATGTAGATCTAATATATTAACAATCTAGATTTTTTAATTCACCGATTGCATAATTTGTGTCAATTAAACAGTGTTATGACAATATTTTCACCTTGTAATTACACATTACAATGACTGTATACAATGAATGACTATGTGTATATATACAAATACCAGAGGTGGAAAAAGTACTAAAATATTGTACTCAAGTAAAAGTACCAATACTTTGATGAAATATTACTCAAGTACAAGTGAAATTACCTGTCTGAAAATCTACTCAAGTAAAAAGTAGTTCATTTAAAATTTACTTTAAGTAAAAGTTACTTAGTTACATTTACAAAACAATAAAACCAGGGCATGTAGTGAAAACAGGACAAGGGGTCATAAATCCAAAACTATTTTGTTTTTAATTAAAGAAAAGTCGATACACATGTAAGTGCAATAACAACATAAAACATGTCAAGTTGTCAACACAGGACATTTAAGACCCTTGGAAAGGTATAATGTGCAACTTTTAGTTCAGACCATCCCATAAAACGTTTTCAAACAATACATTAATTGAAAGTGCCATAAATTGTTAGTTCTGAGTGTCATCCTTCTTTTCTTCAAACACATCAACAACAACGTCAGTCATCAAATCAAATCAAGTCATCATAAATTACCAAAATAAAAATAAAATCTATTTGTCAGGGACATATTCTGATGGCAGGCTGCGCGCTTAATATCTAATGATAAAACATGTTTAAATAAACTTCTTACTTGTTAAGAACTCAATGGCAGCTGCTATAAACTTAAAAACTTAAAATGGCCCTGTCCGACTGTATGTCTGCATAAAAGATATTTGCTTAAGAGCATTAGTCTACAAACTTCTTGTTAAGTTTGAGCAGCAGTTGATTTTCAAAGTTAGTTGCGCTCATCCTTGCTCACTTTGCAGTGAACAGTAATCCAGCACAACTGAAAAGCCGCTCACAAGCAGCTGAGGCAGGCAGCCCCGTGTTGAGTTTCAGAGAGAGTTGTTTGATATTTGGAAAGGAGTTCAGCAGATCCATTTTGTCTGAGGCACAGGCTAGGTACCCTTCCAACTCCCCTGTACCTTCTGACCTTCTGGACTTCATTGAGGAGAAGAAATCATCTTCATCTGATGAATGTTGTCCAACTGGGTTTGGTGCTGGTGAATTTGGGGTTGGAGATCATGGTGAAAAGTTAAAAAAAAGGGCAAATGCCCAGGAAGCGATGGTTTTACAGGTGAATTTTATAAAGAATTTAGCAAAGAATTATTGTCGGTTTTGGTGAGAGCCTTCAATTGGGCATTAAATCACGGTCAGTGGACAAATACGTGTCGTAACTCCATAGTTACAGTCATACATAAAGAAGGGAAAGACCCTACAAGTTGTGGATCCTATAGACCAATAACTTTATTAAATGTGGATCAGAAGCTGCTAAGCAGCATCATAGCAAATAGATTATCAAAGATCATCCCACTCATTATAGACCCTGACCAAACTGGTTTTATTCCAGATAGATATTTATCAGATAACGTAAGACGAACATTGAATATAATAGACTTCTCAAAGAAAATGAACATCCAAACGCTGATTCTTACTCTAGATGCCGAAAAGGCCTTCGACGGGGTGTCATGGCCTTTTATATTTGAAACCTGTAGCAAATTTGGTTTTCATGACACCTTTATCAAATGGCTTCAGGCTATGTATAGTAGTTCAAAAGCACAGATCAGAGTAAATGGGACTCTCTCTGACAGTTTCGAATTACAACGGGGAACAAGACAGGGAGATCCTCTATCCCCTCTAATCTTTGCAATTTGCATTGAACTCCTGGCAGTATGTATTAGAGCAACTAATGAAATTGAGGGTGTGAAAGTAGCAGAGCAATCTCATAAACTGGCTTTATATGATGATGACGTGGTTTTATATCTTACAAACCTAGAAAAATCACTACCAGCTCTTATGCAGGTTATTGATAACTATAGTAATGTGTCAGGATAAAAACTAAATATACAGAAGTGTTAAGCAATGGCTCTAGGAGCCCCAGTAAGCAGAGAGGTGAAGAGTAACTACCTATGGCAGTGGGGCAGGGATAGAATTAAATACCTGGGAATTGTACTACCAGAGAATAACAAATTACTGTACCAGTTAAATTACAAAGGCTTGGAAGCACATGTTAGACAGGATATGAATAGGTGGAAATTAGCCATATGGTCCTTGGGTAGAAGAATAGATGCAATTAGAATGAATGTACTCCCCCGTTTCTTATTTTTATTCCAGACAATACCACTATATATATGTGCAAACCCTTTCAAAACCTGGGATACAATGATTGGTAAATTTATATGGGATGATAAGAAACCCAGAGTTAAAATGAAGACCTTGAAAGTGGCCAAAGAGAAGGGGGGACTTGCTCTCCCAAACTTGAAGCACTATTATATGGCAGTGCAAATGCAGCACATACGCACTTGGTTAAATCATAACTCAGAAGCAAAGTAGAGAACAATAGAGATGTTTATGTGTCATGGTCCAATAAAAACGATTCCTTTTTGCACAGAATACCAACGAAAAGTACCAGTAAAAGATAATATATCACTTAGAAATACTCTAGAAATTTGGGCTAGAATCAAAAATGCTGTTGAAATAAAGAAAGACTTATTGGCTCTGAGAGAGATAAAAGAAGACCCCGAATTCATGCCTAACAAAACTGATGAAGCCTTTGACATTTGGGCACAAAGGGATTGACCATTTTTGGACAGTGTTTAAATGAGAAGGGAATAATACCATTTGAATCTTTAAGCAAAGAGTATCATTTGCCGCATTCCCACTTCTTCCGATACTTACAAATAAGAAGTTATTTCCAAAATAGTGAAATAAAAAACAAGACCAGCAGAGACTTACATCCACTGGTGCAATTTTTGATAAAGAATTATGATAAAACTAAAGTTCCACATCAAATCTCGGCTGTATATACCATTTTGGAAAATAACTGTAAACATCAAGATACAAAGTCAAAACTGAAATGGGAAGAAGAATTGAATATAGGCATATCAGAGGAGAGCTGGAAGGAAATGAATCAGAACATTCATACAACTACTGTATCGCCGTATTGGAGAGAATATGCATGGAAAATACAATCACGATACTTCATAACACCGGTGCAGCAAGCTAAATATAATAATAAAATATCATCAAGCTGCTGGAGGGGATGTGGCGAATCATACGCTAATGTTCATATATTCTGGTCATGTCCCATCTGCAAATATTCTGAAAAAGGTACAGAAAGAAATCAGTCACATTTTAAGATGTGCTGTTCAACTAAATACAGACTATATGCTGCTAGGAAGGACCATAGAAACACCTCACGATGAAAATGATAACTATTTGCTTAGGGTGCTGCGTATAACTGCTCCAAAACAAATCACCAGACACTGGCTTCAGAAAACCCCGCCCACAATAGAAAAATGGAGCGACACCATTCGACAGGTACATCAAATGGAGTATATAACATATAAAATGAGGGGCAACCTCAAATTATATGAGATAAGATGGGCCAAGTGGTCAACCTACTACAATTAATTTAATCATAATGTGTTTATTGTAGCTGTGATTATCCTATTTGTTTGTTGTATTTATTTTTTTTTTTTTTTCATTATGCGGTTATGCTGTTTATGTTGTTGTTGCTGTTTTGTGTTTTCTTTTCTTTTTCATGTGTATGTTGTTGCTGTTATGTTGTCCATGTTGTTGTTGCTGTTATGTGCTTTCTTTTTCATGTGTACATGTGAATGTACAAACACGTGGTGACTTTAAAAATAAAGTATAAAAAAAAAAGAATTTGGGGTTGGATGGACTCTCTTTGCTTGATTGAAAGCCATCAGCTTAGATGGATGTTTCCTCTGAGAAGAAAGAAAAGGTTTTCATCAGTAAATCAATCAATGTGGTAGTCATTAAACACAATGAAATTAAAACATTGATAGATAAGAGGTTTTCTATTTCTATACTCATCACATTTTGTCTATTGCATTTCATAAAGGACTATTCTTGCTAACAGATTCCTGAACATATGAAAATCAATAAAACAGTTTAAGATACATATTAGTAAACATCAGTTTGTAGTCTGAGATATTTTTATGCCGACTCTCTTAGCCTACTGCAGTCTTAGTGACATCTGACAGTAGACATTGCTCTGGGGTAGCAAAGCAGCAGCAACAACAACAAAAACTTGGATTTTCCTAAAAGATGTCTCGTTTGTTGCCCCATTGTTGCTCCCATCCTCAACACAGTCAGATTTCTCTGTGTCTGTCCCTCCAATGACTACACTCTGCTCTTGGAAACTGAAAGAGTGCTGAGTGCCCGAAAACACGCTCCTAAACACCCCCTGGAGGAACAATTGAAAAATTTTACCCCTGACACTTAGTCAGATTTCACCTCTGATCCTTCCCATTCACTTTGCAAGCCTGCCTCTAACCAAACCCTGACCCCAGATCCGAAAAAGTGTCCGTACAGAGGGGTGCCAGCACGCTCCAAACGGCCCGAAACACGCTCCTAAACACCCCCTGGAGGAACAATTGAAAAATTTTACCCCTGACACTTAGTCAGATTTCACCTCTGATCCTTCCCATTCACTTTGCAAGCCTGCCTCTAACCAAACCCTGACCCCAGATCCGAAAAAGTGTCCGTACAGAGGGGTGCCAGCACGCTCCAAACAGCCCGAAACACGCTCCTAAACACCCCCTGGAGGAAATGTTGAAAAGTTGACATTGACACTTAGTCAAATTTCACCTTCCATCCATCCCATTCACTTTGCAGGCCTGCCTCCAACCCTGACCCAAGATTTGAAACAGTGTCCGTACAGAGGGGTGCCAGCACGCTCCAAACGGCCCGAAACACGCTCCTAAACATGCCCTGGAGGAAGGATGTTGAAAAGTTGACATTGACACTTAGTCAAATTTCAGCTTCCCATCCATCCCATTCACTTTGCAGGCCTGCCCTCCAACCCTGACCCAAGATTTGAAAAAGTGTCCGTACAGAGGGGTGCAGCACGCTCCAAACGGCCCGAAACACGCTCCTAAACACCCCCTGGAGGAACGTGATGTTGAAAAGTTGACATTGACACTTAGTCAAATTTCACCTTCCCATCCATCCCATTCACTTTGCAGCCTCCACCAACCCTGACCCAAGATTTGAAAAAGTGTCCGTACAGAGGGGTGCCAGCACGCTCCAAACGGCCCGAAACACGCTCCTAAACATGCCCTGGAGGAAGGATGTTGAAAAGTTGACATTGACACTTAGTCAAATTTCACCTTCCCATCCATCCCATTCACTTTGCAGGCCTGCCTCCAACCCTGACCCAAGATTTGAAAAAGTGTCCGTACAGAGGGGTGCCAGCACGCTCCAAACGGCCCGAAACACGCTCCTAAACATGCCCTGGAGGAAGGATTGTTGAAAAGTTGACATTGACACTTAGTCAAATTTCACCTTCCCATCCATCCCATTCACTTTGCAGGCTGCCTCCAACCCTGACCCAAGATTTGAAAAAGTGTCCGTACAGAGGGGTGCCAGCACGCTCCAAACGGCCCGAAACACGCTCCTAAACAGCCCCCTGGAGGAAGGATGTTGAAAAGTTGACATTGACACTTAGTCAAATTTCACCTTCCCATCCATCCCATTCACTTTGCAGGCCTGCCTCCAACCCTGACCCAAGATTTGAAAAAGTGTCCGTACAGAGGGGTGCCAGCACGCTCCAAACGGCCCGAAACACGCTCCTAAACATGCCCTGGAGGAAGGATGTTGAAAAGTTGACATTGACACTTAGTCAAATTTCACCTTCCCATCCATCCCATTCACTTTGCAGGCCTGCCTCCAACCCTGACCCAAGATTTGAAAAAGTGTCCGTACAGAGGGGTGCCAGCACGCTCCAAACGGCCCGAAACACGCTCCTAAACATGCCCTGGAGGAAGGATGTTGAAAAGTTGACATTGACACTTAGTCAAATTTCACCTTCCCATCCATCCCATTCACTTTGCAGCCTCCAACCCTGACCCAAGATTTGAAAAAGTGTCCGTACAGAGGGGTGCCAGCACGCTCCAAACGGCCCGAAACACGCTCCTAAACATGCCCTGGAGGAAGGATGTTGAAAAGTTGACATTGACACTTAGTCAAATTTCACCTTCCCATCCATCCCATTCACTTTGCAGGCCTGCCTCCAACCCCGACCCAAGATTTGAAAAAGTGTCCGTACAGAGGGGTGCCAGCACGCTCCAAACGGCCCGAAACACGCTCCTAAACATGCCCTGGAGGAAGGATGTTGAAAAGTTGACATTGACACTTAGTCAAATTTCACCTTCCCATCCATCCCATTCACTTTGCAGCCTCCAACCCTGACCCAAGATTTGAAAAAGTGTCCGTACAGAGGGGTGCCAGCACGCTCCAAACGGCCCGAAACACGCTCCTAAACATGCCCTGGAGGAAGGATGTTGAAAAGTTGACATTGACACTTAGTCAAATTTCACCTTCCCATCCATCCCATTCACTTTGCAGGCCTGCCTCCAACCCCGACCCAAGATTTGAAAAAGTGTCCGTACAGAGGGGTGCCAGCACGCTCCAAACGGCCCGAAACACGCTCCTAAACATGCCCTGGAGGAAGGATGTTGAAAAGTTGACATTGACACTTAGTCAAATTTCACCTTCCCATCCATCCCATTCACTTTGCAGGCCTGCCTCCAACCCCGACCCAAGATTTGAAAAAGTGTCCGTACAGAGGGGTGCCAGCACGCTCCAAACGGCCCGAAACACGCTCCTAAACATGCCCTGGAGGAAGGATGTTGAAAAGTTGACATTGACACTTAGTCAAATTTCACCTTCCCATCCATCCCATTCACTTTGCAGCCTCCAACCCTGACCCAAGATTTGAAAAAGTGTCCGTACAGAGGGGTGCCAGCACGCTCCAAACGGCCCGAAACACGCTCCTAAACATGCCCTGGAGGAAGGATGTTGAAAAGTTGACATTGACACTTAGTCAAATTTCACCTTCCCATCCATCCCATTCACTTTGCAGGCTGCCTGCCCCAACCCCGACCCAAGATTTGAAAAAGTGTCCGTACAGAGGGGTGCCAGCACGCTCCAAACGGCCCGAAACACGCTCCTAAACATGCCCTGGAGGAAGGATGTTGAAAAGTTGACATTGACACTTAGTCAAATTTCACCTTCCCATCCATCCCATTCACTTTGCAGCCTCCAACCCTGACCCAAGATTTGAAAAAGTGTCCGTACAGAGGGGTGCCAGCACGCTCCAAACGGCCCGAAACATGCTCCTAAACATGCCCTGGAGGAAGGATGTTGAAAAGTTGACATTGACACTTAGTCAAATTTCACCTTCCCATCCATCCCATTCACTTTGCAGCCTCCAACCCTGACCCAAGATTTGAAAAAGTGTCCGTACAGAGGGGTGCCAGCACGCTCCAAACGGCCCGAAACACGCTCCTAAACATGCCCTGGAGGAAGGATGTTGAAAAGTTGACATTGACACTTAGTCAAATTTCACCTTCCCATCCATCCCATTCACTTTGCAGGCCTGCCTCCAACCCCGACCCAAGATTTGAAAAAGTGTCCGTACAGAGGGGTGCCAGCACGCTCCAAACGGCCCGAAACACGCTCCTAAACATGCCCTGGAGGAAGGATGTTGAAAAGTTGACATTGACACTTAGTCAAATTTCACCTTCCCATCCATCCCATTCACTTTGCAGCCTCCAACCCTGACCCAAGATTTGAAAAAGTGTCCGTACAGAGGGGTGCCAGCACGCTCCAAACGGCCCGAAACATGCTCCTAAACATGCCCTGGAGGAAGGATGTTGAAAAGTTGACATTGACACTTAGTCAAATTTCACCTTCCCATCCATCCCATTCACTTTGCAGGCCTGCCTCCAACCCTGACCCAAGATTTGAAAAAGTGTCCGTACAGAGGGGTGCCAGCACGCTCCAAACGGCCCGAAACACGCTCCTAAACACCCCCTGGAGGAAGGATGTTGAAAAGTTGACATTGACACTTAGTCAAATTTCACCTTCCCATCCATCCCATTCACTTTGCAGCCTCCAACCCTGACCCAAGATTTGAAAAAGTGTCCGTACAGAGGGGTGCCAGCACGCTCCAAACGGCCCGAAACACGCTCCTAAACATGCCCTGGAGGAAGGATGTTGAAAAGTTGACATTGACACTTAGTCAAATTTCACCTTCCCATCCATCCCATTCACTTTGCAGGCCTGCCTCCAACCCTGACCCAAGATTTGAAAAAGTGTCCGTACAGAGGGGTGCCAGCACGCTCCAAACGGCCCGAAACACGCTCCTAAACACCCCCTGGAGGAAGGATGTTGAAAAGTTGACATTGACACTTAGTCAAATTTCACCTTCCCATCCATCCCATTCACTTTGCAGCCTCCAACCCTGACCCAAGATTTGAAAAAGTGTCCGTACAGAGGGGTGCCAGCACGCTCCAAACGGCCCGAAACACGCTCCTAAACATGCCCTGGAGGAAGGATGTTGAAAAGTTGACATTGACACTTAGTCAAATTTCACCTTCCCATCCATCCCATTCACTTTGCAGCCTCCAACCCTGACCCAAGATTTGAAAAAGTGTCCGTACAGAGGGGTGCCAGCACGCTCCAAACGGCCCGAAACACGCTCCTAAACATGCCCTGGAGGAAGGATGTTGAAAAGTTGACATTGACACTTAGTCAAATTTCACCTTCCCATCCATCCCATTCACTTTGCAGCCTCCAACCCTGACCCAAGATTTGAAAAAGTGTCCGTACAGAGGGGTGCCAGCACGCTCCAAACGGCCCGAAACACGCTCCTAAACATGCCCTGGAGGAAGGATGTTGAAAAGTTGACATTGACACTTAGTCAAATTTCACCTTCCCATCCATCCCATTCACTTTGCAGGCCTGCCTCCAACCCCGACCCAAGATTTGAAAAAGTGTCCGTACAGAGGGGTGCCAGCACGCTCCAAACGGCCCGAAACACGCTCCTAAACATGCCCTGGAGGAAGGATGTTGAAAAGTTGACATTGACACTTAGTCAAATTTCACCTTCCATCCATCCCATTCACTTTGCAGGCCTGCCTCCAACCCCGACCCAAGATTTGAAAAAGTGTCCGTACAGAGGGGTGCCAGCACGCTCCAAACGGCCCGAAACACGCTCCTAAACATGCCCTGGAGGAAGGATGTTGAAAAGTTGACATTGACACTTAGTCAAATTTCACCTTCCCATCCATCCCATTCACTTTGCAGCCTCCAACCCTGACCCAAGATTTGAAAAAGTGTCCGTACAGAGGGGTGCCAGCACGCTCCAAACGGCCCGAAACACGCTCCTAAACACCCCCTGGAGGAAGGATGTTGAAAAGTTGACATTGACACTTAGTCAAATTTCACCTTCCCATCCATCCCATTCACTTTGCAGGCCTGCCTCCAACCCCGACCCAAGATTTGAAAAAGTGTCCGTACAGAGGGGTGCCAGCACGCTCCAAACGGCCCGAAACACGCTCCTAAACATGCCCTGGAGGAAGGATGTTGAAAAGTTGACATTGACACTTAGTCAAATTTCACCTTCCCATCCATCCCATTCACTTTGCAGGCCTGCCTCCAACCCCGACCCAAGATTTGAAAAAGTGTCCGTACAGAGGGGTGCCAGCACGCTCCAAACGGCCCCGAAACACGCTCCTAAACATGCCCTGGAGGAAGGATGTTGAAAAGTTGACATTGACACTTAGTCAAATTTCACCTTCCCATCCATCCCATTCACTTTGCAGCCTCCAACCCTGACCCAAGATTTGAAACAGTGTCCGTACAGAGGGGTGCCAGCACGCTCCAAACGGCCCGAAACACGCTCCTAAACATGCCCTGGAGGAAGGATGTTGAAAAGTTGACATTGACACTTAGTCAAATTTCAGCTTCCCATCCATCCCATTCACTTTGCAGGCCTGCCTCCAACCCTGACCCAAGATTTGAAAAAGTGTCCGTACAGAGGGGTGCCAGCACGCTCCAAACGGCCCCGAAACACGCTCCTAAACACCCCCTGGAGGAAGGATGTTGAAAAGTTGACATTGACACTTAGTCAAATTTCACCTTCCCATCCATCCCATTCACTTTGCAGCCTCCAACCCTGACCCAAGATTTGAAAAAGTGTCCGTACAGAGGGGTGCCAGCACGCTCCAAACGGCCCGAAACACGCTCCTAAACATGCCCCTGGAGGAAGGATGTTGAAAAGTTGACATTGACACTTAGTCAAATTTCACCTTCCCATCCATCCCATTCACTTTGCAGCCTCCAACCCTGACCCAAAATTTGAAAAAGTGTCCGTACAGAGGGGTGCCAGCACGCTCCAAACGGCCCGAAACACGCCTCCTAAACATGCCCTGGAGGAAGGATGTTGAAAAGTTGACATTGACACTTAGTCAAATTTCACCTTCCCATCCATCCCATTCACTTTGCAGGCCTGCCTCCAACCCTGACCCAAGATTTGAAACAGTGTCCGTACAGAGGGGTGCCAGCACGCTCCAAACGGCCCGAAACACGCTCCTAAACATGCCCTGGAGGAAGGATGTTGAAAAGTTGACATTGACACTTAGTCAAATTTCAGCTTCCCATCCATCCCATTCACTTTGCAGGCCTGCCTCCAACCCTGACCCAAGATTTGAAAAAGTGTCCGTACAGAGGGGTGCCAGCACGCTCCAAACGGCCCGAAACACGCTCCTAAACACCCCCTGGAGGAAGGATGTTGAAAAGTTGACATTGACACTTAGTCAAATTTCACCTTCCCATCCATCCCATTCACTTTGCAGGCCTCCAACCCTGACCCAAGATTTGAAAAAGTGTCCGTACAGAGGGGTGCCAGCACGCTCCAAACGGCCCGAAACACGCTCCTAAACATGCCCTGGAGGAAGGATGTTGAAAAGTTGACATTGACACTTAGTCAAATTTCACCTTCCCATCCATCCCATTCACTTTGCAGGCCTGCCTCCAACCCTGACCCAAGATTTGAAAAAGTGTCCGTACAGAGGGGTGCCAGCACGCTCCAAACGGCCCGAAACACGCTCCTAAACATGCCCTGGAGGAAGGATGTTGAAAAGTTGACATTGACACTTAGTCAAATTTCACCTTCCCATCCATCCCATTCACTTTGCAGGCCTGCCTCCAACCCTGACCCAAGATTTGAAAAAGTGTCCGTACAGAGGGGTGCCAGCACGCTCCAAACGGCCCGAAACACGCTCCTAAACACCCCCTGGAGGAAGGATGTTGAAAAGTTGACATTGACACTTAGTCAAATTTCACCTTCCCATCCATCCCATTCACTTTGCAGCCTCCAACCCTGACCCAAGATTTGAAAAAGTGTCCGTACAGAGGGGTGCCAGCACGCTCCAAACGGCCCGAAACACGCTCCTAAACATGCCCTGGAGGAAGGATGTTGAAAAGTTGACATTGACACTTAGTCAAATTTCACCTTCCCATCCATCCCATTCACTTTGCAGGCCTGCCTCCAACCCTGACCCAAGATTTGAAAAAGTGTCCGTACAGAGGGGTGCCAGCACGCTCCAAACGGCCCGAAACACGCTCCTAAACATGCCCTGGAGGAAGGATGTTGAAAAGTTGACATTGACACTTAGTCAAATTTCACCTTCCCATCCATCCCATTCACTTTGCAGCCTCCAACCCTGACCCAAGATTTGAAAAAGTGTCCGTACAGAGGGGTGCCAGCACGCTCCAAACGGCCCGAAACACGCTCCTAAACATGCCCTGGAGGAAGGATGTTGAAAAGTTGACATTGACACTTAGTCAAATTTCACCTTCCCATCCATCCCATTCACTTTGCAGGCCTGCCTCCAACCCCGACCCAAGATTTGAAAAAGTGTCCGTACAGAGGGGTGCCAGCACGCTCCAAACGGCCCGAAACACGCTCCTAAACATGCCCTGGAGGAAGGATGTTGAAAAGTTGACATTGACACTTAGTCAAATTTCACCTTCCCATCCATCCCATTCACTTTGCAGCCTCCAACCCTGACCCAAGATTTGAAAAAGTGTCCGTACAGAGGGGTGCCAGCACGCTCCAAACGGCCCGAAACACGCTCCTAAACATGCCCTGGAGGAAGGATGTTGAAAAGTTGACATTGACACTTAGTCAAATTTCACCTTCCCATCCATCCCATTCACTTTGCAGGCCTGCCTCCAACCCCGACCCAAGATTTGAAAAAGTGTCCGTACAGAGGGGTGCCAGCACGCTCCAAACGGCCCGAAACACGCTCCTAAACATGCCCTGGAGGAAGGATGTTGAAAAGTTGACATTGACACTTAGTCAAATTTCACCTTCCCATCCATCCCATTCACTTTGCAGGCCTGCCTCCAACCCCGACCCAAGATTTGAAAAAGTGTCCGTACAGAGGGGTGCCAGCACGCTCCAAACGGCCCGAAACACGCTCCTAAACATGCCCTGGAGGAAGGATGTTGAAAAGTTGACATTGACACTTAGTCAAATTTCACCTTCCCATCCATCCCATTCACTTTGCAGCCTCCAACCCTGACCCAAGATTTGAAAAAGTGTCCGTACAGAGGGGTGCCAGCACGCTCCAAACGGCCCGAAACACGCTCCTAAACATGCCCTGGAGGAAGGATGTTGAAAAGTTGACATTGACACTTAGTCAAATTTCACCTTCCCATCCATCCCATTCACTTTGCAGGCCTGCCTCCAACCCCGACCCAAGATTTGAAAAAGTGTCCGTACAGAGGGGTGCCAGCACGCTCCAAACGGCCCGAAACACGCTCCTAAACATGCCCTGGAGGAAGGATGTTGAAAAGTTGACATTGACACTTAGTCAAATTTCACCTTCCCATCCATCCCATTCACTTTGCAGCCTCCAACCCTGACCCAAGATTTGAAAAAGTGTCCGTACAGAGGGGTGCCAGCACGCTCCAAACGGCCCGAAACATGCTCCTAAACATGCCCTGGAGGAAGGATGTTGAAAAGTTGACATTGACACTTAGTCAAATTTCACCTTCCCATCCATCCCATTCACTTTGCAGCCTCCAACCCTGACCCAAGATTTGAAAAAGTGTCCGTACAGAGGGGTGCCAGCACGCTCCAAACGGCCCGAAACACGCTCCTAAACATGCCCTGGAGGAAGGATGTTGAAAAGTTGACATTGACACTTAGTCAAATTTCACCTTCCCATCCATCCCATTCACTTTGCAGGCCTGCCTCCAACCCCGACCCAAGATTTGAAAAAGTGTCCGTACAGAGGGGTGCCAGCACGCTCCAAACGGCCCGAAACACGCTCCTAAACATGCCCTGGAGGAAGGATGTTGAAAAGTTGACATTGACACTTAGTCAAATTTCACCTTCCCATCCATCCCATTCACTTTGCAGCCTCCAACCCTGACCCAAGATTTGAAAAAGTGTCCGTACAGAGGGGTGCCAGCACGCTCCAAACGGCCCGAAACATGCTCCTAAACATGCCCTGGAGGAAGGATGTTGAAAAGTTGACATTGACACTTAGTCAAATTTCACCTTCCCATCCATCCCATTCACTTTGCAGGCCTGCCTCCAACCCTGACCCAAGATTTGAAAAAGTGTCCGTACAGAGGGGTGCCAGCACGCTCCAAACGGCCCGAAACACGCTCCTAAACACCCCCTGGAGGAAGGATGTTGAAAAGTTGACATTGACACTTAGTCAAATTTCACCTTCCCATCCATCCCATTCACTTTGCAGCCTCCAACCCTGACCCAAGATTTGAAAAAGTGTCCGTACAGAGGGGTGCCAGCACGCTCCAAACGGCCCGAAACACGCTCCTAAACATGCCCTGGAGGAAGGATGTTGAAAAGTTGACATTGACACTTAGTCAAATTTCACCTTCCCATCCATCCCATTCACTTTGCAGGCCTGCCTCCAACCCTGACCCAAGATTTGAAAAAGTGTCCGTACAGAGGGGTGCCAGCACGCTCCAAACGGCCCGAAACACGCTCCTAAACACCCCCTGGAGGAAGGATGTTGAAAAGTTGACATTGACACTTAGTCAAATTTCACCTTCCCATCCATCCCATTCACTTTGCAGCCTCCAACCCTGACCCAAGATTTGAAAAAGTGTCCGTACAGAGGGGTGCCAGCACGCTCCAAACGGCCCGAAACACGCTCCTAAACATGCCCTGGAGGAAGGATGTTGAAAAGTTGACATTGACACTTAGTCAAATTTCACCTTCCCATCCATCCCATTCACTTTGCAGCCTCCAACCCTGACCCAAGATTTGAAAAAGTGTCCGTACAGAGGGGTGCCAGCACGCTCCAAACGGCCCGAAACACGCTCCTAAACATGCCCTGGAGGAAGGATGTTGAAAAGTTGACATTGACACTTAGTCAAATTTCACCTTCCCATCCATCCCATTCACTTTGCAGCCTCCAACCCTGACCCAAGATTTGAAAAAAGTGTCCGTACAGAGGGGTGCCAGCACGCTCCAAACGGCCCGAAAACACGCTCCTAAACATGCCCTGGAGGAAGGATGTTGAAAAGTTGACATTGACACTTAGTCAAATTTCACCTTCCCATCCATCCCATTCACTTTGCAGGCCTGCCTCCAACCCCGACCCAAGATTTGAAAAAGTGTCCGTACAGAGGGGTGCCAGCACGCTCCAAACGGCCCGAAACACGCTCCTAAACATGCCCTGGAGGAAGGATGTTGAAAAGTTGACATTGACACTTAGTCAAATTTCACCTTCCCATCCATCCCATTCACTTTGCAGGCCTGCCTCCAACCCCGACCCAAGATTTGAAAAAGTGTCCGTACAGAGGGGTGCCAGCACGCTCCAAACGGCCCGAAACACGCTCCTAAACATGCCCTGGAGGAAGGATGTTGAAAAGTTGACATTGACACTTAGTCAAATTTCACCTTCCCATCCATCCCATTCACTTTGCAGCCTCCAACCCTGACCCAAGATTTGAAAAAGTGTCCGTACAGAGGGGTGCCAGCACGCTCCAAACGGCCCGAAACACGCTCCTAAACACCCCCTGGAGGAAGGATGTTGAAAAGTTGACATTGACACTTAGTCAAATTTCACCTTCCCATCCATCCCATTCACTTTGCAGGCCTGCCTCCAACCCCGACCCAAGATTTGAAAAAGTGTCCGTACAGAGGGGTGCCAG
Source organism: Pagrus major (assembly GCF_040436345.1). Lineage (NCBI taxonomy): Eukaryota > Metazoa > Chordata > Actinopteri > Spariformes > Sparidae > Pagrus > Pagrus major. Next base: position 17,809,588 of record NC_133236.1, read on the forward strand.
CACGCTCCAAACGGCCCGAAACACGCTCCTAAACATGCCCTGGAGGAAGGATGTTGAAAAGTTGACATTGACACTTAGTCAAATTTCACCTTCCCATCCATCCCATTCACTTTGCAGGCCTGCCTCCAACCCCGACCCAAGATTTGAAAAAGTGTCCGTACAGAGGGGTGCCAGCACGCTCCAAACGGCCCGAAACACGCTCCTAAACATGCCCTGGAGGAAGGATGTTGAAAAGTTGACATTGACACTTAGTCAAATTTCACCTTCCCATCCATCCCATTCACTTTGCAGCCTCCAACCCTGACCCAAGATTTGAAAAAGTGTCCGTACAGAGGGGTGCCAGCACGCTCCAAACGGCCCGAAACATGCTCCTAAACATGCCCTGGAGGAAGGATGTTGAAAAGTTGACATTGACACTTAGTCAAATTTCACCTTCCCATCCATCCCATTCACTTTGCAGGCCTGCCTCCAACCCTGACCCAAGATTTGAAAAAGTGTCCGTACAGAGGGGTGCCAGCACGCTCCAAACGGCCCGAAACACGCTCCTAAACACCCCCTGGAGGAAGGATGTTGAAAAGTTGACATTGACACTTAGTCAAATTTCACCTTCCCATCCATCCCATTCACTTTGCAGCCTCCAACCCTGACCCAAGATTTGAAAAAGTGTCCGTACAGAGGGGTGCCAGCACGCTCCAAACGGCCCGAAACATGCTCCTAAACATGCCCTGGAGGAAGGATGTTGAAAAGTTGACATTGACACTTAGTCAAATTTCACCTTCCCATCCATCCCATTCACTTTGCAGGCCTGCCTCCAACCCTGACCCAAGATTTGAAAAAGTGTCCGTACAGAGGGGTGCCAGCACGCTCCAAACGGCCCGAAACACGCTCCTAAACACCCCCTGGAGGAAGGATGTTGAAAAGTTGACATTGACACTTAGTCAAATTTCACCTTCCCATCCATCCCATTCACTTTGCAGCCTCCAACCCTGACCCAAGATTTGAAAAAGTGTCCGTACAGAGGGGTGCCAGCACGCTCCAAACGGCCCGAAACACGCTCCTAAACATGCCCTGGAGGAAGGATGTTGAAAAGTTGACATTGACACTTAGTCAAATTTCACCTTCCCATCCATCCCATTCACTTTGCAGGCCTGCCTCCAACCCTGACCCAAGATTTGAAAAAGTGTCCGTACAGAGGGGTGCCAGCACGCTCCAAACGGCCCGAAACACGCTCCTAAACATGCCCTGGAGGAAGGATGTTGAAAAGTTGACATTGACACTTAGTCAAATTTCACCTTCCCATCCATCCCATTCACTTTGCAGGCCTGCCTCCAACCCTGACCCAAGATTTGAAAAAGTGTCCGTACAGAGGGGTGCCAGCACGCTCCAAACGGCCCGAAACATGCTCCTAAACATGCCCTGGAGGAAGGATGTTGAAAAGTTGACATTGACACTTAGTCAAATTTCACCTTCCCATCCATCCCATTCACTTTGCAGGCCTGCCTCCAACCCCGACCCAAGATTTGAAAAAGTGTCCGTACAGAGGGGTGCCAGCACGCTCCAAACGGCCCGAAACACGCTCCTAAACACCCCCTGGAGGAAGGATGTTGAAAAGTTGACATTGACACTTAGTCAAATTTCACCTGTATGTTTCACCTTCCCATCCGTCCCATTCACTTTGCAGGCCTGCCTCCAACCCTGACCCAAGATTTGAAAAAGTGTCCGTACAGAGGGGTGCCAGCACGCTCCAAACGGCCCGAAACACGCTCCTAAACATGCCCTGGAGGAAGGATGTTGAAAAGTTGACATTGACACTTAGTCAAATTTCACCTTCCCATCCATCCCATTCACTTTGCAGGCCTGCCTCCAACCCTGACCCAAGATTTGAAAAAGTGTCCGTACAGAGGGGTGCCAGCACGCTCCAAACGGCCCGAAACACGCTCCTAAACACCCCCTGGAGGAAGGATGTTGAAAAGTTGACATTGACACTTTGTCAAATTTCACCTTCCCATCCATCCCATTCACTTTGCAGCCTCCAACCCTGACCCAAGATTTGAAAAAGTGTCCGTACAGAGGGGTGCCAGCACGCTCCAAACGGCCCGAAACACGCTCCTAAACATGCCCTGGAGGAAGGATGTTGAAAAGTTGACATTGACACTTAGTCAAATTTCACCTTCCCATCCATCCCATTCACTTTGCAGGCCTGCCTCCAACCCTGACCCAAGATTTGAAAAAGTGTCCGTACAGAGGGGTGCCAGCACGCTCCAAACGGCCCGAAACACGCTCCTAAACATGCCCTGGAGGAAGGATGTTGAAAAGTTGACATTGACACTTAGTCAAATTTCACCTTCCCATCCATCCCATTCACTTTGCAGGCCTGCCTCCAACCCTGACCCAAGATTTGAAAAAGTGTCCGTACAGAGGGGTGCCAGCACGCTCCAAACGGCCCGAAACACGCTCCTAAACATGCCCTGGAGGAAGGATGTTGAAAAGTTGACATTGACACTTAGTCAAATTTCACCTTCCCATCCATCCCATTCACTTTGCAGCCTCCAACCCTGACCCAAGATTTGAAAAAGTGTCCGTACAGAGGGGTGCCAGCACGCTCCAAACGGCCCGAAACACGCTCCTAAACATGCCCTGGAGGAAGGATGTTGAAAAGTTGACATTGACACTTAGTCAAATTTCACCTTCCCATCCATCCCATTCACTTTGCAGCCTCCAACCCTGACCCAAGATTTGAAAAAGTGTCCGTACAGAGGGGTGCCAGCACGCTCCAAACGGCCCGAAACACGCTCCTAAACATGCCCTGGAGGAAGGATGTTGAAAAGTTGACATTGACACTTAGTCAAATTTCACCTTCCCATCCATCCCATTCACTTTGCAGCCTCCAACCCTGACCCAAGATTTGAAAAAGTGTCCGTACAGAGGGGTGCCAGCACGCTCCAAACGGCCCGAAACACGCTCCTAAACATGCCCTGGAGGAAGGATGTTGAAAAGTTGACATTGACACTTAGTCAAATTTCACCTTCCCATCCATCCCATTCACTTTGCAGGCCTGCCTCCAACCCTGACCCAAGATTTGAAAAAGTGTCCGTACAGAGGGGTGCCAGCACGCTCCAAACGGCCCGAAACACGCTCCTAAACACCCCCTGGAGGAAGGATGTTGAAAAGTTGACATTGACACTTAGTCAAATTTCACCTTCCCATCCATCCCATTCACTTTGCAGCCTCCAACCCTGACCCAAGATTTGAAAAAGTGTCCGTACAGAGGGGTGCCAGCACGCTCCAAACGGCCCGAAACACGCTCCTAAACATGCCCTGGAGGAAGGATGTTGAAAAGTTGACATTGACACTTAGTCAAATTTCACCTTCCCATCCATCCCATTCACTTTGCAGCCTCCAACCCTGACCCAAGATTTGAAAAAGTGTCCGTACAGAGGGGTGCCAGCACGCTCCAAACGGCCCGAAACACGCTCCTAAACATGCCCTGGAGGAAGGATGTTGAAAAGTTGACATTGACACTTAGTCAAATTTCACCTTCCCATCCATCCCATTCACTTTGCAGGCCTGCCTCCAACCCTGACCCAAGATTTGAAAAAGTGTCCGTACAGAGGGGTGCCAGCACGCTCCAAACGGCCCGAAACACGCTCCTAAACACCCCCTGGAGGAAGGATGTTGAAAAGTTTACATTGACACTTAGTCAAATTTCACCTTCCCATCCATCCCATTCACTTTGCAGCCTCCAACCCTGACCCAAGATTTGAAAAAGTGTCCGTACAGAGGGGTGCCAGCACGCTCCAAACGGCCCGAAACACGCTCCTAAACATGCCCTGGAGGAAGGATGTTGAAAAGTTGACATTGACACTTAGTCAAATTTCACCTTCCCATCCATCCCATTCACTTTGCAGGCCTGCCTCCAACCCTGACCCAAGATTTGAAAAAGTGTCCGTACAGAGGGGTGCCAGCACGCTCCAAACGGCCCGAAACACGCTCCTAAACACCCCCTGGAGGAAGGATGTTGAAAAGTTGACATTGACACTTAGTCAAATTTCACCTGTATGTTTCACCTTCCCATCCGTCCCATTCACTTTGCAGGCCTGCCTCCAACTCTGACCCAAGATTTGAAAAAGTGTCCGTACAGAGGGGTGCCAGCACGCTCCAAACGGCCCGAAACACGCTCCTAAACATGCCCTGGAGGAAGGATGTTGAAAAGTTGACATTGACACTTAGTCAAATTTCACCTTCCCATCCATCCCATTCACTTTGCAGGCCTGCCTCCAACCCCGACCCAAGATTTGAAAAAGTGTCCGTACAGAGGGGTGCCAGCACGCTCCAAACGGCCCGAAACACGCTCCTAAACACCCCCTGGAGGAAGGATGTTGAAAAGTTGACATTGACACTTAGTCAAATTTCACCTGTATGTTTCACCTTCCCATCCGTCCCATTCACTTTGCAGGCCTGCCTCCAACCCTGACCCAAGATTTGAAAAAGTGTCCGTACAGAGGGGTGCCAGCACGCTCCAAACGGCCCGAAACACGCTCCTAAACATGCCCTGGAGGAAGGATGTTGAAAAGTTGACATTGACACTTAGTCAAATTTCACCTTCCCATCCATCCCATTCACTTTGCAGCCTCCAACCCTGACCCAAGATTTGAAAAAGTGTCCGTACAGAGGGGTGCCAGCACGCTCCAAACGGCCCGAAACACGCTCCTAAACATGCCCTGGAGGAAGGATGTTGAAAAGTTGACATTGACACTTAGTCAAATTTCACCTTCCCATCCATCCCATTCACTTTGCAGGCCTGCCTCCAACCCTGACCCAAGATTTGAAAAAGTGTCCGTACAGAGGGGTGCCAGCACGCTCCAAACGGCCCGAAACACGCTCCTAAACACCCCCTGGAGGAAGGATGTTGAAAAGTTGACATTGACACTTAGTCAAATTTCACCTTCCCATCCATCCCATTCACTTTGCAGCCTCCAACCCTGACCCAAGATTTGAAAAAGTGTCCGTACAGAGGGGTGCCAGCACGCTCCAAACGGCCCGAAACACGCTCCTAAACACCCCCTGGAGGAAGGATGTTGAAAAGTTGACATTGACACTTTGTCAAATTTCACCTTCCCATCCATCCCATTCACTTTGCAGCCTCCAACCCTGACCCAAGATTTGAAAAAGTGTCCGTACAGAGGGGTGCCAGCACGCTCCAAACGGCCCGAAACACGCTCCTAAACATGCCCTGGAGGAAGGATGTTGAAAAGTTGACATTGACACTTAGTCAAATTTCACCTTCCCATCCATCCCATTCACTTTGCAGGCCTGCCTCCAACCCTGACCCAAGATTTGAAAAAGTGTCCGTACAGAGGGGTGCCAGCACGCTCCAAACGGCCCGAAACACGCTCCTAAACATGCCCTGGAGGAAGGATGTTGAAAAGTTGACATTGACACTTAGTCAAATTTCACCTTCCCATCCATCCCATTCACTTTGCAGGCCTGCCTCCAACCCTGACCCAAGATTTGAAAAAGTGTCCGTACAGAGGGGTGCCAGCACGCTCCAAACGGCCCGAAACACGCTCCTAAACACCCCCTGGAGGAAGGATGTTGAAAAGTTGACATTGACACTTAGTCAAATTTCACCTTCCCATCCATCCCATTCACTTTGCAGCCTCCAACCCTGACCCAAGATTTGAAAAAGTGTCCGTACAGAGGGGTGCCAGCACGCTCCAAACGGCCCGAAACACGCTCCTAAACATGCCCTGGAGGAAGGATGTTGAAAAGTTGACATTGACACTTAGTCAAATTTCACCTTCCCATCCATCCCATTCACTTTGCAGGCCTGCCTCCAACCCCGACCCAAGATTTGAAAAAGTGTCCGTACAGAGGGGTGCCAGCACGCTCCAAACGGCCCGAAACACGCTCCTAAACATGCCCTGGAGGAAGGATGTTGAAAAGTTGACATTGACACTTAGTCAAATTTCACCTTCCCATCCATCCCATTCACTTTGCAGCCTCCAACCCTGACCCAAGATTTGAAAAAGTGTCCGTACAGAGGGGTGCCAGCACGCTCCAAACGGCCCGAAACACGCTCCTAAACATGCCCTGGAGGAAGGATGTTGAAAAGTTGACATTGACACTTAGTCAAATTTCACCTTCCCATCCATCCCATTCACTTTGCAGGCCTGCCTCCAACCCTGACCCAAGATTTGAAAAAGTGTCCGTACAGAGGGGTGCCAGCACGCTCCAAACGGCCCGAAACACGCTCCTAAACACCCCCTGGAGGAAGGATGTTGAAAAGTTGACATTGACACTTAGTCAAATTTCACCTTCCCATCCATCCCATTCACTTTGCAGCCTCCAACCCTGACCCAAGATTTGAAAAAGTGTCCGTACAGAGGGGTGCCAGCACGCTCCAAACGGCCCGAAACACGCTCCTAAACACCCCCTGGAGGAAGGATGTTGAAAAGTTGACATTGACACTTAGTCAAATTTCACCTGTATGTTTCACCTTCCCATCCGTCCCATTCACTTTGCAGGCCTGCCTCCAACCCTGACCCAAGATTTGAAAAAGTGTCCGTACAGAGGGGTGCCAGCACGCTCCAAACGGCCCGAAACACGCTCCTAAACATGCCCTGGAGGAAGGATGTTGAAAAGTTGACATTGACACTTAGTCAAATTTCACCTTCCCATCCATCCCATTCACTTTGCAGGCCTGCCTCCAACCCTGACCCAAGATTTGAAAAAGTGTCCGTACAGAGGGGTGCCAGCACGCTCCAAACGGCCCGAAACACGCTCCTAAACACCCCCTGGAGGAAGGATGTTGAAAAGTTGACATTGACACTTAGTCAAATTTCACCTTCCCATCCATCCCATTCACTTTGCAGCCTCCAACCCTGACCCAAGATTTGAAAAAGTGTCCGTACAGAGGGGTGCCAGCACGCTCCAAACGGCCCGAAACACGCTCCTAAACATGCCCTGGAGGAAGGATGTTGAAAAGTTGACATTGACACTTAGTCAAATTTCACCTTCCCATCCATCCCATTCACTTTGCAGGCCTGCCTCCAACCCTGACCCAAGATTTGAAAAAGTGTCCGTACAGAGGGGTGCCAGCACGCTCCAAACGGCCCGAAACACGCTCCTAAACATGCCCTGGAGGAAGGATGTTGAAAAGTTGACATTGACACTTAGTCAAATTTCACCTTCCCATCCATCCCATTCACTTTGCAGGCCTGCCTCCAACCCTGACCCAAGATTTGAAAAAGTGTCCGTACAGAGGGGTGCCAGCACGCTCCAAACGGCCCGAAACACGCTCCTAAACACCCCCTGGAGGAAGGATGTTGAAAAGTTGACATTGACACTTAGTCAAATTTCACCTTCCCATCCATCCCATTCACTTTGCAGGCCTGCCTCCAACCCCGACCCAAGATTTGAAAAAGTGTCCGTACAGAGGGGTGCCAGCACGCTCCAAACGGCCCGAAACACGCTCCTAAACACCCCCTGGAGGAAGGATGTTGAAAAGTTGACATTGACACTTAGTCAAATTTCACCTGTATGTTTCACCTTCCCATCCGTCCCATTCACTTTGCAGGCCTGCCTCCAACCCTGACCCAAGATTTGAAAAAGTGTCCGTACAGAGGGGTGCCAGCACGCTCCAAACGGCCCGAAACACGCTCCTAAACATGCCCTGGAGGAAGGATGTTGAAAAGTTGACATTGACACTTAGTCAAATTTCACCTTCCCATCCATCCCATTCACTTTGCAGGCCTGCCTCCAACCCTGACCCAAGATTTGAAAAAGTGTCCGTACAGAGGGGTGCCAGCACGCTCCAAACGGCCCGAAACACGCTCCTAAACACCCCCTGGAGGAAGGATGTTGAAAAGTTGACATTGACACTTAGTCAAATTTCACCTTCCCATCCATCCCATTCACTTTGCAGCCTCCAACCCTGACCCAAGATTTGAAAAAGTGTCCGTACAGAGGGGTGCCAGCACGCTCCAAACGGCCCGAAACACGCTCCTAAACATGCCCTGGAGGAAGGATGTTGAAAAGTTGACATTGACACTTAGTCAAATTTCACCTTCCCATCCATCCCATTCACTTTGCAGGCCTGCCTCCAACCCTGACCCAAGATTTGAAAAAGTGTCCGTACAGAGGGGTGCCAGCACGCTCCAAACGGCCCGAAACACGCTCCTAAACATGCCCTGGAGGAAGGATGTTGAAAAGTTGACATTGACACTTAGTCAAATTTCACCTTCCCATCCATCCCATTCACTTTGCAGGCCTGCCTCCAACCCTGACCCAAGATTTGAAAAAGTGTCCGTACAGAGGGGTGCCAGCACGCTCCAAACGGCCCGAAACACGCTCCTAAACACCCCCTGGAGGAAGGATGTTGAAAAGTTGACATTGACACTTAGTCAAATTTCACCTTCCCATCCATCCCATTCACTTTGCAGGCCTGCCTCCAACCCCGACCCAAGATTTGAAAAAGTGTCCGTACAGAGGGGTGCCAGCACGCTCCAAACGGCCCGAAACACGCTCCTAAACATGCCCTGGAGGAAGGATGTTGAAAAGTTGACATTGACACTTAGTCAAATTTCACCTTCCCATCCATCCCATTCACTTTGCAGGCCTGCCTCCAACCCTGACCCAAGATTTGAAAAAGTGTCCGTACAGAGGGGTGCCAGCACGCTCCAAACGGCCCGAAACACGCTCCTAAACACCCCCTGGAGGAAGGATGTTGAAAAGTTGACATTGACACTTAGTCAAATTTCACCTTCCCATCCATCCCATTCACTTTGCAGGCCTGCCTCCAACCCTGACCCAAGATTTGAAAAAGTGTCCGTACAGAGGGGTGCCAGCACGCTCCAAACGGCCCGAAACACGCTCCTAAACACCCCCTGGAGGAAGGATGTTGAAAAGTTGACATTGACACTTAGTCAAATTTCACCTTCCCATCCATCCCATTCACTTTGCAGCCTCCAACCCTGACCCAAGATTTGAAAAAGTGTCCGTACAGAGGGGTGCCAGCACGCTCCAAACGGCCCGAAACACGCTCCTAAACATGCCCTGGAGGAAGGATGTTGAAAAGTTGACATTGACACTTAGTCAAATTTCACCTTCCCATCCATCCCATTCACTTTGCAGGCCTGCCTCCAACCCTGACCCAAGATTTGAAAAAGTGTCCGTACAGAGGGGTGCCAGCACGCTCCAAACGGCCCGAAACACGCTCCTAAACATGCCCTGGAGGAAGGATGTTGAAAAGTTGACATTGACACTTAGTCAAATTTCACCTTCCCATCCATCCCATTCACTTTGCAGGCCTGCCTCCAACCCTGACCCAAGATTTGAAAAAGTGTCCGTACAGAGGGGTGCCAGCACGCTCCAAACGGCCCGAAACACGCTCCTAAACACCCCCTGGAGGAAGGATGTTGAAAAGTTGACATTGACACTTAGTCAAATTTCACCTTCCCATCCATCCCATTCACTTTGCAGCCTCCAACCCTGACCCAAGATTTGAAAAAGTGTCCGTACAGAGGGGTGCCAGCACGCTCCAAACGGCCCGAAACACGCTCCTAAACATGCCCTGGAGGAAGGATGTTGAAAAGTTGACATTGACACTTAGTCAAATTTCACCTTCCCATCCATCCCATTCACTTTGCAGGCCTGCCTCCAACCCTGACCCAAGATTTGAAAAAGTGTCCGTACAGAGGGGTGCCAGCACGCTCCAAACGGCCCGAAACACGCTCCTAAACACCCCCTGGAGGAAGGATGTTGAAAAGTTGACATTGACACTTAGTCAAATTTCACCTTCCCATCCATCCCATTCACTTTGCAGCCTCCAACCCTGACCCAAGATTTGAAAAAGTGTCCGTACAGAGGGGTGCCAGCACGCTCCAAACGGCCCGAAACACGCTCCTAAACATGCCCTGGAGGAAGGATGTTGAAAAGTTGACATTGACACTTAGTCAAATTTCACCTTCCCATCCATCCCATTCACTTTGCAGGCCTGCCTCCAACCCTGACCCAAGATTTGAAAAAGTGTCCGTACAGAGGGGTGCCAGCACGCTCCAAACGGCCCGAAACACGCTCCTAAACACCCCCTGGAGGAAGGATGTTGAAAAGTTGACATTGACACTTAGTCAAATTTCACCTTCCCATCCATCCCATTCACTTTGCAGCCTCCAACCCTGACCCAAGATTTGAAAAAGTGTCCGTACAGAGGGGTGCCAGCACGCTCCAAACGGCCCGAAACACGCTCCTAAACATGCCCTGGAGGAAGGATGTTGAAAAGTTGACATTGACACTTAGTCAAATTTCACCTTCCCATCCATCCCATTCACTTTGCAGGCCTGCCTCCAACCCTGACCCAAGATTTGAAAAAGTGTCCGTACAGAGGGGTGCCAGCACGCTCCAAACGGCCCGAAACACGCTCCTAAACACCCCCTGGAGGAAGGATGTTGAAAAGTTGACATTGACACTTAGTCAAATTTCACCTTCCCATCCATCCCATTCACTTTGCAGCCTCCAACCCTGACCCAAGATTTGAAAAAGTGTCCGTACAGAGGGGTGCCAGCACGCTCCAAACGGCCCGAAACACGCTCCTAAACATGCCCTGGAGGAAGGATGTTGAAAAGTTGACATTGACACTTAGTCAAATTTCACCTTCCCATCCATCCCATTCACTTTGCAGGCCTGCCTCCAACCCTGACCCAAGATTTGAAAAAGTGTCCGTACAGAGGGGTGCCAGCACGCTCCAAACGGCCCGAAACACGCTCCTAAACATGCCCTGGAGGAAGGATGTTGAAAAGTTGACATTGACACTTAGTCAAATTTCACCTTCCCATCCATCCCATTCACTTTGCAGGCCTGCCTCCAACCCTGACCCAAGATTTGAAAAAGTGTCCGTACAGAGGGGTGCCAGCACGCTCCAAACGGCCCGAAACACGCTCCTAAACACCCCCTGGAGGAAGGATGTTGAAAAGTTGACATTGACACTTAGTCAAATTTCACCTTCCCATCCATCCCATTCACTTTGCAGGCCTGCCTCCAACCCCGACCCAAGATTTGAAAAAGTGTCCGTACAGAGGGGTGCCAGCACGCTCCAAACGGCCCGAAACACGCTCCTAAACACCCCCTGGAGGAAGGATGTTGAAAAGTTGACATTGACACTTAGTCAAATTTCACCTGTATGTTTCACCTTCCCATCCGTCCCATTCACTTTGCAGGCCTGCCTCCAACCCTGACCCAAGATTTGAAAAAGTGTCCGTACAGAGGGGTGCCAGCACGCTCCAAACGGCCCGAAACACGCTCCTAAACATGCCCTGGAGGAAGGATGTTGAAAAGTTGACATTGACACTTAGTCAAATTTCACCTTCCCATCCGTCCCATTCACTTTGCAGGCCTGCCTCCAACCCTGACCCAAGATTTGAAAAAGTGTCCGTACAGAGGGGTGCCAGCACGCTCCAAACGGCCCGAAACACGCTCCTAAACATGCCCTGGAGGAAGGATGTTGAAAAGTTGACATTGACACTTAGTCAAATTTCACCTTCCCATCCATCCCATTCACTTTGCAGGCCTGCCTCCAACCCTGACCCAAGATTTGAAAAAGTGTCCGTACAGAGGGGTGCCAGCACGCTCCAAACGGCCCGAAACACGCTCCTAAACACCCCCTGGAGGAAGGATGTTGAAAAGTTGACATTGACACTTAGTCAAATTTCACCTTCCCATCCATCCCATTCACTTTGCAGGCCTGCCTCCAACCCTGACCCAAGATTTGAAAAAGTGTCCGTACAGAGGGGTGCCAGCACGCTCCAAACGGCCCGAAACACGCTCCTAAACACCCCCTGGAGGAAGGATGTTGAAAAGTTGACATTGACACTTAGTCAAATTTCACCTTCCCATCCATCCCATTCACTTTGCAGCCTCCAACCCTGACCCAAGATTTGAAAAAGTGTCCGTACAGAGGGGTGCCAGCACGCTCCAAACGGCCCGAAACACGCTCCTAAACATGCCCTGGAGGAAGGATGTTGAAAAGTTGACATTGACACTTAGTCAAATTTCACCTTCCCATCCATCCCATTCACTTTGCAGGCCTGCCTCCAACCCTGACCCAAGATTTGAAAAAGTGTCCGTACAGAGGGGTGCCAGCACGCTCCAAACGGCCCGAAACACGCTCCTAAACACCCCCTGGAGGAAGGATGTTGAAAAGTTGACATTGACACTTAGTCAAATTTCACCTTCCCATCCATCCCATTCACTTTGCAGCCTCCAACCCTGACCCAAGATTTGAAAAAGTGTCCGTACAGAGGGGTGCCAGCACGCTCCAAACGGCCCGAAACACGCTCCTAAACATGCCCTGGAGGAAGGATGTTGAAAAGTTGACATTGACACTTAGTCAAATTTCACCTTCCCATCCATCCCATTCACTTTGCAGGCCTGCCTCCAACCCTGACCCAAGATTTGAAAAAGTGTCCGTACAGAGGGGTGCCAGCACGCTCCAAACGGCCCGAAACACGCTCCTAAACACCCCCTGGAGGAAGGATGTTGAAAAGTTGACATTGACACTTAGTCAAATTTCACCTGTATGTTTCACCTTCCCATCCGTCCCATTCACTTTGCAGGCCTGCCTCCAACCCTGACCCAAGATTTGAAAAAGTGTCCGTACAGAGGGGTGCCAGCACGCTCCAAACGGCCCGAAACACGCTCCTAAACACCCCCTGGAGGAAGGATGTTGAAAAGTTGACATTGACACTTAGTCAAATTTCACCTGTATGTTTCACCTTCCCATCCGTCCCATTCACTTTGCAGGCCTGCCTCCAACCCTGACCCAAGATTTGAAAAAGTGTCCGTACAGAGGGGTGCCAGCACGCTCCAAACGGCCCGAAACACGCTCCTAAACATGCCCTGGAGGAAGGATGTTGAAAAGTTGACATTGACACTTAGTCAAATTTCACCTTCCCATCCGTCCCATTCACTTTGCAGGCCTGCCTCCAACCCTGACCCAAGATTTGAAAAAGTGTCCGTACAGAGGGGTGCCAGCACGCTCCAAACGGCCCGAAACACGCTCCTAAACATGCCCTGGAGGAAGGATGTTGAAAAGTTGACATTGACACTTAGTCAAATTTCACCTTCCCATCCATCCCATTCACTTTGCAGGCCTGCCTCCAACCCTGACCCAAGATTTGAAAAAGTGTCCGTACAGAGGGGTGCCAGCACGCTCCAAACGGCCCGAAACACGCTCCTAAACACCCCCTGGAGGAAGGATGTTGAAAAGTTGACATTGACACTTAGTCAAATTTCACCTTCCCATCCATCCCATTCACTTTGCAGGCCTGCCTCCAACCCTGACCCAAGATTTGAAAAAGTGTCCGTACAGAGGGGTGCCAGCACGCTCCAAACGGCCCGAAACACGCTCCTAAACACCCCCTGGAGGAAGGATGTTGAAAAGTTGACATTGACACTTAGTCAAATTTCACCTTCCCATCCATCCCATTCACTTTGCAGCCTCCAACCCTGACCCAAGATTTGAAAAAGTGTCCGTACAGAGGGGTGCCAGCACGCTCCAAACGGCCCGAAACACGCTCCTAAACATGCCCTGGAGGAAGGATGTTGAAAAGTTGACATTGACACTTAGTCAAATTTCACCTTCCCATCCATCCCATTCACTTTGCAGGCCTGCCTCCAACCCTGACCCAAGATTTGAAAAAGTGTCCGTACAGAGGGGTGCCAGCACGCTCCAAACGGCCCGAAACACGCTCCTAAACACCCCCTGGAGGAAGGATGTTGAAAAGTTGACATTGACACTTAGTCAAATTTCACCTTCCCATCCATCCCATTCACTTTGCAGCCTCCAACCCTGACCCAAGATTTGAAAAAGTGTCCGTACAGAGGGGTGCCAGCACGCTCCAAACGGCCCGAAACACGCTCCTAAACATGCCCTGGAGGAAGGATGTTGAAAAGTTGACATTGACACTTAGTCAAATTTCACCTTCCCATCCATCCCATTCACTTTGCAGGCCTGCCTCCAACCCTGACCCAAGATTTGAAAAAGTGTCCGTACAGAGGGGTGCCAGCACGCTCCAAACGGCCCGAAACACGCTCCTAAACACCCCCTGGAGGAAGGATGTTGAAAAGTTGACATTGACACTTAGTCAAATTTCACCTGTATGTTTCACCTTCCCATCCGTCCCATTCACTTTGCAGGCCTGCCTCCAACCCTGACCCAAGATTTGAAAAAGTGTCCGTACAGAGGGGTGCCAGCACGCTCCAAACGGCCCGAAACACGCTCCTAAACATGCCCTGGAGGAAGGATGTTGAAAAGTTGACATTGACACTTAGTCAAATTTCACCTTCCCATCCATCCCATTCACTTTGCAGGCCTGCCTCCAACCCTGACCCAAGATTTGAAAAAGTGTCCGTACAGAGGGGTGCCAGCACGCTCCAAACGGCCCGAAACATGCTCCTAAACATGCCCTGGAGGAAGGATGTTGAAAAGTTGACATTGACACTTAGTCAAATTTCACCTTCCCATCCATCCCATTCACTTTGCAGGCCTGCCTCCAACCCCGACCCAAGATTTGAAAAAGTGTCCGTACAGAGGGGTGCCAGCACGCTCCAAACGGCCCGAAACACGCTCCTAAACACCCCCTGGAGGAAGGATGTTGAAAAGTTGACATTGACACTTAGTCAAATTTCACCTGTATGTTTCACCTTCCCATCCGTCCCATTCACTTTGCAGGCCTGCCTCCAACCCTGACCCAAGATTTGAAAAAGTGTCCGTACAGAGGGGTGCCAGCACGCTCCAAACGGCCCGAAACACGCTCCTAAACATGCCCTGGAGGAAGGATGTTGAAAAGTTGACATTGACACTTAGTCAAATTTCACCTTCCCATCCATCCCATTCACTTTGCAGGCCTGCCTCCAACCCTGACCCAAGATTTGAAAAAGTGTCCGTACAGAGGGGTGCCAGCACGCTCCAAACGGCCCGAAACACGCTCCTAAACACCCCCTGGAGGAAGGATGTTGAAAAGTTGACATTGACACTTAGTCAAATTTCACCTTCCCATCCATCCCATTCACTTTGCAGCCTCCAACCCTGACCCAAGATTTGAAAAAGTGTCCGTACAGAGGGGTGCCAGCACGCTCCAAACGGCCCGAAACACGCTCCTAAACATGCCCTGGAGGAAGGATGTTGAAAAGTTGACATTGACACTTAGTCAAATTTCACCTTCCCATCCATCCCATTCACTTTGCAGGCCTGCCTCCAACCCTGACCCAAGATTTGAAAAAGTGTCCGTACAGAGGGGTGCCAGCACGCTCCAAACGGCCCGAAACACGCTCCTAAACACCCCCTGGAGGAAGGATGTTGAAAAGTTGACATTGACACTTAGTCAAATTTCACCTGTATGTTTCACCTTCCCATCCGTCCCATTCACTTTGCAGGCCTGCCTCCAACCCTGACCCAAGATTTGAAAAAGTGTCCGTACAGAGGGGTGCCAGCACGCTCCAAACGGCCCGAAACACGCTCCTAAACATGCCCTGGAGGAAGGATGTTGAAAAGTTGACATTGACACTTAGTCAAATTTCACCTTCCCATCCATCCCATTCACTTTGCAGGCCTGCCTCCAACCCTGACCCAAGATTTGAAAAAGTGTCCGTACAGAGGGGTGCCAGCACGCTCCAAACGGCCCGAAACATGCTCCTAAACATGCCCTGGAGGAAGGATGTTGAAAAGTTGACATTGACACTTAGTCAAATTTCACCTTCCCATCCATCCCATTCACTTTGCAGGCCTGCCTCCAACCCCGACCCAAGATTTGAAAAAGTGTCCGTACAGAGGGGTGCCAGCACGCTCCAAACGGCCCGAAACACGCTCCTAAACACCCCCTGGAGGAAGGATGTTGAAAAGTTGACATTGACACTTAGTCAAATTTCACCTGTATGTTTCACCTTCCCATCCGTCCCATTCACTTTGCAGGCCTGCCTCCAACCCTGACCCAAGATTTGAAAAAGTGTCCGTACAGAGGGGTGCCAGCACGCTCCAAACGGCCCGAAACACGCTCCTAAACATGCCCTGGAGGAAGGATGTTGAAAAGTTGACATTGACACTTAGTCAAATTTCACCTTCCCATCCATCCCATTCACTTTGCAGGCCTGCCTCCAACCCTGACCCAAGATTTGAAAAAGTGTCCGTACAGAGGGGTGCCAGCACGCTCCAAACGGCCCGAAACACGCTCCTAAACACCCCCTGGAGGAAGGATGTTGAAAAGTTGACATTGACACTTAGTCAAATTTCACCTGTATGTTTCACCTTCCCATCCGTCCCATTCACTTTGCAGGCCTGCCTCCAACCCTGACCCAAGATTTGAAAAAGTGTCCGTACAGAGGGGTGCCAGCACGCTCCAAACGGCCCGAAACACGCTCCTAAACATGCCCTGGAGGAAGGATGTTGAAAAGTTGACATTGACACTTAGTCAAATTTCACCTTCCCATCCATCCCATTCACTTTGCAGGCCTGCCTCCAACCCTGACCCAAGATTTGAAAAAGTTTCCGTACAGAGGGGTGCCAGCACGCTCCAAACGGCCCGAAACATGCTCCTAAACATGCCCTGGAGGAAGGATGTTGAAAAGTTGACATTGACACTTCGTCAAATTTCACCTTCCCATCCATCCCATTCACTTTGCAGCCTCCAACCCTGACCCAAGATTTGAAAAAGTGTCCGTACAGAGGGGTGCCAGCACGCTCCAAACGGCCCGAAACACGCTCCTAAACATGCCCTGGAGGAAGGATGTTGAAAAGTTGACATTGACACTTAGTCAAATTTCACCTTCCCATCCATCCCATTCACTTTGCAGGCCTGCCTCCAACCCTGACCCAAGATTTGAAAAAGTGTCACGAAACGGCCCGAAACACGCTCCTAAACATGCCCTGGAGGAAGGATGTTGAAAAGTTGACATTGACACTTAGTCAAATTTCACCTTCCCATCCATCCCATTCACTTTGCAGCCTCCAACCCTGACCCAAGATTTGAAAAAGTGTCCGTACAGAGGGGTGCCAGCACGCTCCAAACGGCCCGAAACATGCTCCTAAACATGCCCTGGAGGAAGGATGTTGAAAAGTTGACATTGACACTTAGTCAAATTTCACCTTCCCATCCATCCCATTCACTTTGCAGCCTCCAACCCTGACCCAAGATTTGAAAAAGTGTCCGTACAGAGGGGTGCCAGCACGCTCCAAACGGCCCGAAACACGCTCCTAAACATGCCCTGGAGGAAGGATGTTGAAAAGTTGACATTGACAGTCAAATTTCACCTGTATGTTTCACCTTCCCATCCATCCCATTCACTTTGCAGGCCTGCCTCCAACCCTGACCCAAGATTTGAAAAAGTGTCCGTACAGAGGGGTGCCAGCACGCTCCAAACGGCCCGAAACACGCTCCTAAACATGCCCTGGAGGAAGGATGTTGAAAAGTTGACATTGACACTTAGTCAAATTTCACCTTCCCATCCATCCCATTCACTTTGCAGGCCTGCCTCCAACCCTGACCCAAGATTTGAAAAAGTGTCCGTACAGAGGGGCGCCAGCACGCTCCAAACGGCCCGAAACACGCTCCTAAACACCCCCTGGAGGAAGGATGTTGAAAAGTTGACATTGACACTTAGTCAAATTTCACCTGTATGTTTCACCTTCCCATCCTTCCCATTCACTTTGCAAGCCTGCCTCTAACCAAACCCTCACCCCAGATCCGAAAAAGTGTCCGTACAGAGAGGTGCCAGCACGCTCCAAACGGCCCGAAACACGCTCCTAAACACCCCCTGGAGGAACAATTGAAAAATTTTGCCCCCCCTGACAGTCAGATTTCACCTCTGATCCTTCCCATTCACTTTGCAAGCCTGCCTCTAACCAAACCCTGACCCCAGATCCGAAAAAGTGTCCGTACAGAGGGGTGCCAGCACGCTCCAAACGGCCCGAAACATGCTCCTAAACATGCCCTGGAGGAAGGATGTTGAAAAGTTGACATTGACACTTAGTCAAATTTCACCTTCCCATCCATCCCATTCACTTTGCAGGCCTGCCTCCAACCCCGACCCAAGATTTGAAAAAGTGTCCGTACAGAGGGGTGCCAGCACGCTCCAAACGGCCCGAAACACGCTCCTAAACACCCCCTGGAGGAAGGATGTTGAAAAGTTGACATTGACACTTAGTCAAATTTCACCTGTATGTTTCACCTTCCCATCCGTCCCATTCACTTTGCAGGCCTGCCTCCAACCCTGACCCAAGATTTGAAAAAGTGTCCGTACAGAGGGGTGCCAGCACGCTCCAAACGGCCCGAAACACGCTCCTAAACATGCCCTGGAGGAAGGATGTTGAAAAGTTGACATTGACACTTAGTCAAATTTCACCTTCCCATCCATCCCATTCACTTTGCAGGCCTGCCTCCAACCCTGACCCAAGATTTGAAAAAGTTTCCGTACAGAGGGGTGCCAGCACGCTCCAAACGGCCCGAAACATGCTCCTAAACATGCCCTGGAGGAAGGATGTTGAAAAGTTGACATTGACACTTCGTCAAATTTCACCTTCCCATCCATCCCATTCACTTTGCAGCCTCCAACCCTGACCCAAGATTTGAAAAAGTGTCCGTACAGAGGGGTGCCAGCACGCTCCAAACGGCCCGAAACACGCTCCTAAACATGCCCTGGAGGAAGGATGTTGAAAAGTTGACATTGACACTTAGTCAAATTTCACCTTCCCATCCATCCCATTCACTTTGCAGGCCTGCCTCCAACCCTGACCCAAGATTTGAAAAAGTGTCACGAAACGGCCCGAAACACGCTCCTAAACATGCCCTGGAGGAAGGATGTTGAAAAGTTGACATTGACACTTAGTCAAATTTCACCTTCCCATCCATCCCATTCACTTTGCAGCCTCCAACCCTGACCCAAGATTTGAAAAAGTGTCCGTACAGAGGGGTGCCAGCACGCTCCAAACGGCCCGAAACATGCTCCTAAACATGCCCTGGAGGAAGGATGTTGAAAAGTTGACATTGACACTTAGTCAAATTTCACCTTCCCATCCATCCCATTCACTTTGCAGCCTCCAACCCTGACCCAAGATTTGAAAAAGTGTCCGTACAGAGGGGTGCCAGCACGCTCCAAACGGCCCGAAACACGCTCCTAAACATGCCCTGGAGGAAGGATGTTGAAAAGTTGACATTGACAGTCAAATTTCACCTGTATGTTTCACCTTCCCATCCATCCCATTCACTTTGCAGGCCTGCCTCCAACCCTGACCCAAGATTTGAAAAAGTGTCCGTACAGAGGGGTGCCAGCACGCTCCAAACGGCCCGAAACACGCTCCTAAACATGCCCTGGAGGAAGGATGTTGAAAAGTTGACATTGACACTTAGTCAAATTTCACCTTCCCATCCATCCCATTCACTTTGCAGGCCTGCCTCCAACCCTGACCCAAGATTTGAAAAAGTGTCCGTACAGAGGGGCGCCAGCACGCTCCAAACGGCCCGAAACACGCTCCTAAACACCCCCTGGAGGAAGGATGTTGAAAAGTTGACATTGACACTTAGTCAAATTTCACCTGTATGTTTCACCTTCCCATCCTTCCCATTCACTTTGCAAGCCTGCCTCTAACCAAACCCTCACCCCAGATCCGAAAAAGTGTCCGTACAGAGAGGTGCCAGCACGCTCCAAACGGCCCGAAACACGCTCCTAAACACCCCCTGGAGGAACAATTGAAAAATTTTGCCCCCCCTGACAGTCAGATTTCACCTCTGATCCTTCCCATTCACTTTGCAAGCCTGCCTCTAACCAAACCCTGACCCCAGATCCGAAAAAGTGTCCGTACAGAGGGGTGCCAGCACGCTCCAAACGGCCCGAAACACGCTCCTAAACACCCCCTGGTGGAACAATTGAAAAATTTTACCCCTGACACTTAGTCACATTTCACCTCTGATCCTTCCCATTCACTTTGCAAGCCTGCCTCTAACCAAACCCTCACCCCATCAACCCTGACCCCAGATTCGAAAAAAGTGTCCGTACAGAGGGGTGCCAGCACGCTCCAAACGGCCCGAAACACGCTCCTAAACACCCCCTGGAGGAACAATTGAAAAATTTTGCCCCCCCTGACAGTCAGATTTCACCTCTGATCCTTCCCATTCACTTTGCAAGCCTGCCTCTAACCAAACCCTGACCCCAGATCCGAAAAAGTGTCCGTACAGAGGGGTGCCAGCACGCTCCAAACGGCCCGAAACACGCTCCTAAACACCCCCTGGTGGAACAATTGAAAAATTTTACCCCTGACACTTAGTCACATTTCACCTCTGATCCTTCCCATTCACTTTGCAAGCCTGCCTCTAACCAAACCCTGACCCTAGATCCGAAAAAATTCACCTTTCCACAGTTAAAAAAAAAAAAGTCCATACAAATGGGTGCCCGCCGACTCAAAATGGCCTGAAAAAAATTTTGCTCCGTCTCTACTGCAGGGTTTATTGATGTAAATGCAGAGTTTACACATTTCCATTGCACAAAAAAGCCTGGTCTTCGCGGGTTTAAGTGGGATTTTTGACTAGTAGGAAAGAGGTACTAGTTAAGCTATCATCCAGCTAACTTTCAAACCTTTATAATGAGCTTAGCCTAGGATATATTGAATATTAGGATGTCCGTTATGCTAACCTCTTGACTTAATGTATCTGTCAGACATTAACAGGGGAGCTCATGAAAAGTCAGACTTGTCCTCTTCACTGTATCTCACTTCTGCCTTAATGTAAACCAGATGTGACGGATGATGACTTGCCTACACTCTTTCATTTGCTACCGACGGATGCTGACCCGGGGCGTCATGGCTGCCCGGGGTCCCTGTCGGCCCATCGCCCTCTCTCCACCTCGGGGACGCTCGGCTCCTCCAGCGTTTTTAACACGGTGATTAATCACACACGGCGGCGGACATGCTGTGCTGAACACGGCCAATCACCTCCATTAAAGCGGGGGAGCTCCGGCCGACACAGAGAGCACTTTGTGCCGGGGAAACACAGGTCATTGTCCACCGCGACGCCTGGCTCGGTGGGGAGACATGAGGCTGGACTGTGTGCGACTGTTTTGACAACCTCGGCTAGGTTTCCCAAAACCGCATGTGTGCCTCATTTCCTATTTCATATCCTGGCCTGGTTAGCAGGATTACATGGGATTAATATAATAGATCACTGTGTTGTCATTTTACTCCCACTTTGATCAGTTAAGTCACAAACAGTAGGCATCAACAGGTTTGTCAGCTAACTACAGGAGTCATTTTAATCAAGATAGCCTGTTAGCTAATAAGAAATGTCATTTACTTAATCACTTATTTACTTGCTCAATTAATATGCTGCAGTTTATCTCCAGAAGTGGACTCCAGTGCCCCTCACAGGCTGTCTCTGCATGCTGTAGTAGTGTGTGACCTCCTGTAGATTTGAGACTTGAAAATAGAGCTGTTACACTTGTAAACAATACAAGAAGAAACAACCTACACCACTGTTTATTACAATAAATACATAGAAATAAAACCCAGAGTCTTGGTATAGCAATGTTTATTACAAGCAACACATAGAAATAAATACAATTCAGAGGTATTTTAAAGAAGCACAAATGATGTAGGCTGCAAGGTAAAAAAAAACAACAAAAAAAGTGATTTTTTATCCTAAGTAACTATCATGGCTAAATTTCAAAGTGCATGATTTTCAACTGAGACAATTGTGGCTGATATGATATAAAACATTAGGAACACTGAGGGTGTGCAGTTTTAAATACTTTATATACAGTTAGGTAGTTAAATCAAATGAGGTGTCAGGGCCCCTCAAAAGGGTCAAAGATACATCCAGGGGGCTATTAGATGAAAGGAAGAAAATACACAGTGCTGCTTCATAAATTTGGATACATTTGTCAGATTTGTCCTTCTTCCTCTTTGGACCTCAAACATTTATTTGAATGAAACAATGTGAGAAGTCTGGAGGAACTTCTAACAACTCACAGACATCTTAAACATAACAACGGCCCCCAGCTAGACACTGCTCTTTCATAGGGGTTCATAAACCAAAAGGTTTAGAGCCGCATGTTAATCTTTCCATTTATTGCATTTTAGAAACTTTTAGAAACTAAAGTTAAAGTACCTCAAAACTATACTAAGTACAGTTCTTGAGCAAATGTACTTTGTTTCATTTTATCACTAGGGACAATAAGATTCACAAAATGGTTTCTATGCCTCTGTGCACTAATCAAGTTGCTGTTCCAGAGCTGTGGCGACCTTTGTATATGAAATCCCATAACTTCATCATTTAATCCTATTAGACATTTGTATGTGAAATTTCATTGTAGTTATTGTATAATAATTCTTGAGTAATGGCCAAAAATGTGTTTTGTAAGGTCACAGTGAACTTGACCTCTGACCCTTTGGCCACCAAAATCGAATCAGTTCATCCTTAAGTCCAAGTGAACATTTGTACCAAATTTGAAGAAATTCTCTAGAGGCATTCTTGAGATTTAGCATTCATAAGAATGGGACAGATGGACGCAAAACTGGAAACATAATTAATAAATACAAAATGCTGTATTTCTGTTAATATGACATATTAATATGACACAAATGGTTAAATAATGAAGAACCATATCTAAGTTGAGTACAAAGATGTCCAATTTGATGAACTGCAATTGGAAAGTGGTTTGTAGTGATTATCAAAGGCCCCCAAACTTAAGGAGGGACTGGCCTAAATATCTCTGGTGGTCTTCAGGTACTGTGTATGATTAACTTTGTGCACTGTTATCAGACAGGATCAGGTTAAAATGTACAAAACTGAAAAGCTTTATCAAAAACAGTACACTTGCTTGACCTGGAGCTTTGGTTAGTTTGGTTGTCATAAAAATGGCTGTGAGCTCCAGAAAAAGAGCTGAAACTGTTGTCAACTGCCTTTTCCAAAGTCAAGACTGAACTGTCAAGCGCAAGTATGCGACAAAAATGTTGCTTAGTATTCCTTATACAACCCAAAAACAGACCAACTTTAAAACACTGTTTAAAACCTCTCCGTGTTGTCAGGGCAGTGTCTATGACACATTTGGAGGTGTGTTGAAGAGGATGGCTGCGGGATAATTCCTAGTTTCACTCTTGCTTGCAATATGCAATTATGGTGGTGTCTCATGAAAATATGAATACAACTCAGCCCCAACACAGCATAACGCTGTATGCAGCGCTTCATCATATGCTGCTGTACGAGTGTTAGATGTGTACTGATGTGATCAATCCGGAGAGAGCTGATAACTGGCAGCCTGGGTGCCGAGCCAATCAAGAGAGCTGTCAAAGAGGCTTTTCATTGGCCCAGCAGGAAGCTGGACAGCAGTGTCACCGACAGGGACTCTTCAGTCTGGCAGACATACAGGCGGGCAGAGCCGGGTGAGCGCCTTGGCACTGGAAGTGGAGCCGGCATTCTGGTGGAGCAGTGGCTGGCACCGGGACCAGGCTGGCCTCTCCAGTGGCAGAGAGGGAGATCACACACACATACACACACTCTGCCACACTCCTGCTGAGGAGCAAACGGAGGCTGGCAGGGAGGGCTGCTCCTGAAAAGCTGCCGTTGTCTGGAGATGGCTTTCATGTGAATGGGAGCCTTAATAGGCGTTGTGTGACGGCTCTCGCTGCACGCTGAGCACCGAGTGATCCTCTTCTGTTGGGTTTTAATTAATAAGCAATGTTTGAAGGCTGCAATGCACTTGGAGGGACAACACAGTGACTCCTTGGTGGCCTTGATGCTGTTTGTTTTTGAGTCATACTCAAACTCCCACTGAGGTGACCACATAGGCTGGGAGGCGCTGACTTTTTTCCTAAACTATTTTCACTCGATGTAAGAAAAACACACTTTTAGGTCTACTAGAGCTCTGTGGCTTTCAGTTATTATACTGGAAGTTTGGGCCAGCAAAAGTATGTCAGCTCTACCTTTTCTTCAACTAAATAGTGATTACAACCTAAACGATGTTAGTCAGGTAAAAGCTGCTGGTAAAATTAAGCATACTTACGCACAAATCTGTCAATAGACATCTAAATAAATAGCACACATATAGGCATTAACTTTCATTTCAACACAATCTTTTTTCCCCTCCAGGATGTGAAGTTATGCAACTTAAAAAAATTGTGAACCATGTTAAAAATAGTCACTCTGATCACATTTGTGGGGATGCAAAAAAAATGCAATATGATAGTACTGTAACAGCACAGAGCCAGTATTTTGGACAACAGATGCATCAAATGGTCACAAACTATTTGCACAGTGTTAACATGTGCTTTGCTGACACCATCCCAAACAAATTTACTGTGATTTCAAAGTACAGATGACATGAATGATGAGGACAGACAGCGCGCTTCATCTCACGATTCTTTTATGGACTAAGGCTGCCACCTGGTGGATCATGAGGACATCAGCAGCTGAGGTCTGCCCATAAAATTAAGCACCAACTTTTCACAACATACTGGCAGTGTTTTGATTCCTGAAGAACTCAAACATAGGTGCGAAATAAATCGTGTTTTTCCTAGAACAAGAAAATATGACCACACAGTTTGTAGTCCACATGTTTTGATAAAATGAATTCTGGGGAATAACTTCATTCAAACTAAAATTTTAAATGGTCCAAGAGTCAAATTTTTACAGTTTCAGGGGTGGAATTGGGGATCTTTCTTTGTTCTCCACAGTGTAGGGTTGAGTTGCCCAATAACACATTGTGGAACCATGTTGAACCGAACAGCATTGTCTGTGCTACAAAGGGTCAAATACTTGTGGTGCTGAGGAAACCCAGACTGATCAATAACAGCAGGATGCAGCAAGGAAACACTTGAGTTATTAGGACAAAGGGCAGTAGGACATCTTACAGCAAAGATCATTTTAATGGTCCCAAATATTCTGAACAACTAAGTGTACACTCATGTAAAAGGAAAAAAATGAGAAGATATGACAAAATTCATCACATCTAGAATTCCACTCAATCTTTAATCAAGACGGGATTACAAATTCTCCAAAAAATCTGCAGTTTCAAAGGGCAAAAAGGGTAAAACTAGCTCACCTACTGAGGTCTTTAAAAACCTGTTCAAGTGTGACTGAAAACGTCCTGAACATTTAAAGGCAGGTCTTTTTTGTCGTCATTTACAAAAAACAGGAGAAAGATTGAGAGACAAATAGAGAACAAAAAGAAAATAATGAAGAAACTGCTGGCTTTTTTTCTCTTCAGAGAAAGAACGTCCGCTGAGGAACAACGACACTGTTGACATCATCAAACGACAACAAGGACAGCTCTTTGCCACATGCTGCCTCCCGTCTGGTCCTATATACTAACTTAAAAAAAAAAAATAGACAAAAAGCAACAGACAAAGAGGGAGAAAGAGCAGAGGAGAAAAGAAGGAGAAAGAAACAAGGAGGAAGGTGAAGTCTGAGGAAGGGGGAATGGGGATGCGAGTGGTGGTTCTGGGTCTGAATTGGCCGACCCATTTGGGCCGCTGTGATGTCCTTCCCTGAGTGGGGGGCGGGGGGGCAGTGGGTTATGGTCCGAGCCCGTGAGCTCTCTGGGATTTCACTCTGCGTGTACATGTGTTTTTGTATGTG